>NC_136273.1:22024591-22443275 GCF_964187855.1 Myxine glutinosa
TGTTGTATGCAGATGATCTGGTGTTGATTGCAGAAAGTATGGATGGACTGAAGGTTAAGATGAACAAGTGGAAGGAATGTATGGAGACAAAAGGTCTGAAGGTGAATATCGGAAAAACGAAGGTGATGGCAAGTGGGTAAAGCATGTGGTGAGGTGGAAAGAACTGGGAAGTGGCCGTGTGCTGTGTGCAGGAAGGGTGTCGGAGTGAATTCCATTCAATGTCCAATGTGCGCTGAGTGGGTTCATCAAAAATGTAGTGGTTTGAGAGGGTCATTAACCAGTGTGGCAGCTACATTCAAGTGTAAGGTGTGCGCAGAGGGAGCTGCAGATGGAGGAAATGTTGAGTTGGATCTTGGAGATGGCGTGAAGCTGGAAGGTGTGAAAACATTTTGTTACCTAGGAGACATGCTGAATGGAGAAGGTGGATCAGACTCGGCAACGGTTGCTCGAGTGAGATGTGCATGGAAGAAGTTTCGGGAACTGAGTGGCGTGCTGACGAGGAGGGGAGTGTCGTTGAAGCTGAAGGGAAAGGTGTATGCTGCATGTGTGAGAAGTGTTATGAATTATGATTTATGGGAGCGAGACATGGGTAATGAACGTAGAGCAGCAACGAAGGCTGGAAAGGGTGGAAATGCGAATGGTTCGATGGATGTGTGGAGTATCGTTGAGAGAGAGGAAGACAAATGATGAATTGCGAAAGATGATGGGAATAGAGCCTGTGATGGATGCTGTGAAGAGAAACAGGTTGAGATGGTTTGGTCATGTGTTGAGGAAGGATGAAAGTGACTGGTTGAGAAGAGTGATGGAAATGAATGTAGAAGGAAGTAGAGGACGGGGAAGACCGAGAAAGACTTGGCTAAAGATGGTCGAAGAAGAAATGCGGGCAAGGGGGTTAACAAGGAGAGATGCAGAAAATAGGGCAAAATGGAGAACATTGGTCATGGTGACCGCAAGGCTAACCCCCGCTCTTGCAGGGAAAATGGCCTTAAAATGCCTGTTGTTGTTTTGTACTGTTAATATTACAGAACCTTTGTTTTTGATTCAGAACTTAATATATCCTTTTAAATCAGAAAATAAAAAGAAATGGCATTGACAAAATTATTGACACCCTCGACTTAATATTTGGTAGCACAGCCTTTGGACAAAATAACTGCAGTCAAACGCTTCCTATAGCCATGAATGAGCTTCCGACACCTCTCTACAGGCAGTTTGGCCCACTCTTCGTGTGCAAACTGCTCCAGTTCTCCCAGATTTGATGGGTGCCTTCTCCCAACTGCTGTTTTCAGATCTCCCCACAGGTTTTCAATGGGATTTAGATCTGGAAAAACTCATTGCTGGTCACGTCAGAACAGTCCAGCATTTTGTCTTGAACCATTCCTGGGTGCTTTTTGAAGTGTGTTTGGGGTCATTGTCCTCCTGCAACACCCATGATCTTCGACGGAGACCAAGCTTTCTGACGCTGGGTTGAACATTGCGTTCCAAAATGCCTTGGTGATCTCCTGATTTCATGATGCCATGCACACATTCAAGGCACCAGAGGCAACACAGCAACCCCAAAACATCACTGAACCTCCGCCATGTTTGACTGTAGGGAAGGTCTTTTTTTCTTTGAAGGCTTAATTTTGTTTTCTGTAAACATAGAGATAATGTGCTTTACCAAAAGGCTATAATTTGGTCTCATCTGTCCACAGGACATTCTCACACACAACACACAACAACATGCATTTTAAAGGCCATTTTCCCTGCTAGAGCGGGGGTTAGCCACAGGACATTCTCCCAGAAGGGTTTTAACTTGCTCAGGTGTGTTTTGGAAAACTCCAATCGGGCTTTCTTATGTCTCCCTCAGCAGTGGGGTCCTCCTGGGTCTCCTACCATAGAACCCCATTTCATTGAGTTGTATACCTTGTATCTGAAGGTCAGCTTGAATCTGTTTGGCAGTTGATCTAAGTGCTTTGTCCACCATTCGAACAATCCTTCGCTGCAATCTTCAATCAAGCTTTCTCTAGCGGCCACGTCCAGGGAGGTTGGCTACAGTGCCATGGGCCTTCAATGTCCTGATAACATTGCGTATGGTGGACACAGGAACATCAAGATCTCTGGAGATGGACTTGTACCCTTGATATTGTCCATGCTTAGCTACAATCTTGTGTCTGACCTCCTCAGACAATTCTCTGGTTTTCTGTCTTTTCTTCATGTTCATTGCGGTACACACAGTGACACAAAACAGCAGAATGACTCATTTTCTGTTTTCAAACTGGTTGAATGAGTGAATTTTACATTGCAAGCACCTGCAACTCACCACAGGTGAGTTTAATTCCAAAGTGAAGGAGAATCACCTGCTTGAAATCTAATTATTTCTAACAACTTCTAAAAGGTGCCAATAATATTGTCAGGGCCATATTAGGATTTCTGTGTGGAATAAGCTAAGATTTAGTAGTATTTTCTGGAAGAAATGGTGCATTATTTGAAAAAAGTGCAAGGGTGCCAATATTTTGCCCAAGTCTGGATATCAGCTTTTAATAAGCCTAAACGATCCAATAATGACAGGTGCACAAAACTTAACAAAACACTAAAAAATAAAACACATGAAGTTATGGATTACGTCCGATGAATTATTTGCAATAAGTGAATAGGAAACGGGAACGGGTCAAAATGGGAGTCTAAACATGAATGGGTCAAAACGTTAGGTGGGATTTGGTGTGCTTCAGAGGTAGATGCAAACTGCACAAACCTACAACGTATAAGCACAGCCTCGATCGTTTCAGAAATAATAAAATATAAATAATGTGGGCGATGTACAAGCACAAGCATTCGCTTCCGAAATAATTTTAAAAAGATGTGGGTGGTGCATAGTCACAGAATGCTGGCTTGATTGCTCGATGCCTTGAAAAAATAACAACTCGGGTTATGTAATGAAGCCAAAACATTGCTATTGCTTATGTGCATATATAATACATCGTGTTTATATGGCGTGATGCATTCCAATTCCAATGGGCCATAAAGGAATTATCCTATGACCGGAAGGCTTGAAGCCTGAAACCTACACAAACCGTGTGCCTCAGAACGCCTGTGATGCCGATGGGCTGCAACCTTTTGACATTTGATGATGCGTTTAATAGTCGCTGTTGGTCTTTTTAAGACTGATGAGAAAAGTTATAGGGACTTCTGGTAATTGTGTTAACACTTCTGTTTACTTCTGCCACAGAAGGTGAATGGAGGTTATGTTTTCACCCCTGTCTGTCTGTTACTTGGCAAAAAATATATATTTTTGACAAGTATGTTGATCACTCCTTTTTGTGTGTGTGTGTGTGTGTATGTTTGTTTGTCTGTCCGCTCACTTATACTTTCCTACAAGTTTACAATTTTAAACCGATCTTCACAAAACTTCACCAAACGGTAGAGTTCGTGGTCAGACAAAATCCTATATATTTGAGATCAAAAGGTCTACATAGGCCAAAGGTCAACCACTTTTTTCAGATTTCTAAAACCCTCAATTTTCATCCGATTGACTTAAAATTTAAATAGGATTTACATGACAGCTAGATGAATTCAACCACCAACTATTTTAGCTCAACCTAGGCCAAAAGGTCAACATAGGTCACAAGATCAACATAGGCCAAAGGTCAACCACGTTTTTCAAATTCCTAAAATCCTCAATTTTCATCCAATTGACTTGAAATTTGAATAGGATTTTCATATCAGCTAACTGAAATCAACCACCAACTATTTTAGCTCAACTTAGGCCAAAAGGTCAACATAGGCCAAAAGGTCAACATTGGCCAAAAGGTCAACAACCTTTTCAAATCTCTAAAATCCTCAATTTTCATCCCATTGACTTGAAATTTATATCGGATTAACATATCAGCTAGATGAATTCAACCACCAACTATTTTTGAGATCGACATCGGCCAAAAGGTCAGCATAGGCCAAAAGGTCAACAACCGTTTCAAATTTCAAAAATCCTCAATTTTCATCCGATTGATTTGAAATTTGAATAGGATTTTCATGTCAGTTAACTGAATTCCACCAACACCAATTTTTGGGGTCAACATCAGTCACAAGGTCAACATAGGCCAAAGGTCAACAACCTTTTCGAATTTCTAAAATCCTCAATTTTCTTCCCATTGAATTGAAATTTGAATCGGATTAATATATCAGCCAGATGAATTCAACCACCAACTATTTTTGAGATCAACATTCACCAAAAGGTCAACATCATTCACAAGGTCAACATAGGCCAACGGTCAACCACTTTTTTCAGATTTCTAAAATCCTCAATTTTCATCTGATTGACTTGAAATTTGAATAGGATTTTCATATCAATTAACTGAATTCAACCAACAACTATTTTTTTGAGATCAACATAGGTCAAAGGGTCAACATAGTCCAAAGGTCAACCACGTTTTCTCAAATTTCTAAAATCCTCAATTTTTATCCGATTGACTTAATATTTGAATAGAAATTTTCACATCAACGAACTGAATTCAACCACCAACTATTTTTGACATCAACATAGGCCAAAAGGTCAACATAGGCCAAAACGTCAACAACATTTTCGAATTTCTAAAACCATCAATTTTCATCCGAATGACTTGAAATTTCAATAGGATTTTCATATCAGTGAACTGAATACAACCATCATCTATTTTTGAGGTCAACAAACAAGGTCACAAGGTCAACATAGGAGAAAGGTCAACCACGTTTTCAAATTGCTAAAATCCTCAATTTTCATCTGATTGACTGAAAACTTGAATAGGATTTTCATATCAGCTAACTGTATTCAACTGCCAACTAATTTTGTGATCAACATAGGCCAAAAGATCAACATGGCCAAAGGTCAACAACGTTTTTTCAAACCTCTAAAATCCCTAATTTTCATCCGATTGACTTGAAATTTGAATAGGATTTGCATATCACGTCGGTGAATTCAACCACCAATTCTTTTTGAGGTCAAAAGGATGCTCTACTAAGTGTCATTCTACTTTGTTCTCTTTTGCCAAGTGTCGCTATATGAGTTTTTCATTTGTTACTTGGCAAAAAACATTTTTTTTAACAAGTGTGTTGATCACTCAGGTTTGTGTGTGTGTTTGTTACCTCTGCCACCAAAGGTGGATGGAGATTATGTTTTCACTACTGTCTGTTTGTCAGTTTGTTTGTGAACAAAATATCTCAAAAAAGTTGTGGACGGATTCGGACGAAATTTATTCGGACGAGATGTAGCGTATGTCGCAAGGACAAAATGATTAGATTTTGGTGAAGATCCGGCTTCGGATCCAGATAATATAATATTTTAAGTGATTCTTCACCATTGAGTGATATGGCCAACCATGCGGAGGTATGCTCTCGACTGAGTGCCGTTCTAGTTACCCTGCGCTCGCGAAGCGAAAAGCGGGGTTAAGCATTCAGTTGTGTACGTGTGACGTATGTGTCTGCATTAAAAATATATATTTTCTCGGCAACCGTTGGTCCGATTGACATGAAATTTTCACCATAGGAGGACCTCCTCCTGTAGAATATCTTAATGATTATTATGATGTCATAGGTCACATGGTACAGGCGCCATATTGGAAAAACTTCGCACCTCTATATCTCTGAAATCACTCCATGGGAAAAAATTTAGACCTGGCTCATTGTCAACTACTCCCCATCGGGAATAAGATATGTTAATGATGATGTCATCGGTGCGGTCGTTATGACGTCATAATTTTACAAATACAACACTGATCCATCAGATCTTTTTTTTTTTTTTTCAGCAACTGTTGGTCTGATGGACACAAAATATATCTATATAATATTTCATATAATATATAAAAGAAAGTTTTTGTTTGTTTGTTTGTTTGTTTGTCTGCATGTGCTAATCTCCTGAACGGTGAAAGATAGGAGGAAGCCTCTCAAACAAAAAATGTCGGGACGGGCCCCGGGAAGGTTATAGGCTAGGTGGCGAGGCCTGTCGAGGCCCACCTTGGCCGGGCTGGGCCCATTTCATAATTAAAAGCTGAGCTGAATTATAGTAGTCAATCTTCTACGGCCGCGAGTAAAAGCTGAATTATAGTAGTAAATTCATTCAAAAAGAACTAAAAATGTCGGGACGGGCCAACGAAGGTTATAGACTAGGTGGTGAGGCCTGTCGAGGCCCACCTTGGCCGGACTGGGCCCATTTCATAATTAAAAGCTGAGCTGAATTATAGTAGTCAATCTTCTACGGCCGCGAGTAAAAGCTGAATTATAGTAGTAAATTCATTCAAAAATAACTTTAAATGTCGGGACGGGCCCGGGAAGGTTATAGGCTAGGTGGCGAGGCCGGTCGAGGCCCACCTCGGCCGGGCTGGGCCCATTTCGCAATTAAAAGCTGAGCTGAATTATAGTAGTCAATCTTCTACGGCCACGAGTAAAAGCTGAATTATAGTAGTAAATTCATTCAAAAAGAACCCGGGAAACGCCGGGTGATTAAAAGCACTTCCGGTTCACTGTGAATTTCCGTGTTGGATTTTTTGGTTTATTCTCCGCTTAAAATGAGTGAAATGAAACATTTTGACAATTTCAAATTATTCTCACTCAGATTTCACCATCACCATAATGCATATTCTTAAGTTTTTTCACTTTCATTATACAAGATGATTTGTGATACCAGATACCAGTGGGTGGCGCTATATGATATACATTTACATAGAGAGAAATGGGGTCTTCCCCCCACTTTGATCTTCCTCCCCCAGATATGCTAACCAGACAGAAACGATACTTGTGATACTCTTAGGCAACATGCAAAACTTGCTTAGATTTGGTTCAGTCATTTCTTAGTTTTTGAAGCACATATAAACAAATAAACAGAAGAAAGAAGGCCATTTCTAGGCCTTTGGAGACCATTTTTCCCCACAGATCGGGGGTTGGCCTTTTCTTTGGGTGCCGTGGTCCCCTTTTTGAAGCAATGTTTTATGGCGGGTGCCCTTCCTGCTACCAACCCTGTTAATCGCCTTTGCGACACACAGGGAATTGCCAGTGAACTGGTACTCAATTTGCCGACCTCGGAAGGATAACATGCTGAGTCAACCCCACTGGCATTAATTCAGCGATCAACCGGATTTGAACCCAGGACCCAAGGATCCCAAGCTGGCACCCTAACCGCTAAGCCAACACCAGGCTTCATATAAACAAATAAACAAACAAACATATATGCAAATTCACTTTTATAGCATAGATGTTTAAAAAAAAAAAGAGTGGATATTTAGCATGATCTGCTGTTTCAAACAGGCAATTCCTTCTTTTCTCTTGTCTCTTCCACTCCTTCCCCCTCCCCAAATCTTCCATTCTTCCAGAATTTTTTGAATGATAATTATGACGTCATAGTTCACATGGTTACAGGCCCCAGCTTGCAAAAACTGAAACACTTTGCACCTCTATTTCTCCGAAACTGCTCCGTGGAAAAAATGAAAAATGAAAAATCAGCTCATTGTCAAGTATTCCCCATGGGGAATAACATGTATTAATGATGATGTCATCGCTGCCTTCATTGTGACATCATAATTAGACAAGTTGAACACTTGTTCCGATCAGTTTTAAATTTCTTGAGCATGATCTGCACAAAAATTGTATGGGAGAATTAAATTGATGTCATCGGTCAAGTGGTTCGGCAGCCATATTGGATTGAACATAAATCTACATCGTCAATAAACCACACAAACACAACAGCTGATAAACACCGTTGCAAAATACACCACATAAACACGTCCTGGCGAGGGTCTGCAATCTCTGATTGCTCTTTCTTGTTACTGTAACGATTTTGAGAAGTGTAACGGGTTTTGAGAAGTGTAACGGGTTTTGAGGAGTGTAACAATTTTGGAGGAAGGGTAACGGATGTGAAGAGTATGGTTTTGGTATGGTAACATCCTGGTAATGTAAATAATGGTCGCAGCCGTCCTCCTAATTAATTTCATAGAACATACACGCAGGTCACGATATATCTTTTGAATAGTGTATTTCCTTATTCCATGTAGGCTAAGTATGTGTTTTCCACTAGATTGACTTTGCATTGTATCAAACAAAATAAGCGTAGGCCCTTCCAATTTCCCCAAAACCTCCCTTCCAATTGCCTTCCGCATTTTGGCTGGTTTTCTTCAAACCACCATTGGCCACGAGGTAAGGTTGGGGAAGAAAGGCGTGTCTCCACCTCGTCATAAGAAGCAAGGAGTGAACCAGCCCTAACAGCCAATCAACACCGCGGTGAGTGACCCGGTAGGCGCGCCCTCGGAGTCGGCGGCTTGATTTCGCTGGAGGTGATAAAAGCGACTGCAGGGGACTGCTTTAGGAGATGAGAGATGACTGGAGAGAGGCCTTGAGAGATACGCTGGGGGATGACCTGGAAGAGGAGCGCAATCCACCGCAAGCCCTACCTACCTACCTACCTGCCTGCCTGCAATACCCCCCTGTCGTTGGAGAGACGCGCTGAACGGAGGGAGACGGCTCCACCCCAGGAAGAGGAGCAGGTGTGCCGAGCCAGCGCGTGACGGCCGCGGATACGCGACGGAGGTTTTCCCGCCAAAACCGCGAGGGGTGCTGCGGCCTCCGACCTTGCCTTCCTCCACGCGTCCACCTCAGCTATTCCTTCCTGCAATATCCACCGTGTGAGTGTGAACGTCCTGTCCTACTCGTTTGTCTTGGGGATTAAGTAAATGAAATAGAATAAGTTAACAATGCACTGTGTGACTGCTCTTTTCCATCTATTGCTGTAAATAATATTGGTCGCTCTAAAATATTGCTTGTGTGTGTATAATAAATCTGTTCTTCCTCCGTATTCTTCTTCTTCTTTTTCATTCTCTTGCGATCGCTTTAGAGATTTCCCGATTGAATATCCGTGGGGCGATCTGGTCAACGTCGGGTGAAATCGGGTTTTAATCGGGGAGTAACTGTTCGGACGCGGTTAAATAAATACACCACCGCTCGGTCCATATAACATCTAAAAGCCGCGTCTGTAACATTACCCTCGCCAGAGGAGAGGATATTGCATTTGAGTCCGTTTGTCTGTTTGTTTGTTTGTCTGTTTGTCCACACAGAATAAATATGATTTTCTCTGCAACCGTTGGTCCGATTAGCAGTAAATTTTCACCGTAGGTGCAACTCCACATGTATAATTTTTAAATGATAATTACGACGTCATAGGTCACGTGGTACGGGCGCCATCTTGGACAACCCGAAAAACTTTGCACCTCGATATCTCCGAAAGCACTGCATAGAAAAAAAAATTGAGACATGGCTCATTGTAAGGAACTCTCCATGTGGAATAAAATATGTTAATGATGATGTCATAGGTGCCTCCATTATGACGTCATAATTCGACAAGTACAAAACTTCATCCGATCAAGATGAAATTTCTTGAGCATCATCTATGAATAAATTTTGTGAAAAAAAGAAAAAAAAATGACATCGTTCACGTGGTTCGGCCGCCATATTTGTATTAACACAAAAGCCTTAAAACCACTAAAACACATCCTGGCGGTGGTCTGCAATCTCTGATTGCTCTTTCTTGTTGTTTAAATTTGAGTTTGATACAATGCCTTCAGAGAGTATTCACATCCCTTGAATTTTTACATTTTGCTGGTTTACAGTCTGAATTTAAAATGGATTAAAGTGAGATTTGAGTGTTAATGGGATAATGGGATATTGAAAATGGATGAGCGTTAATGGGATATTCATCACAGCCTTTTTAGATGCTGAATTGCAAACAATATACAACACGTGAAGAGGAAGATCATCATCATCATCATCGTCGTCATCGTTTTACGGAGGTTTCCATGCTTGCATGTGTAAGCCATGATTCACATCATGGCTGCTTCGCCAAAAGGCATATTTGAGGAACTTTTTTTTTGTGGCCGGATGCCCTTCCTGACACCATTACAGAATCAGCTATGGGCCTAGCCTTGGTATACAGAGACAAACCCTGCAAGGCAGCAGGGGGATTTGCAATCAGAGTTTCCTTCTCCTAGGTGGAGTGCATACCAAGGCCAAAGAGGTCCACCTACCCTGGTTGGATTGGTGAATGTCACAGCACGTCATCACAATGGAGGGCCAGGCACACTACAGCTCTAGGTTACCAACGTACTCCGAGATCCTCCAAACATCTAGCCAATGCCCTCAAGAGCACTGTTACCATGGTGCACCACCAGGAGGTCATCTGAACGTCTTGGCAAGGGTAGAGCCTATGCACCGGAAGGAAGGGCTTACACACTCAGCCTTCTTTTCGCTCACAGAGCTATCCGGTAGTCATAGCTAAAAGCAATGAGTGGGGAAACCTCATCGCACCCTACTACAGCACTCAACGCATACACCTGCCCTGTGAAAAAAAAAAAACACAAGCATCTCTTAAAATAATTTCATTTTAAAAAGTTAAACAAAACAATTAAAAATGAAGACCAAAATAAAAATAATTTCTCGCCCTACCCCTCTCTTTTTTCTTTTGATCAAACTGTATAGACTTTTTATCAAACTTGTTATAATATAAAAAATATTATTGTGGGGTGCATGTGGATGTCAAAGGGAATAAACCACAGTTAGAAATTCGCAAGTGTCCTCCCTCTCCTTTCCTTACCTTGAGAACATAAGCAGAATCTCAAATTCTGAATGTTGGATGACAGCCTGTGCTGTTCCAGGTAAACTCTGTGACTGCGTATCGAAAATTGCATGGATGGCAGTCTGTGATACCGAAAAGCTGAAAAATTTGTGGTTGAAATCCTCTTGGATGAAAATCGAGAAATAATAAGCATTCCGTAAGGTGCTCAAATAATGACAACAACGTGAAGACTTAGAGAGAGGAACAAGTGGGTTTGTGAAGCAGTGAATAGTATAGCCTAAATCGTCTATTACTAAGGAAGATAGATACCCCCCATGAAGATTCCCCCCAACCCCCGCCTTCCCCTGCCTCCTCCCCCCAAGCCCTCTCCCTCCCACAGATCTCCCGTTGTCCCTGTTCTCTGCTGTTGTACTTGTGTGCTTCCCTCTCTCTCCCCATCTTGTCTCCCGCTCCCTTTGTTGTATGTTTTGTGTGTCCGTTTTTTTGTGCGATTGATGTTAGCTCTTACACGAGCTTCGATCTTGTATACAACAATAAAAAAACAAAAATAAAAAACCATCTAACATCATCTAATCTAACACCATCTAACACCATATAACCATCTAACACCGCTACGAAAGGATGACATGCTCGACAATGCTGCAAACTGGTCGAGAAGCACAAGGACTGTTGATTTAGACAGATCAATTTCCCTCAGAAGCATGTCATAACCCGTCCACAACTTTCTGAGTTATCGTGCTATATATCGTTTGGGGCCTTAATCTCTCAATTGTAAAGAATCACTTTAAAAATTATAGTATCCAGATCCGGATATTCACCAAAATCTAATCAATTCATCCTTATCACACTCCCAACCTGTCCACCAAGTTTTGTCCAAATCTGTCCATAATTATTTGAGATATCCCGCTCGCAGTCAAAAAAACAAGAAAGCGTCAGGTCGTAAGTAGCCTGACAGGTATGATGAAAATTGACAGAATCAATAAATTGATTGATTAATTGTGTAATTAAAATAAATGAATAATGTTTGTACAATAATTAATTTCTTAATCAATTGGCTAATAGCATACCTAAACCACCACTGCTTCATCCAAATATAACTTTTAAAAATCAATTAATTAATCAAAAAATTAAATAATTAATTGATTAACCAATAAATCAAAAATATCCTTTATAGCCAAATTCATTGGTCACTGTCATGTCCAAATATCAGCTTCCTAGCTCAAAAGGTGCCTTACCTGAGATATTGCCAGATGAGAAAGGAAAGAAATAAGTACTTAATAAATTGATAACAATTAAGTAATTAATCAATCAATTGATTAATCCAACAATAAAAAAATACTTTTCTTGCCAAAGCACTTGTTCACCAATGTGCTGAAATTCAGCTTCCTAGCTCAAAGGATGGCTGAGACATTGCCCGGACAAACGAGAAAACCATGACCTTTGACCTTGATCTTTGACTTATATAGTGAAAAAAACCATCCTCACTCTTGCTTTTGGCTTTTGGCCTCACTTTTGATCTTCGGAATCCTGTGATAAAGTTTGATGAAGATACCTGAAAGGGTTCACGAGTTATCTCACTCACAGACCAACAAATGAAAAATCATGCATGGAGCGACACTTGGCAAAAGAGAACAAAATATAATGGCACTCAGTAGAGCATCCTTTTGACCTCAAAAATAATTGGTGGTTGAATTCTGTGACCTGATATGCAAATAGTCTTCAAATTTTAAGTTAATCGGATGAAAACTTGCAATTTTAGAAATTCGGCCTATGTTGACCTTTTGGCCTATGTTGACCTCAAATATAATTGGTGGTTGAATTCAGTTCGCTGATATGAAAATTTTATTCAAATTTCAAGTCAATCAGATGAAAATTGAGGATTTTGAAAAAAGGAAAAAAAGTGGTTGACCTTTGGCCTATGTTGACCGTTTGACCTCAAAAATAGAGGATTCTGTCAGACCACCAACTCTACCATTTGGTGAAGTTTCATGAAGATCGGTTTAAAATTGTGACCTGTAGGAAAGTATAAGTGAGCTGACAGACAAACACACACACACACACACACACACACACACACACACACACACACACACACACACACACACACACACACACACACACACACCAGAGTGATCAACATACATGCCAAAATGTTTTTTTGCCAATTAACAAACACAAGCATACAAACAAACGAGACAGACCGACATATTGTCCTGTCACCAGCGATTAAGACCACTGGATGATGGATAACCGAGACAGTTTTACTCCCGAGGCTGCACCCTGAAAAATGGCGGTACTTTTGTGGTGTGCGGGACGAAGGAAGGCGAAGCCTTTATCTGAACAGAGCACACGGGTTTATTTCAAAACCACAAACAAGTAAACACAACTCAGGTCTGCAGAGAGTTCTAAATAAAATTCCTAACTGAGGTACCTCCACACACAGACTCAAAAACAGGCAAAGGCACAGATAAAATAAAAGAAAAGCCGTGTTTGGCTGTCCGGCACTCAGCCTTGGCCTCAAGTGGCACTTTTTGAGGAGAGTAGTGGTGACGAGGCTCAGGAAGCACACAAGATGGTGACCGCCAATGAAAAGCCCACACGTCGAAGGCGCCCAGAGCCGTGCGGCGAGCGGTGAAGACTGCCTTCATTCAGGTTCCGCTGCCTGGGCGAGCACAGCGCGGCCTCCAGCTCCCCCGAAGAGCACCACAGCCGAAACCTCTTTATAAATGCTGCCGATGCAACAAAAGTTCCACTCGCCCTCAAAAAGCGCGCACACTTAACTCAGCACCAAAATTGCCAGCTTCTTCTAGGACCCAGCAGAATAAGCGCACTCCTCTTCCTCCTGAGCGAGAACCAATCGCGTCCCTCAGGGCGTGGCCTGTCGGCCTTCTTCTCCGCCCACTGATCCTCAGCCTATACTGGGCGGGGCCTTTTGCCTATAGTGTTCATGTGGGCGGAGCTTAGTTGCCGTGAGTGTTCATAGGGTCGACACTGGTTGTAAATGTTGTTTAATGGGGGTTTTCATGGCCGGCCTTGTAAATGTAAAGCGCTAGGGAAAATCACAGAGAGAAATCACATACTGGGGAAAACTAACCTTAATCCCTAACTAGTTATTACTGCTTCACCCCTCGTTTGAAGACACATAAACAATCTTAAGCTACAGTTTCCCGACTTAAGTACATCGAGATTTCTCCTATGCGTCCACGGTCCATGCTATAATTATACAGTCCTACCTTTACTACAGCATTCCTTCATCTACCCCCATAAACGTAACAATATAATAATTGTGGTGCATACACAAGCTTCGTCCACCTTTGGTGCAGAGGTAATTAGGTAAGACGTAGGATAGTTGTGTAATTAATCTTGTTCTTATTTATTTCCTCTACAAGATCGAGGCTCATGGAAGATGAAGGTGACACAAGGCTTTGAACAAAACAACAAAGCAACTCTTGCACACAATAAGCGATTTGGAATGAATGAACAGGAAAAGAAAGAGAAGAGAAAAAAACTGCAACCTGAAAGTAAGAGGGTTGGGTAAGGACAGGTTAATGGGAATAAAAAGTATTGTGGGTAAGAATAGGGGATAACATGAGATTGTGGTGCACTGCCTTTCTGAAGGCCTGGAGGAAAGAACAGCATAGCATAGCCTCTGGAAGGTGGTTGTACATACAGGATAAGTGAGAAACAAAAAAGGTTTAGGTGTACAGACAACCAGGTATTGCACGTATATCTTTTTGGAAGTTTCACCAGGCTTGGATTACTGGTATTACATGTACTAGGGCATGCCCGTACTATATATAAGCTAGGACGTGCCCGTACGTGGGTGCCCGTTCCTTGCCAAAAAAAAAAAAAAAAAAAAAATTTGTGTAGGGGTGTGTGTGTGTAAACATCCTAGGGCGTGCCCGTACGTGGGTGCAAAAAAACATGCGTGCAAACAACAACAACAAAAAAAAACTTTGAAACCACGTGGCAGTAACGACCACAGAACCCCCCCCCCCTCTATTTACATGAATGGTTTGGTCCATTCGCAACGACCACAGAACCCCCCCCCCCTCTATTTACATGAAATGGTTTGGTCCAAAGCGAACGGCTTGCGGTGTTTGGTAAAGAAATCGCCATAGCTCGGTAACTACTTGTCCGATTAATTTCAAACCTTGAAAAGGCACATCCTCGGGTCCCCAGCAATATACCTGGCAAGTTTCAAGTATATCGGACCGGTAGTTGTCGAGAAACAGCGGTCACAGACAAACATACATACATACATACATACAAACATACAAACATACACACAGAGATTACTGGAATTATAGATAGATATCCTCAAATGGTATTACACGCTCGTTTTTGTACACAATGTCAGATTTGACATCAGCAGCAATTATGGCTTCCATAACTCTGCTTATGCTGTAAATTTGAAGTAACCTACTGGTTACTTCAAATAAGGAATAGTCGTGTTCAAATAAGGAATAAAATAGATAAGGAATAGTCGTAAGGACAAGGTACCAAAATACATGGAGATCGAGGAGAAAAAAAAAATCATGTTGGGGATTTTAGATCAACACACGCCTCAAATGTCAAAGACATGAGACAATAATAGGTTATTATCCCTGATAATGATTGTCTCACAAGTAGAAAATTAGAGGTAATGGTGCGACGTAATCGTAGATGGTAAAATGCCACACAGTGACCAAGTCAGCATGCGAGTGGATAATTACATGTAAGGTAAGAAATGTATTTTTACTTTCGGGAAAAAACCAAAGTGAATGGGAAGTGCATTCACGTGTCAGGCGGGTTGCGACACAAAGGGTTAGTTTTTAGACATTTCTGATAATAATTACTAGCGTACCCATTGCAGCGTTGCTTGCAAAAAACAGGGACACCACCCAAGTCGTCAACCTCCTCTCCAAACTCCCGTCCCCTTTCTGCACCCACCCCAATTCTGTCTTCCCCTCCCTTCAACGTCCTCAAATCATGAACCTCCCTACCTCCTCACCAGAGCTCAAAATCCGCAGCACCCCTCCCAACCCCAAGTCCTCAATCCCTTTCCCAAAATCTCAACCCCCTCTCCCACCTCTGTCCTCTCTCTCCAACCCAACTCTTCCCTCCCTTCACCCTTTCTTCTTCAAGTCCTTAATTCCTAAACCGCAAATCCTCATCGCCCCACCCCCACAATATAAAAAAATTGTTTATCTTGCATTACCCCCATGACCATTTTCTTTCCTCTGGATGGGTTGTAATGAAAACTTACCTTTCTTTGGGTAGACACCAGACCGCTCCCAAAAATAAAAACCGGGGTTAAGTACATAATGTGAATATATAATACATTGTGGTTATATTGCCCAGATAGATTCCAATTGCAGTTACCCATAGGCTGACAACAGAGGTCTGAAGACTGAGGCCTATACGTACTATGGTGGACCAAAATGGCAGACATATGACTTTCTTGGTTACAATTGTGGGTGGAGTCATGCCAGCTGTCCAGCCTATAGGTTTTAACCAGAAGGCTTCAGACGCATGCAGACAGCTTCATTATGTTTTTTACATCTATCTATAATTCCAGTAATCTCTGTCTGTCTGTCTGTACGTCTGTACGTTTGTCTGTGACCGCTGTTTCTCGACAACCACGGGTCCGATATACTTTTAACTTGCCAGGTATATTGCTGGGGACCCGAGGATGTGCCTTTTCAAGGTTTCATATTAATCGGACAATTACTTACCGAGCTATGTCCAAAAAACGATTCAACCAATCAGAGAGCAGCGAACGATCGCGTGTGCCGAACGTGGCGGGCACACTCTGCCTCGGATGGCACATTTGAGAGCGTATTCATTTATTTCACGTTTGCAAACTATGTTGGCGTTAAACTATGTTTTACAACTAATAAAAACGAATTTGCGATTCATTCGCTTTCCTGCGCGTTTGTGCACGCGATGGCGATTTCTTTACCAAACTCCGGAAGCCGTTCGCTTTGGACCAAACCATTGCATGTAAATAGAGGGGGGGGATTGTCACCACTCGCAAGCCGTTCGCTTTGGACCAAACCATTTCATGTAAATAGAGGGGGGGGATATAATTTTAGATATAGATATAGTACGGGCATGCCCTAGTACAAGATAATAATAATATCTGACCTTTCAAACAACATCTTTCCTCCGGATGTAATAACCTGTTGCACGTATGGTGTGTTTCGCTTATGCTATTTTGTGGTTCTCAGTTAACATGACCGGAAGCATGATGGTGAAGCGACATGTTGGAGCTCGAACGGGCACATTGGCAGTCATTTTGAGGATTTCTCCATTAATTCAACTCATGTAATAAAACATTCCACCTCCTGGGGGCGGGTGAAAGGCACCTTCTTGTATTGTGTTAGTGAGTATCTTACAATAATTCACCAAATGTCTGTGTGTCTATTCCCAGGTACCGCAAAAACGGCTAAACCGATCACAACGAAATTTTGGGTGGGTAATACTGAGACCTCCTGGAGTAAAATAGGCAATATTGTTTTTCCAATTTTTCCCAATTTCCCAATTTTCCAGTTTTTACAAACCCCCTGGAGTAAAATAGGCTTTATTGTTTTTCCAATTTTTCCCAATTTCCAATTTTTCAAATTTTCCAGTTTTTCCAAACCCCTTGGAGTAAAATAGGCTATATTGTTTTTCCAATTTTTCCAATTTTCCAGTTTTCCAAACCCCCTGGAGTAAAATAGGCTATATTGTTTTTCCAATTTTTCCCAATTTCCAATTTTTTCAATTTTCCAGTTTTTCCAAACCCCCTGGAGTAAAATAGGCCATATTGTTTTTCCAATTTTTCCAATTTTCCAGTTTTTCCAAACCCCCTGGAGTAAAATAGGCTATACTGTTTTTCTAATTTTTCCAATTTTCCAGGTTTTCCCAACCCCCTGGAGTAAAATAGGCTATATTGTTGGTCCAATTTTTCCAATTGTCCAGTTTTTCCCAACCCCCTGGAGTAAAATAGGCTATATTGTTTTTCAAATTTTTCAAATTTTCAAGTTTTTCCCAACCCCCTGGAGTAAAATAGGCTATATTGTTTTTCAAATTTTTCAAATTTTCCAGGTTTTCCCAACCCCCTGGAGTAAAATAGGCTATATTGTTGGTCCAATTTTTCCAATTTTCCAGGTTTTCCCAACCCCCTGGAGTAAAATAGGCTATATTGTTGGTCCAATTTTTCCAATTGTCCAGTTTTTCCCAACCCCCTGGAGTAAAATAGGCTATATTGTTTTTCAAATTTTTCAAATTTTCCAGTTTTTCCCAACCCCCTGGAGTAAAATAGGCTATATTGTTTTTCCAATTTTTCAAATTTTCCAGGTTTTCCCAACCCCCTGGAGTAAAATAGGCTATATTGTTTTTCCAATTTTTCCAATTTTCCAGTTTTTCCAAACCCCCTGGAGTAAAATAGGCTATACTGTTTTTCTAATTTTTCCAATTTTCCAGGTTTTCCCAACCCCCTGGAGTAAAATAGGCTATATTGTTTTTCTAATTTTCCAGTTTTTCCCAACCCCCTGGAGTAAAATAGGCTATATTGTTTTTCCAATTTTTCCAATTTTCCAAACCCCCTGGAGTAAAATAGGCTATATTGTTTTTCCAATTTTTCCAATTTTCCAGTTTTCCCAAACCCACTGGTGTAAAATAGGCTATATTGTTTTTCCAATTTTTCCCAGTTTCCAATTTTTTCAATTTTCCAGTTTTTCCAAACCCCCTGGAGTAAAATAGGCTATATTGTTTTTCTATTTTTTGCAATTTTCCAGGTTTTCCCAACCCCATGGAGTAAAATAGGCTATATTGTTTTTCCAATTTTTCCAATTTTCCAGTTTTTCCAAATCCGCTGGAGTAAAATAGGCTATATTGTTTTTCCAATTTTCCAGGTTTTCCCAACCCCCTGGAGTAAAATAGGCTATATTGTTTTTCTAATTTTCCAGGTTTTCCCAACCCCCTGGAGTAAAATAGGCTATATTGTTTTTCCAATTTTCCAGGTTTTCCCAACCCCCTGGAGTAAAATAGGCTATATTGTTTTTCTAATTTTCCAGGTTTTCCCAACCCCCTGGAGTAAAATAGGCTATATTGTTTTTCCAATTTTCCAGTTTTTCCCAACCCCCTGGAGTAAAATAGGCTATATTGTTTTTCCAATTTTCCAGGTTTTCCCAACCCCCTGGAGTAAAATAGGCTATATTGTTTTTCTAATTTTCCAGGTTTTCCCAACCCCCTGGAGTAAAATAGGCTATATTGTTTTTCCAATTTTCCAGGTTTTCCCAACCCCCTGGAGTAAAATAGGCTATATTGTTTTTCTAATTTTCCAGGTTTTCCCAACCCCCTGGAGTAAAATAGGCTATATTGTTTTTCCAATTTTCCAGTTTTTCCCAACCCCCTGGAGTGAAATAGGCTATATTGTTTTTCCAATTTTCCAGGTTTTCCCAACCCCCTGGAGTAAAATAGGCTATATTGTTTTTCTAATTTTCCAGGTTTTCCCAACCCCCTGGAGTAAAATAGGCTATATTGTTTTTCCAATTTTCCAGTTCTTCCCAACCCCCTGGAGTAAAATAGGCTATATTGTTTTTCCAATTTTCCAGTTTTTCCCAACCCCCTGGAGTAAAATAGGCTATATTGTTTTTCCAATTTTCCAGGTTTTCCCAACCCCCTGGAGTAAAATAGGCTATATTGTTTTTCTCATTTTCCAGGTTTTCCCAACCCCCTGGAGTAAAATAGGCTATATTGTTTTTCCAATTTTCCAGTTCTTCCCAACCCCCTGGAGTAAAATAGGCTATATTGTTTTTCAAATTTTTCAAATTTTTCAGTTTTTCCAAACCACCTGGAGTAAAATAGGCTATATTGTTTTTCCAATTTTTCCAATTTTCCAGTTTTTCCAAACACTATGGAATAATATTTACCGATATGAACAGTGATGTGGCTTTTATTGAAATTCTACAAATACTGTTTAGATTTTGATGATTTGCGTGTGATGTGATTTAACGGATGTTTATATAAATCGTATAAAATAAAAAAGCCTTCAATTTCTGATATTTTACCTTTTCATTTGGGCCTCACAATTGAAGCCCCGCCCATGGGGCGGGGACCGTTGCTCGTAACAGGATAATTTATCATACAGATGGAAACAGAATCACCCTTGTTGTGTAAGACAACTGTATGCATAAGACGTAAGGCATTTTAAACTGTAAAACGATTCCCTCTGCACAAGATCATCACGTTACGTCTCCTACAAAATAAAAGTGAGGGAAATGAAATCAAAAAAATAGAGAGCACACTCAAAATGAAATCTATTTTTGGAACGGATGTGACGTCGGCGGAACAGCTCAGTTATTATTGCCATGCCGTAGATTCTTCCACATGACCTTTCAATTCGTCCCACTTTTGATGGAGAATTCGGCTCAGCCATTGAGAACGATTACGATTAAGAGCACGTGAAGAACCTCGGGATATATATCTGAGTTTACCTGATCGAATTCAAAACCAAATTAATGGCGTCATAAAGTTACTGCGAAAAGCATTGTTAGCGAAACTCACCTTACCCACGAACTGCCCTCTGGGAATTCACGATACGGGCAAAACAGCAACAGTTGTGCACCTGGTTGCCTGCCACAGTCCTTGTGGTTGTCCATGACCCGAATGTGCACGATCCTTAAAAACAAAAAGACATTGCAGATTTGAAGAGGTGTTGAGGAATGACACGTACAGATCGGACAAAACCTCATTACGTGGACATCCCATTTACATTTGTCCGCAGGAATGCATGCCATTCTGGATGATCATTGCTGACCATCACGCAGCACTTCCAATCCGATCTGATCTGCAATGATCAGCAACACCGGAGTGAGTGACTCGTGGTTCCATCGCACAAACTCTCCTGTGAGGTCCGCAGGTGGTGGTTCGGAGTCGGAGGAAGGTCATCTTTCAGCCGAGTAGTTATAAGAAACACGATTTTGTTCTCAAGACAATACGTTTATATATATATATATATATATATTGTAGCGGCTACCGCTGGGTTTTCACAATCGCCTTGCACCTATCAAGGACGCGGAGCGATCACCATGCCGGGCTCGTCCAGGACGCCCGGGCAGGCCCGCGCTCAACTTGCCAGGCCTCGGTCGGGACGCCCGGGCATGCCCGGGCATGCCCGGGCAGGCTCGCCCTCAACTTGCCAGGCCGCAGCCAGGACGCTGGGCCACGCCCCCTCTCGCCTTTCCTGGGCAAACGCTCCGGGATAATATGTATATATATTGCTGCCCGATAAACGGGCTTTTCAGAGTGCCTGAGTGTTTGGTTTGAATAAAGCAACTCGGATGAATTCCAGCTTTTTTGTCGCGTCCATTCTTCCGATCGACGTGGGAGCCCCAGCTCCTTCATTGGTGACCTACCGACATGGACACGGCAGTCGCCCTTAAACTGCCTACCTTCTGGGAGGCTCACGCGGCGGTTTGGTTCGCACAGGCGGATTCCCTGTTCGCCCTGCGAGGCATCACGGCCGACGACACCCGCTTCCACCATGTGGTAGCAGCACTCGGTTCGGCCACCGCGGCCCGCGCCCTGAGCCTCCTCGAGAGCCCGCCAGACGCTGACAAATACGGCGCGATTAAGAAGCTTCTCCTCGACACTTTCGCCCTCCCATCGGCGGAACGCGCACGGCACCTGCTCGACCTGCCCGAGCTCGGCGACACGCGCCCTTCCGAGCGAATGGACTACATGCTTTCACTGCTCGGCGAGCACTCTCCGGCATTCCTGTTCCGGGAGCTGTTCCTCCGTCAGCTGCCTAACCCGGTACGCCTCGCCCTGGCAAGCACGACGATCACAGATCCCCGGGCCCTTGCCAGAGAAGCCGACAAGATCTCCGCCGCAGGTCAGCGCATCGCAGCGGCGACATGGGACCCACCGCCGTCCGACGCAACACCCATGGCGCCCGAGCACCCGGCACGGTCGACGACCGAACTGCCGACGCAATTGGCGGCCGCTACACCGAGCCGACCACCTCCAGCACGACGACCGGGGCCTCCACCTGACCAAGCGTAGTGTTACTATCATGCCAGGTTCGGACAGAAGGCCCGGACATGCCGACCCCTGTGCACCTTCGGCAGGCCGGGAAACGGCCGGGCCGGCGTTCATTACCAGCCATGAGCGCCGGCCACACGGGCAACTTACTGTTCATCACGGATAAAGCGTCCGGACGGCGCTTCCTGTGCGACACCGGCGCCCAACTGAGCATCATACCCGCCTCTGACCAGGACAGGCAATCCGCGGTTTGCGGCCCCTCCTTGGTTGCGGCCAACGGATCGAGCATCCGCACCTTTGGCCCGCGCAACGTCACCCTCTGCTTCGGCGGCCAACGCTTTGCTTGGACGTTTGTAACCGCAAACGTGCCCATGGCTCTGCTAGGCGCCGACTTCCTCTGCGCACACGGACTGCTGGTGGACGTCCAACGGCGTCGTTTAATCAACGCCGAAACCTTCAGCTCCCTGGTATGCACATTGAGCAGCTCCGCGCCGACCGAGCTGGCATGCGCCGTCCCGGCGGCGAACGAGTTTGCTCGCCTGCTCACGGAGTTCCCGGCCCTCACGCGGCCGACGTTTTCGGCCGTCGCAGTACGGCATGGGATCGAGCACCACATACCAACCACGGGCCCGCCGGTCTACGCCAGGGCCCGCCGCCTCGACCCAGCCAAGCTCGCCGTGGCGAAGGCCGAATTCGACGCGTTGGAGCACCTCGGCATCGTGCGGCGCTCCGATAGCGCGTGGGCCTCGCCACTGCACATCGTGCCAAAGCCGGGGGGTGGGTGGCGCCCGTGTGGCGACTACCGCCATCTCAATGACGCTACCACCCCCGACAGGTACCCGATCCCGCATATCCAAGACTTCTGCGCCCGTCTGGCGGGACGGGTCATTTTTTCGAAAATTGATCTCATACGGGGATATCACCAGGTACCTGTCAGGGCGGCCGACGTCCCTAAAACGGCAGTCATCACGCCGTTCGGCTTATTCGAATTCTTGCGGATGCCGTTTGGTCTCAAGAACGCGGCTCAGGCGTTCCAGCGCTTGATGGACGGCATGCTGCGTGACCTGCCATTCCTTTTCGTTTACCTGGACGACATCCTCGTCGCCAGCACGTCCCGGGCCGAGCACCTCCTCCACCTCCGAACACTGTTCGGGCGCCTCAGCGAGCACGGCCTCATCGTCAACCCGGCCAAATGCCACTTCGGCACGACGGCCGTTGATTTTTTGGGCCACCACATCACCAAGAACGGGGCCGTGCCGCTGCCAACCAAGGTCGAGGCCATCACCACGTTCCCGCGTCCCCGCACCATAAAGGCCCTGCAGGAATTCCTGGGAATGGTGAATTTTTATCACCGCTTCGTGCCCCGCGCTGCTCAACTCATGCGGCCCCTCTACGAAGCCCTCCGGGGCAAGCCGGCCAAGCACGACATCGCCTGGTCCGCAGCAATGGATGCGGCCTTCCAAAGCTCAAAGCGGGCCCTCGCCGACGCAACACTGCTCGCTCACCCGGTGCTCAACGCTCCCATCGCCCTCACCACGGATGCCTCCGACTACGCGGTGGGCACCGTACATGAGCAATGGGTGAACGGGGTTTGGCAGCCACTCGCTTTTTTCAGCCGGCAGCTCCGGCCGAACGAGCTCAAATACAGCACGTTTGACCGGGAGCTCCTCGGTCTACACCTGGCCATCCGCCATTTCCGCCACCTCCTGGAGGGCCGACCTTTCACGGCGTTCGTCGACCACAAGCCGTTGGTTTACGCCATGGCCAAGGTCACGGAGCCGTGGTCGGCTCGCCAACAGCGCCACCTCTCCGCCGTGTCGGAGTTTACCACGGACATCCGGCACGTCGCCGGCAAAAACAACGCCGTGGCCGACTGTCTTTCCCGGGCCAGCGCGAACGCGGTCCACCTGGGCGTGGACTTTGCGCTTATGGCGGCGGACCAAACCACCGACACCACGGTGCAAGCCCTCCGGGCGGCGGACACGGGCCTCCGCCTGGCCGACATCCCCTTCGCGGGCACTGTCCTGCTCTGCGACGTCTCCCAAGGCCAGCCTTGCCCCATCGTGCCCGTCACCTGGCAACGCCGCATCTTCGCCTCCCTCCACGGCCTTTCCCACCTGGGCCGGAAAGCTTCCCAGAAGCTGGTGTCGGCGCGATTCGTCTGGCACGGCCTTCGTCGGGACGTCCGCGATTGGACCAGCACCTGCACGGCCTGCCAACGGGCCAAGGTCCACCGACACACCCAGGCCCCGCTGGCACCTTTCACCGTGCCCGAACGACGTTTCGACCACGTCAACGTGGATCTGGTGGGCCCCCTCCTCCCGTCACGGGGGTTCACACACCTGCTCACCATGGTGGACAGGACCACCAGGTGGCCGGAGGCCGTTCCCCTCGTCTCCACCACCACCGCCGACGTGGCGCAGGCTTTCATCGCCACCTGGGTCGCCCGCTTCGGCGCACCGGCGGACATCTCGTCAGACCGCGGACCACAGTTCACCTCCGAGCTGTGGGGCGCGGTCGCCCGCAACCTGGGGGTCAAGCTCCACCGTACTACGGCCTACCACCCCCAAGCAAACGGGTTGTGCGAGCGATTCCACCGCTCCATGAAGGCCGCGCTCATGGCCGGCCTTCAAGACGGCGGTTGGGCCGACCGGCTGCCGTGGGTCCTTTTGGGCCTCCGCACGGCCCCCAAGGAGGATCTCCAGGCATCCACCGCCGAGCTTGTCTATGGCCAGGCGCTACGCGTCCCGGGCGATATCGTGCCCGACGCTACCAGTCCCTGGTCCGCAGCTCACCAGCGCTCGGACCTCCAGGAGGCCGCCCGACGGTTTGCCCCCGTGCCAACATCCCACCACGGTGACCCCCAGTCCTACGTCCCCCCAGCACTTCGCACAGCGGAGTATGTTTTTGTGCGTCACGACGCACATCGGGGGCCACTCCGGCCGCCGTACGACGGGCCCTTCCGGGTGCTGCGACGGGACGACAAGTCGTTCGTCATCGACATCGGCGGCAGGTCGGACCGGATTGCGGTGGACCGCCTCAAGCCGGCGCACGTGGACGTCGACCACCCACCACGGGTGGCCCTTCCGCCGCGGCGAGGCCGCCCCCCGTCCACGGTGCCCCCCACTCGACCGCCCACCACCACACCGGACCCCCTCCCACGACCCGCCAGGGGTCGCTTCGGCCGGGTCATCAGGACCCCCCTCAAATTGACCCTGCTGGTGCAAGTCGATTCTGGGGGGACGTGTGTAGCGGCTACCGCTGGGTTTTCACAATCGCCTTGCACCTATCAAGGACGCGGAGCGATCACCATGCCGGGCTCGTCCAGGACGCCCGGGCAGGCTCGCCCTCAACTTGCCAGGCCGCAGCCAGGACGCTGGGCCACGCCCCCTCTCGCCTTTCCTGGGCAAACGCTCCGGGATAATATGTATATATATTGCTGCCCGATAAACGGGCTTTTCAGAGTGCCTGAGTGTTTGGTTTGAATAAAGCAACTCGGATGAATTCCAGCTTTTTTGTCGCGTCCATTCTTCCGATCGACGTGGGAGCCCCAGCTCCTTCAATATAACAATTAGTTGAGCCTGAGGAACTTTCAGGGAGGATTTCAGTTCGGTGGTATAAATGGAATCCTACCTCAGTGGTTAACGTGTGTGTGAATCCTTCTGTTATGAAAAATAGGTTGTGCAGAGAAACGTTGTATGTTTTTAAAGTAAACATTACCTCGGTAAAAAAATTTTTATCTGAACATTACCTTCACAACAACAACAAAAACACGATCGCTTCAGAGAAATATTACTTCAAAACAACAACACCTCCAATCATAGGATCGCTCCGGAAAAAGAAATATTACCCTGTAGCGGCGGCCGCTGGGGTTTCACAATCGCCTTGCACCTATCAAGGACGCGGAGCGATCACCATGCCGGGCTCGTCCAGGACGCCCGGGCAGGCCCGCGCTCAACTTGCCAGGCCTCGGTCGGGACGCCCGGGCATGCCCGGGCATGCCCGGGCAGGCTCGCCCTCAACTTGCCAGGCCGCAGCCAGGACGCTGGGCCACGCCCCCTGGCGCCGGGCCTGGGCAAACCCCCTGGGTTAATAGATATATATTGCTGACCGATAAACGGGTTTTCAGACTTCAGAGTGCCTGAGTGTTTGATTTCAATAAAGCAACTCAGATGAATTCCAGCTTTTTGTCGCGTCCATTCTTCTGATCGACGTGGGAGCCCCGGCTCCTTCATTGGTGACCTATCGACATGGACACGGCAGTCGCCCTTAAACTGCCTACCTTCTGGGAGGCTCACGCGGCGGTTTGGTTCGCACAGGCGGAGTCCCTGTTCGCCCTGCGAGGCATCACGGCCGACGACACCCGCTTCCACCATGTGGTAGCTGCGCTCGGGTCGGCTACTGCGGCCCGCGCCCTGAGCCTCCTCGAAAGCCCGCCAGCCGCTGACAAATACGGCGCGATTAAGAAGCTTCTCCTCGATGCTTTCGCCCTCCCATCGGCGGAACGCGCACGGCGCCTGCTCGAACTGCCTGAGCTCGGCGACACGCGCCCTTCCGAGCGAATGGACTACATGCTTTCACTGCTCGGCGAGCACTCTCCGGCATTCCTGTTCCGGGAGCTGTTCCTCCGTCAGCTGCCTAACCCGGTACGCCTCGCCCTGGCAAGCACGACGATCACAGATCCCCGGGCCCTTGCCAGAGAAGCCGACAAGATCTCCGCTGCAGGACGGCGCATCGCAGCGGCGACATGGGACCCACCGCCGTCCGACGCAACAACCATGGCGCCCGAGCACCCGGCACGGTCGACGGCCGAACTGCCGACGCAATTGGCGGCCGCTCTACCGTGCCGACCACCTCCACCCGACCAAGCGTGGTGTTACTATCATGCCAGGTTCGGACAAAAGGCCCGGACATGCCGACCCCCGTGCACCTTCGGCAGGCCGGGAAACGGCCGGGCCGGCGTTCATTACCAGCCATGAGCGCCGGCCATACGGGCAACTTACTGTTCATCACGGATACAGCGTCCGGACGGCGCTTCCTGTGCGACACCGGCGCCCAACTGAGCGTCATACCCGCCTCTGACCAGGACAGGCAATCCGCTGTTTGCGGCCCCTCCTTAGTTGCGGCCAACGGATCGACTATCCGCACCTTCGGCCCGCGCAACGTCACCCTCTGCTTCGGCGGCCAACGCTTTGCTTGGACGTTTGTAACCGCCAACGTGCCCGTGGCTCTGCTAGGCGCCGACTTCCTCTGCGCACACGGACTGCTGGTGGACGTCCAACGGCGTCGTTTAATCAACGCTGAAACCTTCAGCTCCCTGGTATGCACATTGAGCAGCTCCGCGCCGACCGAGCTGGCATGCACCGTCCCGGCGGCGAACGAGTTTGCTCGCCTGCTCACGGAGTTCCCGGCCCTCACGCGGCCGACGTTTTCGGCCGTCGCAGTACGGCATGGGATCGAGCACCACATACCAACCACGGGCCCGCCGGTCTACGCCAGGGCCCGCCGCCTCGACCCAGCCAAGCTCGCCGTAGCGAAGGCCGAATTCGACGCGTTGGAGCACCTCGGCATCGTGCGGCGCTCCGATAGCGCGTGGGCCTCGCCACTGCACATCGTGCCAAAGCCGGGGGGTGGATGGCGCCCGTGTGGCGACTACCGCCGTCTGAATGACGCTACCACCCCCGACAGGTACCCGATCCCGCATATCCAAGACTTCTCCGCCCGTCTGGCGGGACGGGTCATTTTTTCGAAAATTGATCTCATACGGGGATATCACCAGGTACCTGTCAGGGCGGCCGACGTCCCTAAAACGGCGGTCATCACGCCGTTCGGCTTATTCGAATTCTTGCGGATGCCGTTTGGTCTCAAGAACGCGGCTCAGGCGTTCCAGCGCTTGATGGACGGCGTGCTGCGTGACCTGCCGTTCCTTTTCGTTTACCTGGACGACATCCTCGTCGCCAGCACGTCCCAGGCCGAGCACCTCCTCCACCTCCGAACACTGTTCGAGCGCCTCAGCGAGCACGGCCTCATCGTCAACCCGGCCAAATGCCACTTCGGCACGACGGCCGTTGATTTTTTGGGCCACCACATCACCAAGAACGGGGCCGTGCCGCTGCCAACCAAGGTCGAGGCCATCACCACGTTCCCGCGTCCCCTCACCATAAAGGCCCTGCAGGAATTCCTGGGAATGGTGAATTTTTATCACCGCTTCGTGCCCCGCGCTGCTCACCTCATGCGGCCCCTCTACGAAGCCCTCCGGGGCAAGCCGGCCAAGCACGACATCGTCTGGTCCGCAGCAATGGATGCGGCCTTCCAAAGCTCAAAGCGGGCCCTCGCCGACGCAACACTGCTCGCTCACCCGGTGCTCAACGCTCCCATCGCCCTCACCACGGATGCCTCCGACTACGCGGTGGGCGCCGTCCATGAGCAATGGGTGAACGGGGTTTGGCAGCCACTCGCTTTTTTCAGCCGGCAGCTCCGGCCGAACGAGCTCAAATACAGCACGTTTGACCGGGAGCTCCTCGGTCTACACCTGGCCGTCCGCCATTTCCGCCACCTCCTGGAGGGCCGACCTTTCACGGCGTTCGTCGACCACAAGCCGTTGATTTACGCCATGGCCAAGGTCACGGATCCATGGTCGGCCCGCCAACAGCGCCACCTCTCCGCCGTGTCGGAGTTTACCACGGACATCCGGCACGTCGCCGGCAAAAACAACGCCGTGGCCGACTGTCTTTCCCGGGCCAGCGCGAACGCGGTCCACCTGGGCGTGGATTTTGCGCTTATGGCGGCGGACCAAACCACCGACACCACGGTGCAAGCCCTCCGGGCGGCGGACACGGGCCTCCGCCTGGCCGACATCCCCTGCGCGGACACTGTCCTGCTCTGCGACGTCTCCCAAGGCCAGCCTCGCCCCATCGTGCCCGTCACCTGGCAACGCCGCATCTTCGCCTCCCTCCACGGCCTTTCCCACCCGGGCCGGAAAGCTTCCCAGAAGCTGGTGTCGGCGCGTTTCGTCTGGCACGGCCTTCGTCGGGACGTCCGCGATTGGACCAGCGCCTGCACGGCCTGCCAACGGGCCAATGTCCACCGACACACCCAGGCCCCGCTGGCACCTTTCACCGTGCCCGAACGACGTTTCGACCACGTCAACGTGGATCTGGTGGGCCCCCTCCCCCCGTCACGGGGGTTCACACACCTGCTGACCATGGTGGACAGGACCACCAGGTGGCCGGAGGCCGTTCCCCTCGTCTCCACCACCACCGCCGACGTGGCGCAGGCTTTCATCGCCACCTGGGTCGCCCACTTCGGCGCACCGGCGGACATCTCGTCAGACCGCGGACCACAGTTCACCTCCGAGCTGTGGGGCGCGGTCGCCCGCAACCTGGGGGTCAAGCTCCACCGTACTACGGCCTACCACCCCCAAGCAAACGGGTTGTGCGAGCGATTCCACCGCTCCATGAAGGCCGCGCTCATGGCCGGCCTTCAAGACGGCGGTTGGGCCGACCGGCTGCCGTGGGTCCTTTTGGGCCTTCGCACGGCCCCCAAGGAGGACCTCCAGGCATCCACCGCCGAGCTGGTCTATGGCCAGGTGCTACGCGTCCCGGGCGAATTCGTGCCCGACGCTACCAGTCCCTGGTCCGCAGCTCACCAGCGCTCGGACCTCCAGGAGGCCGCCCGACGGTTTGCCCCCGTGCCGACATCCCACCACGGTGACCCCCAGTCCTACGTCCCCCCAGCACTCCGCACAGCGGAGTATGTTTTTGTGCGTCACGACGCACATCGGTGGCCACTCCAGCCGCCGTACGACGGGCCCTTCCGGGTGCTACGACGGGACGACAAGTCGTTCGTCATCGACATCGGCGGCAGGTCGGACCGGATTACAGTGGACCGCCTCAAGCCGGCGCACGTGGACGTCGACCACCCACCACGGGTGGCCCTTCCGCCGCGGCGAGGCCGCCCCCCGTCCACGGGGCCCCCCACTCGACCGCCCACCACCTCACCGGACCCCCTCCCACGACCCGCCAGGGGTCGCTTCGGCCGGGTCATCAGGACCCCCCTCAAGTTGACCCTGCCGGTGCAAGTCGATTCTGGGGGGACGTGTGTAGCGGCTGCCGCTGGGGTTTCACAATCGCCTTGCACCTATCAAGGACGCGGAGCGATCACCATGCCGGGCTCGTCCAGGACGCCCGGGCAGGCCCGCGCTCAACTTGCCAGGCCTCGGTCGGGACGCCCGGGCATGCCCGGGCATGCCCGGGCAGGCTGGCCCTCAACTTGCCAGGCCGCAGCCAGGACGCTGGGCCACGCCCCCTGGCGCCGGGCCTGGGCAAACCCCCTGGGTTAATAGATATATATTGCTGACCGATAAACGGGTTTTCAGACTTCAGAGTGCCTGAGTGTTTGATTTCAATAAAGCAACTCAGATGAATTCCAGCTTTTTGTCGCGTCCATTCTTCTGATCGACGTGGGAGCCCCGGCTCCTTCAACCCCAACATTACCTTCACAACAACAACAATAACAACAATACTATCGCTTCGGAGAAATATTACCTTCAGAACAACAACACCTCCAATCAAAGGATCGCTCTGGAAAAAGAAATATTACCTCAACATTACCTTCACAACAACAACAACAACAACAACAATACTATCGCTTTGGAGAAATATTACCTTCACAACAACAACTACGCCTCCAATAACAGGATCGCTCTATCGAAAGAAATAATACCTCAACATTACAACAACAACAACAACAACAACAACAACAACAACAACAACAACAACAACCACACAATCGCTTCGGAGAAATATTATCTCAACATTACCTTAACAACAACAACAACAACAATAACACGATCGCTTCGGAGAAATATTACCTTCACAACAACAACTCTGCCTCCAATAACAGGATCACTTCAGAAAAATTAATACATACTAGTACCCGACTGCAAAGCCGCGATGAGCCGGCGAAGCCAAAGCCTCTTGCCACTATTTTACCCATCACTGTGGCATCAGTAGGTTAGGTAGTTGGTTGTAGGTAGGTGTAGTAGGTACCGTACCAAGTTCAAAATGACACCATTTGCATTCTGGATGAGATTAAAATTTATAAAATTTCCTTCTTGATTAATTCGGTGAATTCCGTCTCAACTTCGGATATTTCCGGCCGTGAAAAACTATGCCCTATGGCCGCGAGATTTCTAAAAAATAATTCTTCGTCAATTTTAGAATATTTGACGCCGTTTTCAGCATCCGAAACACGTAATAAGCTCTTTTGAAATATCTTTTCAAATGCTCGAATCTCATTGGTTCCGGTGTTTGGTGACGATTTTCGTTGAAGATAACCAGGCCCGTGCGGGCCCGGGGAACGAGGTTGGTCTTAAAGTATTTTAATTACAAATTAGAGGTGCATAAGATTGTGAATCAAACAAAGACGGCTGTAACAAACTCCTATTGAACGTTTTCGCAATTTTTATGCATACTTCCGCATCAACAAGATGGCGGCCTCCATGGAGCGATTTGGTGCGTCAAAGCTTCGAAATTCTCAAAGGATTCAGCAAAATATAGCTTTTCAACATAATACGTACGCGTTCATTCACAACACCGGCTTCGCCGGCTATTACCTCAACATTACATAAACAACAACAACAACAACAACAACACCACCACAATCGCTTCGGAGAAAGAAGCTGTTGGAGGTCTGAAGGTCAAAAGCCTGAGTCTCATACATGCTATGGCCTTTTCAAGGCGATCGGCTCAAACTTTTCCATATATATTTGACTAGCAGAAGTACCCGGCATTGCCGGGCGGGGGAGGGGGGAGGGGAGGGGGAGGGGGAAGAGGAGGGGAGGGGAACGGAAGGGAGGGGAGGGGAGGAGAGGAGAGGGGGGGAGGAGAGGAGAGGGGGTGAGGAGAGGAGAGGGGGGAGGGGAGGAGAGGAGAGGGGGGGAGGAGAGGAGAGGGGGGAGGAGAGGAGAGGGGGGAGGGGAGGAGAGGAGAGGGGGGAGGGGAGGAGAGGAGAGGGGGGAGGGGAGAAGAGGGGGGAGGGGAGGAGAGGGGGGAGGGGAGGAGAGGGGGGAGGGGAGGAGAGGGGGAGGGGGCGAGGGGGAGACGGAGGGGGGAAAGGGAGGGGGAGGGGGAAAGGGAGGGGGAGGGGGAGGGGGAGACGGAGGGGGGAAATGGAGGGGAGGGGAGGGGAGGGGGAGGGGAGGAAGGGGGAGGGGAGGGGAGGGGTCGGGAGGGGGAGGAGTGGGAGGGGTCGGGAGGGGTCGGAGTGGGAGGGGTCGGGAGGGGGAGGAGTGGGAGGGGAGGGGGGAAGAGAGGGAGGGGGAGGGGAGGGGGGAGGAGGGGGGAGGGGATGGGGAGGGGGAGGGTAGGAGGGGAAGTGGGGAAGGGGAAGGGGGGAAGGGGAGGGGGAAAGGGGAGGGGGTAGGGTGGAGGGGAAGGGAGGGGGAAGGGGGGAAGGGGAGGATGGAGGGGCGAGGGGAGGGCGGAGGGGGAGGGGAGGGCGGAGGGGGGAGGGGAGGGAGAGGGGGGAGGGGAAGGGGGGAGAGGGGGGAGGGGAAGGGGGGAAGGGGAGGATGGAGGGGGGAGGGGGAGGGGAGGGGAGGTAACATTACATTACACACACACAAACTGTGTTTTATGTTCAATGGTCTGGCGGCGGGGATGGAACATCACGTGATCGCTCTAAGCGAATCAGCGTGCTGCTCTGCCACCGGCTCAGATTCCGTGTAAAATATTCCTCGCTGAAAAAAAATCTATGTGAAACATGCTACTATCTATGCTAAATCATGCTAAATCATGTTAAATGCTAATCATGCTAAAATCTATGCTACTTGCTGTGAGTTTATGGCGGCAAGGAACATCACGTGATCGCTCTGAGCGAATCAGCGCGCTGCTCTGCCACCGGCTCAGATTCCGTGTATAATATTCCTCGCTGAAAAAAATATGGATCTGAAGATGAAAGAAAAAAAAACCTGTGTGGTATGAATGGCAATGTTCCTCGCTGAAATGTGAAAAAACGCAATCGCTTTTCACTCTGAATTACGTGCGAACGCGTAACTGTGAGTTTGTGGCGGCAAGGAACATCATGTGATCGCTCTGAGCGAATCAGCGCGCTGCCCTGCCACCGGCTCAAATTCCGTGTATAATATTCCTCGCTGAAATGCGCTGAGGTAAAAAAATTGTAAAAAAACATTATGAAATATTTTTTTTTAGGTCGGCCATGTTCTTCCCAGGCTCAATGGCCATGTCTATGCCAATATCAAGCACATGAGCCTCTCCGTTTAGGAGTCTATCGGTAACATTACACACACACACACACACACACACACACACACACACACACACACACACACAAACTGTGTTATATATATATATAGATCATCCTTGCTTTACACTGAAGGGAAAACCGAAATGGAAGGCAAAACAATTGTGAATACTGTTCAACGCTTCCACTGATGGCTTGGGCCGACAGGAGCAGGAACATGGCGGCCGAGGAATGGGACAATATTGACATTTCTCGGTGCAAGAAGCTTTGTGAAAGTTTGACCAAAAGACAGGATTATTTAAAGAAAGCAAAGGGACAAGCTATTCAATACTGATTTTTTTTTTTTTGTATTCAAGATCGAGGCTCGTGTAAGAGCTAACGTTAATCACAAAAAGACAAACTGACACATAAAACATATGATAAAGGGAGCGGGAGACAAGATGGGGAGAGTGAGGGAAGCACACAAGTACAACATTTGAGAGCAGGGACATCGGGAGATCTGTGGGAGGGAGAGGGTTTGGGGGGAGGAGGCATGGTAAGGGGGGTGGATGGGGGGGAGTGGTGCGTCGAAAAAGTGGATCTGGGGTGAATTAACGGGGGTAGAAAAGATCAAGGTTTTGGATGAGGGAAGATAAGAGATGGTGGTGAACAGCTGTTTTAAAGACCTGGAGGGAGGAGTGGGATTGAAGAGATTGAGGGAGTTTGTTCCAGAGGCAGGAGAAAAGAGGAATGAAGGAGTGAAGGTGAGCAGAGAGCCTAGATTTTGGCAGTTTAACCATAAGAGGGTTGCAGGCAGATCTTGTGAGACCTGTAGGAATATTTGGGGGACAGAGCACAAAGAGCTGGGGGAGCAAGGCTGGAGAGGAGTCGGTAGAAGACAGAAAGACCACCAACCTGCCTGCGGTGAGGGAGTGAAAGGCCCTCGGAGTTAGGGAGATCCCAATGATTCTGAAAGCTTTGGTTTCAACAGCGTGAAGCCGAGCTAGGTGTGAGAATTTGTACAGTTACTTCTGCATGTGCTGGTGTTTATTAATGGATGCTAAAATAGTTATGACAAAAATGTTGATAAATTGACTTGTCTAATTTTTTTGCCCCTGAGTGTATGTAGATAGATAGAAAGATACATACACACATACACTACTGACAATAAGTTAGGGATATTGTGGGAGTGAGTATTTTTTTTATAGGGGTTAGGGTTAGGGTATTGAAATCAAGAATGCTGTGTTTTTTCATACTCATTAATAACCATAGAATTAGGACCAACAACTTTTTTCAACATAATTAATACACAAAATCAACCACACCGAAGAACCTGCCAATATCCCTAACTTATTGTGAGTAGTGTACATACAACATCTCTCTGGCCATTCTCAGAGATCCTCCTCAGCGCCGACGAGTCTGGCATTTCACTCAGGCTGACTGGCACGGTCTGCAAGCAGCCATCAATCATCTAGACTGGTCTCCCATCTCTATCGCCCCCGACATCAATTCTTCCTGGGAATTCTTCCAAAGCAAACTGCTCTCTCTCATGCACAGATTTATCCCATCTCGTCTTCAGTTGTCTTACCCTTCCTCCCGTCCATGGTACACTGAATCTTGTGGTGAGGCAGTTGCCCTGAAACAACTTGCCTTTGCCTCTTGGAAGGTAAATCCAACTGAAGGCAATCTCAGTTCCTTCCACAAAGCTCGGAACAAGTGTGTGTCTACCCTCAGGAGTGCCAGGAAGCACTATCTCTCCACACTCAAGAATGAACTCTCAAACCTGTCTCCTTCCTCCAAATCCTGGTGGTGTCTCGTCAAATCCGTTTCTGGTGTTTGTTCCCCCTCCATCCCCTCCCTTACCTCAAATGGCTACACAGTTGACACCGCACGTGACAAAGCTGAATGCCTCAACTCAGTGTTTGCCTCAAAATCTTGTGTCCCAAACCCATCTCTCTCTGTTCCCACCTTTCCCAGTCGAACCCAACTGCTCCTGGATTCTGTGTCCTTCTCTCCTGACAAGGTGGAAAAGTTTCTATCAAACCTCGACTCTGATTCTGCAACTGGACCAGATGGCATCAGCCCACGGGTCCTAAATCCTGCTCTACCGCTCTATCTCACCGTCTCTCTGTTCTTTTCACCCTCTCTTTTGCTCAAGGTCATCTGCCAGCATCTTGGAAATCAGCAAACATTACCGCTTTACACAAAAAAGGTGCAAAAACAGATCCTTGCAACTACAGACCAATCAGCTTGCTTCCAATTATCAGCAAAGTCATGGAATCCATCACTGCTTCGGATATCAAATCCATCCTCTTCTCCAATGGCTTGATCCCTGATCATCAATTTGGATTCAGACCAGGTCATTCTACTCTGGACATGTTGCTTCTGCTGTCTCAACAATGGATGGAGGTCCTCAATGCCAAACAGGAAATCAGAGCTGTCTCACTTGACATGTCACGTGGCTTCGATGCGGTCTGGCACCCAGCTCTGCTCACCAAACTCTCCTCCTATGGTATCCATGGAAATCTCCACTCATGGATTGAGGACTTCCTCTCTGTTCGAAGGCAACGTGTGGCCCTGAATGGATTTCTCTCATCTCCCCTTCCTGTTCTGGCTGGAGTTCCCCAAGGCAGTGTTCTGGGCCCTGTGCTATTTCTGATCTTCATCAATGATCTCTCCGACTCTCTGGAAAATCCTCTCTATCTCTTTGCTGATGACTCCACTATCTGCCGCTCCATTCCTCATCCCTCAGATCGGCAGTCTGCAGCCTCCTCACTTTCTGCAAACCTGGAAAAAATCACAGACTGGTCAAACAAGTGGAACATGTCTTTAAATCCTGACAAATCGCACACTCTTACAATGTGTCTCCGAAAGGACCGACTGGAAAACCCTCCCATTTACTTTCTCAACAATCCTCTCCAAGAAGTTCTGTCGCTCAAGCTTTTGGGTCTCACTATCTGCCATGATCTTTCTTGGGAAAACCACATTTCCAAGCTGGCCTCCAAAGCCAGTCCCGACTGGGCATCCTCCGTCGTGTGAAGTCCTTCCTTGGCACACCTGAGCTCATCACCACATACAAGGCTTTCATCCGCAGCTCAATGGAATACTGTTCCCCCCTCTGGGCTGGTGCTCCTGCCTCACACCTAGCTCGGCTTCACGCTGTTGAGGCCAAAGCTTTCAGAATCATTGGAATCTCCTGCGATGTAGTCAACACCGAGGGCCTTTCACTCACTCACCGCAGGCAGGTTGGTGGTCTTTCTGTCTTCTACCGACTCCTCTCCGGCCTTGTTCCCCCAGCTCTCTCTGTGCTCTGTCCCCCCAATATTCCTTCAGGTCGCACAAGATCTGCCTGCAACCCTCTTATGGTTATGTTGGAACCCATCTGTGGATCGGTCCCATCGGCTGATGGGTCTGACCCATCTGTGGATGCACGAGAAATGACAATGCAGACCCATCGGCCGATGGGTCTGCGCCATCTGCGGATGTGTTGTTCACCTTGAAGGAATGTGTATGCATCATGAACCTAAAAATAAGCAATTGATGTCATAAATGTTTATAAAGCAGTCCGTGACATGTGGTTTGTCGATAACCGTTTGTCGATAAGATAAAAACAAGATAATGTCGCTCCATTTAAAAACGCTGGTCTACTTCGCTGGTGGCACTGGCAGACTCAGCTCTCCATTGTTTATATAGCAATTCCTGGCATGCCAAAATGTATAAATAGACGGGTAGAAATAGATAATAAAACATTTAAAAATCATCTGTGAAATTCCTACCACATGTAATTCCAATGACTGTGTACCTGATTGAAGAGCACCATTCTGTCAACACATTCCTTCAAGGTGAACAACACATCCGCAGATGGCGCAGACCCATCGGCCGATGGGTCTGCATTGTCATTTCTCGTGCATCCATAGATGGGTCAGACCCATCGGCCGATGGGACCGATCCACAGATGGGTTCCAACAGTTAAACTGCCAAAATCTAGGCTTTCTGCTCACCTTCACTCTTTCATTCCCCTTTTCTCCCGCCTCTGGAACAAACTCCCTCACTCCCTTCAATCCTACTCTTATCTTCCCCCATCCCAAACCTTGATCTTTTCTACCGCCACTAATTCACCCCAGATACTTTATTTTATTTTTTTTTGAAATTCCAACTTCTTTCCTGGAAGTCCTTTCAGTGTTCATATGTTTTATACCTCTCTCACCTCCCCCAAAGCCCATCCCCTCCCACATTTCTCCCGTTGTCCCTGCTCTCAAATGTTGTGTTGATGTCCTTCCCCCTCTCTCCCCATCTTGTCTGCCGCTCCCCTTATTTTTTGTGTTTTGTGTGTCGGTTTGACTTTTTGTGTGATTGATGTTAGCTCTTTCACGAGCCTCGATCTTGTATACAAAAAAAAAAAAAAAAAATTTCTTTAAATAAAGTCTTGTACGATGAACAAATGCATTTTGTTCGTATTTAAAATGTATCTTGGGGAAAATACCAAGTAATGCTCTTGAAAAGTTCATATAAAGGGGCACCCTCCATCTGGCTAATAAAATACATTTACTTCTTCATGCAGGAGTATTAATCAAATTGGAGCCCCTTTATTTGAACTTTTCAAGAGCATTACTTGGTTCCTCCTCAGAACACAAGGGTAGTCCAGCATGCACACGAAATTTTTTGAATTCCCCTTATTTTGTATTGTTTGGCATTTTCTACAAACTACGGAATGTCCCTTCTTTTCTATAGTTTGCCACATGGCACATATCCTTATATATAGGGGGCTTTTCTATGCCCCTGGCTTTTTACCCAAGAATAATACTTGGTCTCTGTAGCCGCTTCGTACACAATAAATTCGTTTGTGGAAATTGTCACAAGATAAACGAATAAAACCGAAAACGACGGCCTGGACAGCATTTGATCGAGTCATTATGGCACTGTTTCCATGGAGACTGCCATGTTGTTAAGCGGTGCCGATCCGTTCCGTTGGAGCGATTGATTGAGCGCTTTGAATCAAGCAAGATGCTTCGCAAGCGATACCTAGCCGCTTGCTAGCGGAACACATCCCTGGATGGGTGAATTGTTTATGGTTAAAAAAAGAAGAGAAAATGGCTTCTGCTGACAGCCACCACAGCTATGAGACAGCAATCAGTATAAACTATGTCTATAACCCAGACTCAAGGAATACCTGGGAATCGCGGAAAGTAATTGCTACCCGCAGTTTAGGCAGGAATTTGTCATTTCACCAGGATGCCCATGATAACTCACCTACTCTTCACAGCAGACACCGTGGGATCTTGAATGCCCACAAACCAATGTGATTAACGTCCATTGTGAGGGATGTGTGTACTGTAATTTAGACAGAGCACGGGCGACGTTACAAATCCCGTGAATATTCCAATCACTGTCCCGCCCGAGCCCTTTCCTGACTAGCAAGTCATCCATGTACACAAGGCTGTGATGTGGACCTCTCGCTCCCCCTGTTGACTTGGCTCCGCCGTCATCGGATCATGAACGGTTTCAGTGCCTATATAGCCCTCTCCAATGGCCGTCGAGGAACCGCTCACCAGTCACCACAAATTCGAGGTGTGCTGCTGTGTGCTCTAGCATGCTGCGGTGTTCTGCTGTGTGCTGCTGTGTGCTCTAGCATGCTGCGATGTTCTGCTGTGTGATGCTGTGTGCTGCGGTGTTCTGCTGTGTGATGTGGTGGTCTGCTGTGTGATGCGTTGTTCTGCTGTGTGCTGCTGTGTGCTCTAGCATGCTGCGGTGTTCTGCTGTGTGCTGCTGTGTGCTCTAGCATGCTGCGATGTTCTGCTGTGTGATGCTGTGTGCTGCGGTGTTCTGCTGTGTGATGTGGTGGTCTGCTGTGTGATGTGGTGGTCTGCTGTGTGATGCGTTGTTCTGCTGTGTGATGCTGCGTTCTGCTGTGTGCTGCGGTATTCTGCTGTGTGATGTGGTGGTCTGCTGTGTGATGCGTTGTTCTGCTGTGTGATGCGTTGTTCTGCTGTGTGATGCTGTGTGCTGCGGTGTCCTGCTGTGTGATGTGGTGGTCTGCTGTGTGATGCGTTGTTCTGCTGTGTGATGCTGCGTTCTGCTGTGTGCTGCGGTATTCTGCTGTGTGATGCTGCGTTCTGCTGTGTGGTGCGGTGTTCTGCTGTGTTCTGCGGTGTGATGCTGTGTTCTGCTGTGTGCTGCAGTGTTCTGCGGTGTTCTGCTGTGTTCTGCTGTGTTCTGCTGTGTGGTGCGGTGTTCTGCTGTGTGATGCGGTGTTCAGTTGTGTGATACGGTGTTCAGGTGTGTGATGCGGTGTTCTGCTGTGTGATGCGGTGTTCTGCTGTGTGATGTGGTGTTCTGCTGTGTGATGCTGTTTTCTGCTCTGTGATGCGGTGTTCTGCTCTGTGATGCGGTGTTCTGCTGTGTGATGCGGTGTTCTGCTATGTGATGTGGTGTTCTGCTGTGTGATGCTGTATTCTGCTGTGTGATGCGGTGTTCTGCTTTGTGCTGTGGTGTTCTGCTTTGTGATGCAGTGTTCTGCTGTGTGCTGCGGTGTTCTGCTGTGTGATGCGGTGTTCTGCTGTGTGATGCTGTGTTCTGCTGTGTGCTGCGGTGTTCAGCTGTGTGATGCGGTGTTCTGCTGTGTGATGTGGTATTCTGCTGTGTGATGCTGTGTTCTGTTGTGTGGTGCGGTGTTCTGCTGTGTGATGTGGTGTTCTGCTGTGTGGTGCAGTGTTCTGCGGTGTGATGCGGTGTTCTGTTGTGTTCTGCTGTGTGATGCGGTGTTCTGCTGTGTTCTGCTGTGTTCTGCTGTGTGATGCGGTGTGATGCTGTGTTCTGATGCTGTGTTCTGATGCGGTGTGATGCTGTTATCTGCTTCGTGATGCGGTGTGATGCGGTGTTCTGCTGTGTGCTGCAGTGTTCTGCTGTGTGATGCGGTGTTCTGTGTGATGCGTTGTGATACTGTGTTCTGCTGTGTTATGCTGTGTGGTGCGGTGTTCTGCTGTGTGATGCGGTGTTCTGCTGCATGATGCTGTGTTCTGCTGTGTGCTGCGGTGTTCAGCTGTGTGATGCGGTGTTCAGTTGTGTGATACGGTGTTCAGGTGTGTGATGCGGTGTTCTGCTGTGTGATGTGGTGTTCTGCTGTGTGATGCTGTTTTCTGCTCTGTGATGCGGTGTTCTGCTCTGTGATGCGGTGTTCTGCTGTGTGATGCGGTGTTCTGCTATGTGATGTGGTGTTCTGCTGTGTGATGCTGTATTCTGCTGTGTGATGCGGTGTTCTGCTTTGTGCTGTGGTGTTCTGCTTTGTGATGCGGTGTTCTGCTGTGTGCTGCGGTGTTCTGCTGTGTGATGCGGTGTTCTGCTGTGTGATGCTGTGTTCTGCTGTGTGCTGCGGTGTTCAGCTGTGTGATGCGGTGTTCTGCTGTGTGATGTGGTATTCTGCTGTGTGATGCTGTGTTCTGTTGTGTGGTGCGGTGTTCTGCTGTGTGATGTGGTGTTCTGCTGTGTGGTGCAGTGTTCTGCTGTGTGATGCGGTGTTCTGTTGTGTTCTGCTGTGTGATGCAGTGTTCTGCTGTGTTCTGCTGTGTTCTGCTGTGTGATGCGGTGTGATGCGGTGTGATGTGGTGTGATGCTGTGTGATGCTGTGTTCTGATGCTGTGTTCTGATGCGGTGTGATGCTGTTATCTGCTTCGTGATGCGGTGTGATGCGGTGTTCTGCTGTGTGCTGCAGTGTTCTGCTGTGTGATGCGGTGTTCTGTGTGATGCGTTGTGATACTGTGTTCTGCTGTGTTATGCTGTGTGCTGCGGTGTTCTGCTGTGTGATGCGGTGTTCTGCTGCATGATGCTGTGTTCTGCTGTGGTCTGCTGTGTGGTGTGGTGTTCTGCTGTGTGATGTGGTGTTCTGCTGTGTGATGCGGTGTGATGTGGTGTGATGCTATGTTCTGCCGTGTTCTGCTGTGCGATGCTGTGTTCTGCTGTGTTCTGCTATGTGATGCGGTGTTCTGCGGTGTGCTGTGGTGTTCTGCTGTGTGATGCGGTGTGATGCGGTGTGATGCGGTGTGAGGCTGTGTTCTGCCATGTGATGCGGTGTGATGCTATGTTCTGCTGTGTTCTGCTGTGTGATGCGGTGTTCTGCTGTGTGCTGTGGTGTTCTGCTGTGTGATGCGGTGTGCTGCTGTGTGCTGCTGTGTGCTGTGGTCTTCTGCTGTGTGATGCGGTGTGATGCTGTGTTCGGCCGAGTGATGCGGTGTGATGCTGTGTTCTGCCGTGTCATGTGGTGTGGTTCCGTGTCCTGCCGTGTTCTACTGTGTGATGCGGTGCGACGCTGTGTGATGTGGTGCGATGCTGTGTTCTGCTCTGTGATGCCGTGTTCTGCTGTGTGATGCGGTGTTCTGCTGTGTGCTGTGGTGTTCTGCTGTGCGATGCAGTGTTCTGCTGTGCGATGCAGTGTTCTGCTGTGTGATGCTGTGTTCTGCTGTGTGATGCTGTGTTCTGCTGTGTGATGCTGTGTCCTGCTGTGTGCTGCGGTGTTCTGCTGTGTGCTGTGGTGTTCTGCTGTGTGATGCTGTGCTCTGCTGTTTGGTGTGGTGTCTGCTGTGTGGTGTGGTGTTCTGCTGTGTGATGCTGTGTGATGTCGTGTGATCAGTGATGCTGTGTTCAGCCGTGTTCTGCCGTGTTCTGCTGTGTGATGTTGTGTTCTGCTGTGTGATGTTGTGTTCTGCTGTGTGATGTGGTGTGATGCTGTGTGCTGCAGTGTTCTGCTGTGTGATGCTGTGTTCTGCTGTGTGATGCTGTGTTCTGCTGTGTGGTGTGGTGTTCTGCTGTGTGGTGTGGTGTTCTGCTGTGTGATGTGGTGTTGTGCTGTGTGATGCTGTGTTCTGCCGTGTTCTGCTGTGTGCTGTGGTGTTCTGCTGTGTGGTGCAGTGTTTTGCTGTGTGATGCAGTGTTCTGCTGTGTGCTGTGGTGGGCTGTGGTGTTCTGTGGTGTTCTGTGGTGTTCTGAGGTGTGCTGTGGTGTTTTGCCGTGTGCTGTGATGTTCTGTGGTGTTCTGCCGTGTGCTGTGGTGTTCTGTGGTGTTCTGCCCTGTGATGTGATATTCTGTGGTGTTCTGCCGTATGCTCTGGTGTTCTGTGGTGTTCTGCCCTGTGATGTGATATTCTGTGGTGTTCTGCCGTATGCTGTGGTGTTCTGCCATGTGCTGTGGTGTGCAGTGGGATGCGGTGTTCTGCTGTGTGATACGGTGTTCAGGTGTGTGATGCGGTGTTCTGCTGTGTGATGTGGTGTTCTGCTGTGTGATGCTGTTTTCTGCTCTGTGATGCGGTGTTCTGCTCTGTGATGCGGTGTTCTGCTGTGTGATGCGGTGTTCTGCTATGTGATGTGGTGTTCTGCTGTGTGATGCTGTATTCTGCTGTGTGATGCGGTGTTCTGCTTTGTGCTGTGGTGTTCTGCTTTGTGATGCGGTGTTCTGCTGTGTGCTGCGGTGTTCTGCTGTGTGATGCGGTGTTCTGCTGTGTGATGCTCTGTTCTGCTGTGTGCTGCGGTGTTCAGCTGTGTGATGCGGTGTTCTGCGGTGTGATGTGGTATTCTGCTGTGTGATGCTGTGTTCTGTTGTGTGGTGCGGTGTTCTGCTGTGTGATGTGGTGTTCTGCTGTGTGGTGCGGTGTTCTGCTGTGTGATGCGGTGTTCTGTTGTGTTCTGCTGTGTGATGCGGTGTTCTGCTGTGTTCTGCTGTGTTCTGCTGTGTTCTGCTGTGTGATGCGGTGTGATGCGGTGTGATGTGGTGTGATGCTGTGTGATGCTGTGTTCTGATGCTGTGTTCTGATGCGGTGTGATGCTGTTATCTGCTTCGTGATGCGGTGTGATGCGGTGTTCTGCTGTGTGCTGCAGTGTGCTGCAGTGTTCTGCTGTGTGATGCGGTGTTCTGTGTGATGCGTTGTGATACTGTGTTCTGCTGTGTTATGCTGTGTGCTGCGGTGTTCTGCTGTGTGATGTGGTGTTCTGCTGCATGATGCTGTGTTCTGCTGTGTGATGCTGTGGTCTGCTGTGTGGTGTGGTGTTCTGCTGTGTGATGTGGTGTTCTGCTGTGTGATGCGGTGTGATGTGGTGTGATGCTATGTTCTGCCGTGTTCTGCTGTGCGATGCTGTGTTCTGCTGTGTGATGCGGTGTTCTGCGGTGTGCTGTGGTGTTCTGCTGTGTGATGCGGTGTGATGCGGTGTGATGCGGTGTGATGCGGTGTGAGGCTGTGTTCTGCCATGTGATGCGGTGTGATGCTATGTTCTGTGTGATGATGTGTGATGCTGTGTGATGCTGTGCTGTGTTGCTGTGCTGTGTGCTGTGCTGTGGTGTGATGCTGTGTTCTGCTGTGTTCTGCTGTGTGATGCGGTGTTCTGCTGTGTGCTGTGGTGTTCTGCTGTGTGATGCGGTGTGATGCTGTGTTCTGCCATGTGATGCGGTGTGAGGCTGTGTTCTGCCGTGTTCTGCTGTGTGATGCGGTGTGATGCTGTGTTCTGCTGTGTTCTGCCGTGTTCTGCTGTGTTCTACTGTGTGATGCTGTGTTCTGCTGTGTTGGGCAGTGTTATGCTGTGTGATGCTGTGTTCTGCTGTGTTATGTGGTGTGATGCTGTGTTCTGCTATGTGATGTGGTGTGATGCTGTGTTCTGCTGTGTGATGCTGTGTTCTGCTGTGTGCTGCGGTGTTCTGCTGTGTGATGCTGTGTTCTGCTGTGTGATGTGGTGTGATGCTGTGTTCTTCCGTGTGATGTGGTGTGATGCTGTGTTCTGCTGTGTGATGCCGTGCGATGCTGTGTTCTGCTGTGTGATGCGGTGCAATGCTGTGTTCTGCTGTGTGATGCTGTGTGATGCGGTGTGCTGCTGTGTGCTGCTGTGTGCTGTGGTCTTCTGCTGTGTGATGCGGTGTGATGCTGTGTTCGGCCGAGTGATGCGGTGTGATGCTGTGTTCTGCCGTGTCATGTGGTGTGGTTCCGTGTCCTGCCGTGTTCTACTGTGTGATGCGGTGCGATGCTGTGTGATGTGGTGCGATGCTGTGTTCTGCTCTGTGATGCCGTGTTCTGCTGTGTGATGCGGTGTTCTGCTGTGTGCTGTGGTGTTCTGCTGTGCGATGCAGTGTTCTGCTGTGCGATGCAGTGTTCTGCTGTGTGATGCTGTGTTCTGCTGTGTGATGCTGTGTTCTGCTGTGTGATGCTGTGTCCTGCTGTGTGCTGCGGTGTTCTGCTGTGTGCTGCGGTGTTCTGCTGTGTGATGCTGTGCTCTGCTGTGTGGTGTGGTGTCTGCTGTGTGGTGTGGTGTTCTGCTGTGTGATGCTGTGTGATGTCGTGTGATCAGTGATGCTGTGTTCAGCCGTGTTCTGCCGTGTTCTGCTGTGTGATGTTGTGTTCTGCTGTGTGATGTTGTGTTCTGCTGTGTGATGTGGTGTGATGCTGTGTGCTGCAGTGTTCTGCTGTGTGATGCTGTGTTCTGCTGTGTGGTGTGGTGTTCTGCTGTGTGGTGTGGTGTTGTGCTGTGTGATGCTATGTTCTGCCGTGTTCTGCTGTGTGCTGTGGTGTTCTGCTGTGTGGTGCAGTGTTTTGCTGTGTGATGCAGTGTTCTGCTGTGTGCTGTGGTGGGCTGTGGTGTTCTGTGGTGTTCTGTGGTGTTCTGAGGTGTGCTGTGGTGTTTTGCCGTGTGCTGTCATGTTCTGTGGTGTTCTGCCGTGTGCTGTGGTGTTCTGTGGTGTTCTGCCCTGTGATGTGATATTCTGTGGTGTTCTGCCGTATGCTGTGGTGTTCTGTGGTGTTCTTCTGTGTGCTGTGGTGTTCTGCCATGTGCTGTGGTGTGCTGTGGTGTTCTGTGGTGTTCTGCCGTGTGATGCGGTGTCATGCTGTGTTCTGCTGTGTGCTGCAGTGGGGTGCGGTGTTCTGCTGTGTGATGCGGTGTTCTGCTGTGTGCTGCTGTGTGATGCGGTGTTCTGCTGTGTCATGCGGCGTTCTGCTGTGTTCTGTGGTGTTCTGCCGTGTGCTGTGGCGTTCTGCTGTGTGATGCGCTGTGCTGCTGTGTTCTGCTGTGCGATGCGGTGTTCTGCTATGCGATGCTGTGTTCTGCGGTGTGATGCTGTGTTCTGCAGTTTGATGCTGTGTTCTGCTGTGTGATGCGGTGCGCTGCTGTGTTCTGCTGTGTTCTGCTGTGTTCTGCTGTGTTCTGCTGTGTGATACGGTGTTCTGCTGTGTTCTGTGGTGTTCTGCCGTGTGCTGTGGTGTTCTGCCGTGTGCTGTGGTGTTCTGCTGTGTTCTGTGGTGTTCTGCCATGTGCTGTGGTGTTCTGCTGTGGGATGCTGTGTTCTGCTGTGTGATACGGTGTTCTGCTGTGTTCTGTGGTGTTCTGCCATGTGCTGTGGTGTTCTGCCGTGTGCTGTGGTGTGATGCGGTGTTCTGTGGTGTTCTGTCGTGTGCTGTGATGTTCTGCCATGTGCTGTGGTGCTCTGCCGTGTGCTGTGGTGCTCTGCCGTGTGCTGTGGTGTGATGCGGTGTGATGCGGTGTGATGCGTTGTGATGCGGTGTTCTGGCGTGTGCTGTGGTGTTCTGCCATGTGCTGTGGTGTGATTCGGTGTGATGCGGCATGATGCGTTGTGATGCGGTGTGATGCGGTGTGATGCGGTGTGATGCAGCATGATGCGGTGTGCTGCGGTGTGATGCGGTGTTCTGCCGTGTGCTGTGGTGTGATGCGGTGTGATGCGGAGTGATGCGGTGTGATGCGGTGTTCTGGCGTGTGCTGTGGTGTTCTGCCATGTGCTGTGGTGTTCTGCCGTGTGCTGTGGTGTGATGCGGTGTGATGCGGCGTGATGCGGCGTGATGCGGTGTGATGCGGTGTGATGCGGCGTGATGCGGCATGATGCGGTGTGATGCGGTGTTCTGGCGTGTGCTGTGGTGTTCTGCCATGTGCTGTGGTGTTCTGCCGTGTGCTGTGGTGTGATGCGGTGTGATGCGGTGTTCTGGCGTGTGCTGTGGTGTTCTGCCATGTGCTGTGGTGTGATGCGGTGTGATGCGGTGTGATGCGGTGTGATGCGGCATGATGCGGTGTGATGCGGTGTGATGCGTTGTGATGCGGTGTTCTGGCGTGTGCTGTGGTGTGATGCGGTGTGATGCGGCATGATGCGGTGTGATGCGGTGTGATGCGTTGTGATGCGGTGTGATGCGGTGTGATGCGGTGTGATGCAGCATGATGCGGTGTGCTGCGGGGTGATGCGGTGTTCTGCCGTGTGCTGTGGTGTGATGCGGTGTGATGCGGAGTGATGCGGTGTGATGCGGTGTTCTGGCGTGTGCTGTGGTGTTCTGCCATGTGCTGTGGTGTTCTGCCGTGTGCTGTGGTGTGATGCGGTGTGATGCGGCGTGATGCGGCGTGATGCGGTGTGATGCGGTGTGATGCGGCGTGATGCGGCATGATGCGGTGTGATGCGGTGTTCTGGCGTGTGCTGTGGTGTTCTGCCATGTGCTGTGGTGTTCTGCCGTGTGCTGTGGTGTGATGCGGTGTGATGCGGTGTGATGCGGCGTGATGTGGCGTGATGCGGTGTGATGCGGTGTGATGCGTTGTGATGCGGTGTTCTGGCGTGTGCTGTGGTGTGATGCGGTGTGATGCGGTGTGATGCGGTGTGATGCGGTGTGATGCAGCATGATGCGGTGTGATGCAGTGTGATGCGGTGTTCTGCCATGTGCTGTGGTGTGATGCGGTGTGATGCGGAGTGATGCGGTGTTCTGGCGTGTGCTGTGGTGTTCTGCCATGTGCTGTGGTGTTCTGCCGTGTGCTGTGGTGTGATGCGGTGTGATGCGGTGTGATGCGGCGTGATGCGGTGTGATGCGGTGTGATGCGGCGTGATGCGGTGTGATGCGGCGTGATGCGGTGTGATGCGGTGTTCTGGCGTGTGCTGTGGTGTTCTGCCGTGTGCTGTGGTGTTCTGCCGTGTGCTGTGGTGTGATGCGGTGTGATGCGGTGTGATGCGGCGTGATGCGGCGTGATGCGGCGTGATGCGATGTGATGCGGCGTGATGCGGCGTGATGCGGCGTGATGCGGTGTGATGCGGTGTGATGCGGCGTGATGCGGTGTGATGCGGTGTGATGCGGCGTGATGCGGTGTGATGCGGCGTGATGCGGCGTGATGCGGTGTGATGCGGCGTGATGTGGTGTGATGCGGTGTGATGCGGTGTGAACGCGGCGTGATGCGGCGTGATGCGGTGTGATGCGGTGTGATGCGGTGTGATGCGGTGTGATGCGGCGTGATGTGGTGTGATGCGGTGTGATGCGGCGTGATGCGGCGTGATGCGGCGTGATGCGGCGTGATGCGGTGTGATGCGGCGTGATGCGGTGTGATGCGGCGTGATGCGGCGTGATGCGGCGTGATGCGGTGTGATGCGGCGTGATGCGGTGTGATGCGGTGTGATGCGGCGTGATGTGGTGTGATGCGGTGTGATGCGGCGTGATGCGGTGTGATGCGGTGTGATGCGGTGTGATGCGGTGTGATGCGTTGTGATGCGGTGTTCTGGCTCCGGTGAGTCCGAAAATGTGACCAATGGGAAAAGATTTGTATTCAACGTTGTCCTTGAGAAAGATGTTCATATTTAACAATCATGGATTGATTGTGGTGGTGGGAAGACCTAACTCAATCACTTCATACATCACAGTGATCTGAAGCACATTTTAACTCCTGAAAACTACACCAATAAAACGTCTTTCAAAATCAGTTTCTCTGAAAATTCTGTTCAATTATACACACCTTTAAGGTATAAACGGCACACTGCTCACTGAGTCCCATACTCGGAGTCGCGACGGCAATCACCTTTAAGCTGTCTATCCTGGGTTTGAAACCCGACCCAGCAATAAAGTGTCATCCTGGTGTTTCACAGGCAGGATGATCCATCAAGGTGTGTGTCCATGTCGACCCTCGGACGGACGCTAGATGGGAGTCACGTGTGCTGGTTTTCGTTGCTGGACATTAAAGATCCCACGATGTCCTTCGCGAAGAGTAGGTGAGTTATCACCGGCATCCTGACCAAACGACAAATTCCTGCCCTCACTGCTAAGAAGGCAATGGTAAACCACCCAGTATCACTCATGCCAAGCAGCCAAGGACCTGACTTAAGTGGGGCACACAATCAATAAATCAATCAATGTTCTCAAGCACTTTCTCTCTTTTCTAATTCTCTACTTTCCCTCCATTTCTCTCTTTTCTAATTCTCTACTTTCCCTCCATTTCTCTCTTTTCTAATTCTCTACTTTTTCCCTCTATTTCTCTCTTTTATAAATCTCTACTTTCCCTCCATTTCTCTCTTTTCTAATTCTCTACTTTTCCCCTTCATTTCTCTCTTTTCTAAATCTCTACTTTCCCTCCATTTCTCTCTTTTCTAATTCTCTACTTTCACTCCATTTCTCTCTTTTCTAATTCTCTACTTTCCCCCCATTTCTCTCTTTTCGAATTCTCTACTTTCCCTCCATTTCTCTCTTTTCTAATTCTCTACTTCCCCTCCATTTCTCTCTTTTCTAATTCTCTACTTTCCCTCCATTTCTCTCTTTTCTAATTCTCTACTTTCCCTCCATTTCTCTCTTTTCTAATTCTCTACTTTCCCTCCATTTCTCTCTTTTCTAATTCTCTACTTTCCCTCCATTTCTCTCTTTTCTAATTCTCTACTTTCCCTCCATTTCTCTCTTTTCTAATTCTCTACTTTCCCTCCATTTCACTCTTTTCTAATTCTCTACTTTTCCCCTTCATTTCTCTCTTTTCTAAATCACTACTTTCCCTCCATTTCTCTCTTTTATAATTCTCTACTTTTACCCTTCATTTCTCTCTTTTCTAATTCTCTACTTTCCCTCCATTTCTCTCTTTTCTAATTCTCTACTTTCCCTCCATTTCTCTCTTTTCTAATTCTCTACTTTCCCTCCATTTCTCTCTTTTCTAATTCTCTACGTTCCCTCCATTTCTCTCTTTTCTAATTCTCTACTTTTCCCCTTCATTTCTCTCTTTTCTAATTCTCTACTTTCCCTCCATTTCTCTCTTTTCTAATTCTCTACTTTTACCCTTCATTTCTCTCTTTTCTAATTCTCTACTTTCCCTCCATTTCTCTCTTTTCTAATTCTCTACTTTCCCTCCATTTCTCTCTTTTCTAATTCTCTACTTTCCCTCCATTTCTCTCTTTTCTAATTCTCTACTTTCCCTCCATTTACCTCTTTTCTAATTCTCTACTTTCCCTCCATTTCTCTCTTTTCTAATTCTCTACTTTCCCTCCATTTCTCTCTTTTCTAATTCTCTACTTTCCCTCCATTTCTCTCTTTTCTAATTCTCTACTTTTCCCCTCCATTTCTCTCTTTTCTAAATCTCTACCTTCCCTCCATTTCTCTCTTTTCTAATTCTCTACTTTTCCCCTTCATTTCTCTCTTTTCTAATTCTCTACTTTCCCTCCATTTCTCTCTTTTCTAATTCTCTACCTTCCCTCCATTTCTCTCTTTTCTAATTCCCTACTTTCCCTCCATTTCTCTCTTTTCTAATTCCCTACTTTCCCTCCATTTCTCTCTTTTCCAATTCTCTACTTTCCCTCCATTTCTCTCTTTTCTAATTCTCTACTTTCCCTCCATTTCTCTCTTTTCTAATTCTCTACTTTCCCTCCATTTCTCTCTTTTCTAATTCTCTACTTTCCCTCCATTTCTCTCTTTTCTAATTCTCTACTTTCCCTCCATTTCTCTCTTTTCTAATTCTCTACTTTCCCTCCATTTCACTCTTTTCTAATTCTCTACTTTCCCTCCATTTCTCTCTTTTCTAATTCTCTACTTTCCCTCCATTTCTCTCTTTTCCAATTCTCTACTTTCCCTCCATTTCTCTCTTTTCTAATTCACTACTTTCCCTCCATTTCTCTCTTTTCTAATTCTCTACTTTCCCTCCATTTCTCTCTTTTCCAATTCTCTACTTTCCCTCCATTTCTCTATTTTCTAATTCTCTACTTTCCCTCCATTTCTCTCTTTTCTAATTCTCTACTTTCCCTCCATTTCTCTCTTTTCTAATTCTCTACTTTCCCTCCATTTCTCTCTTTTCTAATTCTCTACTTTCCCTCCATTTCTCTATTTTCTAATTCTCTACTTTCCCTCCATTTCTCTCTTTTCTAATTCTCTACTTTTCCCCTTCATTTCTCTCTTTTCTAATTCTCTACTTTCCCTCCATTTCTCACTTTTCTAATTCTCTACTTTCCCTCCATTTCTCTCTTTTCGAATTCTCTACTTTCCCTCCATTTCTCTCTTTTCCAATTCTCTACTTTCCCTCCATTTCTCTCTTTTCCAATTCTCTACTTTCCCTCCATTTCTCTCTTTTCTAATTCTCTACTTTTCCCCTTCATTTCTCTCTTTTCTAATTCTCTACTTTCCCTCCATTTCTATCTTTTCCAATTCTCTACTTTCCCTCCATTTCTCTCTTTTCTAATTCTCTACTTTCCCTCAATTTCTCTCTTTTCCAATTCTCTACTTTCCCTCCATTTCTCTCTTTTCTAATTCTCTACTTTCCCTCCATTTCTCGCTTTTCTAATTCTCTACTTTCCCTCCATTTCTCTCTTTTCCAATTCTCTACTTTTCCCCTTCATTTCTCTCTTTTCTAATTCTCTACTTTCCCTCCATTTCTCTCTTTTCCAATTCTCTACTTTCCCTCCATTTCTCTCTTTTCTAATTCTCTACTTTCCCTCCATTTCTCTCTTTTCCAATTCTCTACTTTCCCCTTCATTTCTCTCTTTTCTAATTCTCTACTTTCCCTCAATTTCTCTCTTTTCCAATTCTCTACTTTCCCTCCATTTCTCTCTTTTCTAATTCTCTACTTTCCCTCCATTTCACTCTTTTCTAATTCTCTACTTTCCCTCCATTTCTCTCTTTTCCAATTCTCTACTTTCCCTCCATTTCTCTATTTTCTAATTCTCTACTTTCCCTCCATTTCTCTCTTTTCTAATTCTCTACTTTCCCTCCATTTCTCCCTTTTCTAATTCTCTACTTTCCCTCCATTTCTCTCTTTTCTAATTCTCTACTTTCCCTCCATTTCTCTATTTTCTAATTCTCTACTTTCCCTCCATTTCTCTCTTTTCTAATTCTCTACTTTTCCCCTTCATTTCTCTCTTTTCTAATTCTCTACTTTCCCTCCATTTCTCACTTTTCTAATTCTCTACTTTCCCTCCATTTCTCTCTTTTCGAATTCTCTACTTTCCCTCCATTTCTCTCTTTTCCAATTCTCTACTTTCCCTCCATTTCTCTCTTTTCCAATTCTCTACTTTCCCTCCATTTCTCTCTTTTCTAATTCTCTACTTTTCCCCTTCATTTCTCGCTTTTCTAATTCTCTACTTTCCCTCCATTTCTATCTTTTCCAATTCTCTACTTTCCCTCAATTTCTCTCTTTTCTAATTCTCTACTTTCCCTCCATTTCTCTCTTTTCCAATTCTCTACTTTCCCTCCATTTCTCTCTTTTCCAATTCTCTACTTTCCCTCCATTTCTCTCTTTTCTAATTCTCTACTTTCCCTCCATTTCTCTCTTTTCTAATTCTCTACTTTCCCTCAATTTCTCTCTTTTCCAATTCTCTACTTTCCCTCCATTTCTCTCTTTTCTAATTCTCTACTTTCCCTCCATTTCTCACTTTTCTAATTCTCTACTTTCCCTCCATTTCTCTCTTTTCCAATTCTCTACTTTTCCCCTTCATTTCTCTCTTTTCTAATTCTCTACTTTCCCTCCATTTCTCTCTTTTCCAATTCTCTACTTTCCCTCCATTTCTCTCTTTTCTAATTCTCTACTTTCCCTCCATTTCTCTCTTTTCCAATTCTCTACTTTTCCCCTTCATTTCTCACTTTTCTAATTCTCTACTTTCCCTCAATTTCTCTCTTTTCCAATTCTCTACTTTCCCTCCATTTCTCTCTTTTCTAATTCTCTACTTTCCCTCCATTTCACTCTTTTCTAATTCTCTACTTTCCCTCCATTTCTCTCTTTTCCAATTCTCTACTTTTCCCCTTCATTTCTCTCTTTTCTAATTCTCTACTTTCCCTCCATTTCTCTCTTTTCCAATTCTCTACTTTCCCTCCATTTCTCTCTTTTCTAATTCTCTACTTTCCCTCCATTTCTCTCTTTTCCAATTCTCTACTTTTCCCCTTCATTTCTCACTTTTCTAATTCTCTACTTTCCCTCAATTTCTCTCTTTTCCAATTCTCTACTTTCCCTCCATTTCTCTCTTTTCTAATTCTCTACTTTCCCTCCATTTCTCTCTTTTCTAATTCTCTACTTTCCCTCCATTTCTCTCTTTTCCAATTCTCTACTTTTCCCCTTCATTTCTCTCTTTTCTAATTCTCTACTTTCCCTCCATTTCTCTCTTTTCCAATTCTCTACTTTCCCTCCATTTCTCTCTTTTCTAATTCTCTACTTTCCCTCCATTTCTCGCTTTTCTAATTCTCTACTTTCCCTCCATTTCTCTCTTTTCTAATTCCCTACTTTCCCTCCATTTCTCTTTTCTAATTCGCTACTTTCCCTCCATTTCTCTCTTTTCTAATTCTCTACTTTCCCTCCATTTCTCTATTTTCCAATTCTCTACTTTTCCCCTTCATTTCTCTCTTTTCCAATTCTCTACTTTCCCTCCATTTCTCTCTTTTCTAATTCTCTACTTTCCCTCCATTTCTCTCTTTTCCAATTCTCTACTTTCCCTCCATTTCTCTCTTTTCTAATTCTCTACTTTCCCTCCATTTCTCTCTTTTCTAATTCTCTACTTTCCCTCCATTTCTCTCTTTTCCAATTCTCTACTTTCCCTCCATTTCTCTCTTTTCTAATTCTCTACTTTCCCTCCATTTCTCCCTTTTCTAATTCTCTACTTTCCCTCCATTTCTCTATTTTCCAATTCTCTACTTTTCCCCTTCATTTCTCTCTTTTCCAATTCACTACTTTCCCTCCATTTCTCCCTTTTCTAATTCTCTACTTTCCCTCCATTTCTCTCTTTTCTAATTCTCTACTTTCCCTCCATTTCTCTCTTTTCTAATTCTCTACTTTCCCTCCATTTCTCTCTTTTCTAATTCTCTACTTTCCCTCCATTTCTCTCTTTTCCAATTCTCTACTTTCCCTCCATTTCTCTCTTTTCTAATTCTCTACTTTCCCTCCATTTCTCTCTTTTCTAATTCTCTACTTTCCCTCCATTTCTCTCTTTTCTAATTCTCTACTTTCCCTCCATTTCTCTCTTTTCTAATTCTCTACTTTCCCTCCATTTCTCTCTTTTCTAATTCTCTACTTTCCCTCCATTTCTCTCTTTTCCAATTCTCTACTTTCCCTCCATTTCTCTCTTTTCTAATTCTCTACTTTCCCTCCATTTCTCTCTTTTCCAATTCTCTACTTTCCCTCCATTTCTCTCTTTTCTAATTCTCTACTTTCCCTCCATTTCTCTCTTTTCTAATTCTCTACTTTCCCTCCATTTCTCTCTTTTCTAATTCTCTACTTTCCCTCCATTTCTCTCTTTTCTAATTCTCTACTTTCCCTCCATTTCTCTCTTTTCTAATTCTCTACCTTCCCTCCATTTCTCTCTTTTCCAATTCTCTACTTTTCCCCTTCATTTCTCGCTTTTCTAATTCTCTACTTTCCCTCCATTTCTCTCTTTTCTAATTCTCTACTTTCCCTCCATTTCTCTCTTTTCTAATTCTCTACTTTCCCTCCATTTCTCTCTTTTCTAATTCTCTACCTTCCCTCCATTTCTCTCTTTTCCAATTCTCTACTTTTCCCCTTCATTTCTCGCTTTTCTAATTCTCTACTTTCCCTCCATTTCTCTCTTTTCTAATTCTCTACTTTCCCTCCATTTCTCTCTTTTCTAATTCTCTACCTTCCCTCCATTTCTCTCTTTTCCAATTCTCTACTTTTCCCCTTCATTTCTCGCTTTTCTAAATCTCTACTTTCCCTCCATTTCTCTCTTTTCTAATTCTCTACTTTCCCTCCATTTCTCTCTTTTCTAATTCTCTACTTTCCCTCCATTTCTCTCTTTCATTTCACCTGTCTGATTTGATGCTTATTCAGACGCATTGGAAAAACAAAAAAAAATAGCATTAAGTAATATAATCTTTCCTTTGGGTGCAGACAAAGACAACGATGAAAAAAACGGACACGTGACGCTTCATGCACAATGGGCACAGGTTCGGTCGCGACTGTCAATGGAAACAAAATGGCGTCAAATTGCAAGTTGTCGCTCCTCCTCGTGTATTGGGACTCCACTGCTGACCCACATCACTGTGTACTCGTACAAAGCAGATTTTGTGTATTATATCGTATTTGGAAGGTAGGCTTTCCTTTGCTGTGTCGTCATATGAGAGTAACATTGGGCAAAATTCTACCACCCTCACACCTCCGCCACCTTCTCGAAATACCTTGTTGGTCCCAGTTGTTACATGTTCAGTATCTGAACGTCTGCACCAGAGGGTTCCCTGCCTGGCGGTGTAACTGGCAATTTCAAATCAAAATGTTCAGGATAACAAACAGAAAGAACCAGAGTGGTGTAATGGTTTGAACGTCCGCTAAGAATCTGGAAGGGTCGGTGGTTCAAGCCCCTACCCGAGTCATACCAAATACTTTAAAATGGCGCGTGTTGCTTCGTTGCTTGACGTTCAGGCATTTAAAAGGACAGAGCAAGGACAATCCCCATAGGTTGGCATCCATGGGTAGAAGAAAATACCTCCTTAGGAAATGCCCCGCTTCGTGCGGAGAAGGAAATGCCCCGCTTCGTGCGGAGAGAAAAGCGGCACCATTGTTGTGGAGTCGCTGGTACCCAGAAGGCCCCTGTGAATGACGGAACTTCCCCTAAGCTCAGTGGCTGTTTTGTGTCTCGTGTAGTCGTCTGTATGTCTGTGTGTGTGAGATGTGTGATTCCTTGTTACTTCGGCTTGCCAACGAATGACTCTTCTTCCAAATAAGTGTCATTGTTCTGATCACGTGGGTGTTGACGTGTTCTCTTCTCCCATTCCTCCCCTGCCTCTGTCTTTCTCCTGCGGAGAGGCATGGCACGCACCTCTCTCTAATCTCTCAACTTCACTTTCGATTGTAAGGTGCACATCAAAATTAAGATGTCTCATTTTGTAAGAATAAGGTGCGCCTTAGAATCGGGTAAAGGTGGTGTATATGTACGTAAAGGGTTAGGGGAGATTGTGTCCCACCTTATCCTAGAATGCCCTACACAAAATGTTAAAATACGACAGTACACCTGACACTTTTCTAGGAATGACATTCCAAGACAATAACTAATTTCTCATTACAAACTTAAGACAGAAGATTAAATCTACATACATTCGTTCGCAGTTTAAATGTTTCCAGCTCATGATGCGTACTGATCCATAATAATCAGATATACCTTGTGCAGCTGCCGCAAGCAGAAGGAAATCGGTTTGGGAGTTCTTTTTGTCATGGCATGAGGAACCAAAATGTTGACCGATGCCAAAGGCTCCCGAGTACAAAATAGGGACAGATGGTTTAGATGATCCGCCTCACAATTTGTGCGGAGTCCCGACAAGTGCAGTCGGTGCTTAGAGCTGTCAAAATGTATTGGCATCGAAAATATCTTGGAAATAAGTCCTGGAGCTCCAAGCAGTACACAACAACGGACGGCCAGGTATGAACAGCCTTGCGTAGCACGCTCCATTGGCACAAATGCCAAGAAGCCAAATGTTTTCTCTTTTCCAGCATTGGAAACAGAAAGAACTAGATGGTATTTATAGAATACTTTACCTGCACATTCAACTTGTTGCGAGCCAACTCTTCTGTTTTTGAACATTTTTTTCCTTTGATCCAATATGGCCGCCAGACCAAGTGAGTGATGACATCATAAATTTATATTCTCTAATATAATTGTTGCATGGGTCACGCTCAATACATTTCAAACTGATCAGACTAAGCGTTGTCCCTGTCGAATTATGACGCCATAATTATGGCACCAATGACGTCATCGTTAACAACACCTATTCCCCATATGGAATTCTTTACAATGAGCCATGTTTCAATTTTTTTCCATGGAGCGGTTTTGGAGATATAGAGGTGCAACGTTTTTCGGTTTTTTCAAAATGGCGCCTGTACCACATGACCTATGACGTTATAATTATCATTAATACATTTTACAGGAGGAGCCGCACATATTCTCAAAATTTCGTGTCCATCAGACCAGCAGTTGCAGTGGAATTTTTGTTTTATTCATACTGATCAGATCAAGCGTTATACTTGTCAAATTATGACATCATAATTAAGGCACCGATGACATCACCATCAACATATCTTATTCCACATGATGAGTACTTGACAATGAGCCATGTATCAATATTTTCCATTAAGCGGTTTGGGAGATATAGAGGTGTAACGTTTTTCCAAGATGGCGTCCGTACCACGTGACCTATGACGTCATAATTATGAATTAAAACATTCTGCAGGTGGAGGCGCTTCTATGGTAAAATTTCGCGTCAATCGGACCAACGGTTGCCGAGAAAATGAATTTTTAAAATGCAGACACGTACGGCACACAGCACACGGCACACAGCACACGGCACACGTACGCAACTGATTGTTTAACCCTGCTTTTCGCTTTGCGAGCATAGGGTAACAAGGTCCGGGCTCTGCAGTTGCCTTTCTCACCAGGGGCAACCCTCACCCCATTATTCAGAAGTCCGGCGCAATGTTCATCCTATAGATCATCCCAAGCTCTTTACTCTTTTCTTGACAATTTACCATGCCAGCGTCTCTCTAACTCTAACCTTAGCACTTTGCCATGTCATTATATGTCCTTCTAAATCAATAATCTGTCAACATGCCAATCAGTTGTGGCATTGTCCATTTGGCCACTGCTGATCTAGCCAATGGAATGTGGCAATGCCAGCTTTTTACGCCAACCAATGCAACTCTTAGCTCATTACCAACATTGTCCAAGCATCCATGCTCCAGCACCTGGTGGTGGAAGAACAAAGGTTTCGAAATGCATGCTCCTCTTCAGACCTCAGGTTACGGTAATGTACCTTTAACAGGTACACACATTTGTTGGAAGGTTTTATTGCCCCAGGTAGTGGACCATTTTATGGACTGCAGAAATATTTTTACCACCTGATTATGTTTTCATTTAACAGCCTCAAAATATCTACCATGAACCCATATTGCTCAACACCTTTGGTGGCGGAGGTAACCAGAACGGCACTTAGAAGAGCGCATATCTCCCCCCGGGCTGAACAGTTTGTTTAGTATCCACTGATAGGCCGGAACTGGATTCGGACTTGAACCAAAATCGAATCGGCTTGTTCTTGTCACCAAACCAACTCGTCCACCAAGTTTAGTCATAACTCGTCCATAACTTTTTAAAATACCATGTTATTTATCGCTTTTCGCCCGATGTGAAGAATCAGTTAAAATTTAAATAATTATCCTGTCCGAATCCATGTTCAGATCTTCATCAAAATAGAATCTATTTGTCCTTTAGGTATCGTGCTAAATATCTTTTTTTGCTCTCTCTCTCAATGGTGACGAATCACTTAAAATTCTCGTATAAGGATCCGTTTTCGGGTCTTCATCAAAATCTAATTGTTTCGTCCTTGTCACATGCACAACCAGTCCACCAAATTTCTTCCGAATCCATCCACAACTTTTTGAGATATCCTGTTCACAAGCAAACAGACAGGGGTGAAAACATAACCTCCATCTGAAACAGCAGAAGGAGCTAGACTGGAGGAAAGATGGTAATAATTATAATTATAAATATATATATATATATACTAGCAGAAGTACCCAGCGTTGCCGGGCGGGGCAGGGGGGAGGGGGAGGGGAGGGTTGAGGGGAAGGGGACTGGAGGGTAGGGGGGGGGAAGGGGAGGGGGAGGGGAGAAGGGGGAAAGGGGAGGGGAGGAGGGGGAAAGGGGAGGGGAAGGGAGGAGGGAGGGGAAGGGAGGAGGAAGGGGAGGGGAGGAGGGAGGGGAAGGGAGGAGGAAGGGGAGGGGAGGGTAGGGAAGGCGGTGGGGAAGAGGAAGGGAAGGGGAGGGGGGAAGGGGAGGGGGGGGGGAAGAGGGGGAAGGGGAGGGGGGGGAAGAGGAGGAAGGGGAGGGGAAGGGGGAGGCAGGAGAGGAAGGAGAGTGGCTCACGTTTCTGAGTAAATGTGGCTCACGTTTCTGAGTTAAGTGTGATGCCGATCAGGAAGAAGAAGAAGCATACTACCAAATTCGTACACTTCCGCAATTGTTTAATTTATTTGTGTTCAAATGTCTGGTAATTGTTTTGTATTTATTTATGCGAATGTGTACTTGTATATAACTGTCATTAATTTAAAAAGGCTTCGGCACTATCAAGCGCTTTTTTCTTTTTTTCTAACGCCAAAAAAAACTTTTTTTTTTGAACTTCTTTTTTTTGGCCTAAAACACTCCCAGGTACTCACTGATGAACCTCTGAAAGTTTGATGAAGATCCGTTCAGCCTTCTCTGAATGAAACGCGGACACACAAAAACTGGACACACACACACACACACACACACACACACACACACACACACACAAACACAACTCGTTATATATATATATAGGAGCTTACGCTGGATCAGCACGTCGCTGCGTCCTTGGACGACTCCTCAGCACCATCCCGACACACACCACTGTGTGTGCTACGGAATGAGGTGTTTGTACAAATGGAGTGCAAATCCTGCCACCAACCTCCTTGAGAGAGGACCCAGTACCCTGGTACTCATTTCATCGACCTTGGAAGGATGACAGGGAAAGATGGTAAAAAAAACAACAACAAAAACAGACACCACCAACCTGCCTATGATTTAATGTGAGTGCAAGGGACCACTAGTGTGTTAGCATCAACGTGAGATATGTGTGTTAGCATCAACTAACAGTGTGTTAGCATCAACGTGGGATATGCCAGTAATGTTGACCACTTTAGATTCCACATAATGCAGGAGAGACACGCGTTTCGTGTATTTGCCCTCACACACCGCACAATAGGGCTCAGTGTGCAATTATGTTACTGGAAGAAATACGACTCAGAACTCTGAAGGTGGAAGATGTATGTTGTGGAATTACAACGGCAGTGGGGGTGGGAGACGGCAAGGAAAAGTGGGAAAGTTATTTGACACCGAATGATGTGGATTGGCATGGATATGATTCCAGCATACAGGAAGCATGGGCATGGATAGGATGGTGGAGATCTCTCATTGGCTTTGTCCAAGAAGGCCCACCACATCCCTGTTCTGTGAGTGAGTTGGATCACCACACCATATCCGTATCTTGGGGATCACAGCGACTTCTGAGCTGCTCAGGATGAACTGTGATGCCAAAGACCTGCCTTGTTCAACCTATGCACACAATCCTGAAGATGTGAGTTTGGCTGGAGGCTGAAATGTTGCTCCTGCTCAGCATTGTGGAACTATGACATTTAATCCTTTTTCTTTCATTCTGTCTCTTGTGCATCTCCATTCGTTCTGCTAAGAAACCCAGTGCCACGAGAGTCAGTGATTTTCCACGATTGTGGAAAACAGACAGAATTCATGGAATCTGTGACTTGAAATGGAAAACAATCTGCATGGAAAAAAATGGAGTCATCGTACTAAAATACACCATTTGGTGCCTGTCTGTCTGTCTGTCTGATGGTTTTTTGACCGTGATACATTCCGTAGTTACTTATCCAATCACAACCAAACTTTACAGGATGACTAAGGGTCACATAATGAAGGTTGTAGCGCATTCATTTGCCCCCCTCCTCAAGGGGGTATTCTCCCCCAAGCGGGGTTTTTTTTCCCTCCATTGCCGTCAATGGGGATGCATGTTGAGGTGTATAGCAATGTTAAGTTAGCTTTATCGTGGCGTTTTTCCAAAGATGCTTCTAAAAATTAAACGAATGATAATAGCATAATCTTAATGTTATTACAAAATAATATGAATACTAATAATATCCCATAATAATATAATAATATAAGCTCACAACGGTTAATAACACGACCCTTCCTGCCACTTCCGTGGAGTTCTTCTATGGATTTTTCGTGGCGTTTTTCCAAAGCTGCTTCTCATTACAAAAGTAAAAAGAACGCTTATGATAATAGCATATTACTAGTACCCGACTGCAAAGCCGCAATGAGCCGGCGAAGCCAAACCCTCTTGCCACTATTTTACCCATCACGATGGCATCAGTAGGTTAGGTAGGTGTAGTAGGTACCATACCTAGTTCAAAATGACACCATTTGCATTCTGGATGAGATTAAAACTTATAAAATTTCTTTCTTGATTAATTCGGTGAATTCCGTCTCAACTTCGGATATTTCCGGCCGTGAAAAACTATCCCCTACGGCCGCGAGATTTCTAAAAAATAATTCTTCGTCAATTTTAGAATATTTGATGCTGTTTTCAGCATCCGAAATGTGGTAAAAAGCTTTTTTGAAAAATACTCGAATCTCATTAATACCGAATCTCATTGGTTCCGGTGTTTGATGACGATTTTCGTTGAAGATAACCAGGGCCCGGGAACAAGGTTGGTCTTAAAGTATTTTAATTACAAATTAGAGGTGCATAAGATTGTGAATCAAAAAAAGACGGGTGAAACAAACTGCTATTGAACTATTTCTCAATTTTTATGCATACTTCCGGATCCGCAAGATGGCGGCCTCCATGGAGCGATTTGGTTTTTGAAATATTTTTTCAAATGCTCGAATCTTATTGGTTCTGGTGTTTGGTGACGATTTTCGTTGAAGATAACCAGGGCCCATGCGGGCCCGGGGAACGAGGTTGGTCTTGAAGTATTTTAATTACAAATTAGAGGTGCATAAGATTGTGATTCAAACAAAGACGTGTGAAACAAACTCCTATTGAACTTTTTCACAATTTTTTATGCATACTTCCGCATCTGCAAGATGGCGGCCTCCATGGAGCGATTTGGTTTTTAAAATATTTTTTCAAATGCTCGAATCTCATTGGTTCCAGTGTTTGGTGACGATTTTTGTTGAAGATAACCAGGGCCCGTGCGGGCCCGGGGAACGAGGTTGGTCTTGAAGTATTTTAATTACAAATTAGAGGTGCATAAGATTGTGAATCCAAAAAAAGACGGGTGAAACAAACTCCTGTTGAACTTTTTCTCAATTTTTATGCATACTTCCGCATCTGCAAGATGGTGGCCTCCATGGAGCGATTTGGTGCGTCAAAGCTTCGAAATTCTCAAAGGATTCAGCAAAATCTGGTTTTTCAACATAATACGTACGCGTTCATTCACAACACCGGCTTCGCCGGCTATAATGTCATGCACGGTCTGATCCTTTCAATGACCTGATCTAACATGTTATAATGTCATGCATGTTCTCATCCTTTCAATGACCCGATCGAATATGTTATATCATGCACTTTCTGAACCTTTCAATGACCTTATCTAACATGTTATAATGTCATGCATGTTCTGATTCTTTAAATGACCTGATCTAACATAAGTAATAGTCATAATAATTTGCAATAATAATAAGGATAATAACATGACTCCCCCTGCCGCTCCCAGAGTGAGCAGGTGTACTAGTCGTACTAAAATACGCAATTTGGTGTCTGTCTGTCTGTCTGACTGATTTTTGACCACGATACCGATACATTATATCGTTACTTATTCAATCTCAACCGAACTTGACAATGAGACTAAGTGTCATACGATGGAGGTTGGAGTGATTTAACTTACACCCCACCCCAAGTGGGTTTTACCCGCAAAGGGGGTTGTGTGTTGAGGTGTATATCTGTGTTAAGATAACTTTACCGTGGCGTTTTTCCAAGGCCACTTCTCATAACAAAAGTAACAACAACACTCTTGATAATAGCACAATATGTTAATATTAATGTTTTACAAAACAATATTAATACAAACAAGTCAGGAGATGATGATGGTTCACGAGCGAGTGGTATTCAATGACAAAGGTCAAAACCGACATTGAAAATATATAAATAGGAATGTATTATCTGTTATGAGACTAGTTAGCTCTGTGGTTCTTAACCTGGGTTCGACCGAACCCCAGGGGTTCAGTGAGCCAGTCTCAGGGGTTCGGCGGAGGTCCGCCGAAACGCATTGCAATTATTATTATTATTATTTTTTTAGTTTTGTATCAATTTTGAATCTATGTGTAATTACGCTTATTATTAATACTAGGGCATGCCCGTACTATATATATGCCCGTACTATATATCTATCTAAAATTATATCCCCCCCCTCTATTTACATGAAATGGTTTGGTCCATTCGCAACGCCAAAGCGAACGGCGAACGGCTTGCGAGTACAGTGACAATCCCCCCCCTCTATTTACATGAAATGGTTTCGTCCATTCGCAACGACCACAGAACCCCCCCCTCTATTTACATGGAATGGTTTGGTCCATTCGCAACGCCGGCACACGCGATCGTTCGCTGCTCTCTGATTGGTTGAATCGTTTTTTGTACATAGCTTGGTAAGTAATTGTCCGATTAATATGAAACCTTGAAAAGGCACATCCTCGGGTCCCCAGCAATATACCTGGCAAGTTAAAAGTATATCGGACCCGTGGTTGTCGAGAAACAGCGGTCACAGACAGACAAACGTACAAACGTACAAACGTACAGAGATTACTGGAATTATAGATAGATTATTATTATTTTGCTATGTATGTTACGAACGAATGGAAATGTTATTTGTAATTGTATTCCCATCCCATTCATGGTTTCTCTGGTCTGTGTTAAAGATAAGTTGTTTCACACTGATTGTAGTAAGTTGAATCAATGAGCAACTTGCTAATTATTCTGTTGATGGTGCTTACTTGCTCACTTACTTACTGGATTTTGGACTTTGCAGGTGTTCGGAAATTCCAGTGAATAGCCTCGATTAGCTTGCCGTGTGCCGTGCGTCATTGGTCGCGCCTTACTTTGGAGTTACTGATTAATTGAAAAGTAAGTTGGAAATGTTTGTGGATATGCAGGGCGGGTTCAGAGTTATATTAAAGTCAAAAGTGGATGTTGGTTATAAAATATGATTGAATTACTCAGAAAATTAGGTGGAGGTGAGATAACTCCTTTGGTCGCAATTCAAAACTAACAATTCGCAGTTTTCTATGTAATATTATAATGGGATTTGAGGTGACATAGAGTTGAGTATATAAATACATCCCGTCATCGTAACTATAAGTTATGTTTTCTTCGTTAAAATTTCTCAGTTTTCAGAGTGGTACTGATTATATTTAAGCATGTTCCTTTTTTAAATTTTTGTCATATAATTATTGGCCCGAACTCAATTAAGATCAGTTTGTTACTTTTTTTTCTCTTTTTTTTGCAGTATGTCGAGCAAAAAAAGGAAGTGGTCGGAGGATTACGTGCGGTACGGGTTCACGTGTTTCACGGAACGGGACGGAAGTCAGCGTCCTTAATGCATGCTTTGCAATGTCAAGTTGAGCAACTCCAGCCTAGCACCAGCAAAACTACGGGAACACTTTAAAAAACTGCACGGCGAGGGGCAGTACAAAGACGCAACGCTGGATGAATTCAAATTGAAGAGAGTCCGATTCGACGCAAGTGCTACCTTGCCCACTCTCGGCTTCGTTCCAATTGACAAACCGATCCTCACCGCGTCGTATGAAGTTGCGTACCTGATCGCAAAGCAGGGCAAACCGCACACCGTTGGCGAGACACTCATCAAACAGGCCGCGTTGAAGATGGCCAACATCATGCTGGGAAAAGCTGCTGAAAACAAGTTGTTTCTCGTTCCACTCTCAAATGACACCATCAGATGCAGAATCGACGACATGAGCGACGACATCCTCCCCCAGGTAGTTGCAGATTTAGTCGCGAGCTCGACGAAATTCAGCCTTCAACTCGACGAGACCACCGACATTTCGAATGTGAGCCAGCTCATCTTATTTGTGCGTTATGTCAAAGGAGACGAGATCAAGGAAGACTTTCTGTTCTGCAAGCCTCTCACAACGACGAAGGCAGCTGACGTGAAGAAGCTTGTGGACGACTTATTCAGAAGCAACGGCCTCTCGTGGAACATGGTGTCTGCAGTTTGCTCGGACGGAGCTCCAGCCATGCTGGGATGCAACTCCGGTTTTGGAGCGCTGGTGAAGGCCGATGCACCACAGATCATCGTCACGCACTGCGTCCTGCACAGACACGTGCTAGCATCAAAAACCCTGCCTCCAAAACTGGCAAATGTTCTGAAAATCGTTGTTGAAACTGTGAATTACGTCCGAAGCCGTGCACTGAATCATCGCATCTTCAAAGAGCTGTGCAATGAAATCGGCTCTGAATTAGAAGTCTTTCTCTACCACTCTAACGTTCGATGGTTATCACGAGGGAAGGTAGTGAGCCGTGTTTTTGCCTTGCGTGTAGAATTAGCCCTGTTTTTGCGAGAACACCAGCATTGCCATGCAACGCACTTCCAAGAGTCAGAGTTCATCCTCGCCTTGGCGTACTTAGCTGACATCTTCGACACACTCAATCATCTCAATTGCCAGATGCAGGGCGGTGGAGTGAATGTCATCGAATCTGAAGAAAAGCTGAGCGCTTTCTGAAAGAAGTTACCGTTGTGGAGGCGGCGAACAGAGAACGACAACTTCGCAAACTTTTTGCTACTGGACGAGTGCGTGAGCGGGATCGAAGATGAGTCTGGAGTTGGAGGCACTGCTGTACCGGGGGGGAGGGGGGGGGGCTGAAGCAAGCGATTGCCACGCACTTGGATGAGCTGGGAAAGTCATTCGACGGCTACTTCCCCGACCAAGAGCAATACCCAGCATGGGTGCGGCAGCCGTTTACTTTCGACGTTGCAACGGCAGATGCCAATGACCAATACCTCGACGACCTCATCGAACTTCAGCAGAGCCAGACTGAACAACAGCTCTTCGGCACAACAACGCTCTCAACATTTTGGTGCCGCCAAATGGAAGGGTATCCTCACATCGCTAAAATTGCCCTTGAGATCCTCACGCCGTTCGTTACAACGTATCTCTGCGAGCATGCGTTTTTGAAACTGGTGGACATTAAAACAAAGAAAAGGAGCAGGCTTGCATGCGAAAATGATTTGAGGGTGGCCCTTGCCAAAACAAAACCACGCATTTCCCAGATCGCCTCCCGGAAAGAAGAACAGAAAACACATGAAGATGCAATTCTTCTTAATTTTTTGGTCAAATTTGAGGGGTTCCGCGAGTGTTCGGTGGGTTTCGTTAGGGTTCAGCGCCTTTAAAAAGGTTAAGAACCACTGAGTTAGCTACACAATACCGAAAATTCGGTTTGATTCCGACAACTTTGAAAATTTGACCTTTGTGACCTTCAAAGGTCAAAGGTCGAAGATTCTTGAAATTTGTTGGAAAACTTTATTTCATGATGTATGTGATAATATAAGATCATGTACGACATTTCACCCTATCAGGAAGCGAACAATGTAATAAAACCATCAAAAATCGACTTTTCTAAATTTCGTGACCTTGTGACCTTGACCTTGGGGCGAAAATGAAAAATCGAGCTCCGTGGAGCTAGACACATGACATTGGCCTAACCAAATACCGAAACTCCTGTCAGATTCCACCAACTCCCTCGGAGAAGATGTAGCTTGAACTCGATTACCCCCTAAAAAGACATCTTTTTCGGGCGTCGCTCCGCCCACAATTGGCGCAATACGCCCACTCTAGGCAGGACACAACTAGATCATGATATCAACCTCCCACCCAAGTTTAATCAAGATCGGATGATATCATCGGGTAGTTATGCTGCGGACAGACAGACACACACACACACACACACACAGACGCACACATATGACGAATATAGTGGTCACTTGATAACTTGTGAACCAATAATATTCCACCTCCCTTTCCCTTATTACCTGCGCTCACGAAGCGAAAATCAGGGTTAGGCATTTGGGTGTGTACGTGCGTACGTGTGGTGTACGTATGTGTCTGCATTTAAAAAAAATCATTTTCTCGGCAACCGTGCGTCCGATTGACACGAAATTTTACCATAGGAGCGCCTCGTGTGTATAATTTTTTTATTCATAATTATGACGTCATAATTACTATGGTACTGACACCATCTTGGAAAAACGTTACACCTCTATATCTCCTAAACCGCCCAATTGAAAAAGTTTAAACATAGCTCATTTTCAAGTACTCCTTGTGGAGAATAAGATATTATGATGATGACTTAATCGGTGCTTTCATTATGACATCATAATTCGACAAGTACAATGCAATGCTTGATCCGATCATTATGAAAAAAAAATTCCCTCTGCAACTCTGTCTGATGGACACGAAATTCGTACCATAGGAGTGCCTCCTCCTGTAGAATTTTTTTCTTCATAATTATGACGTCATTGGTCACATGGTACAGGCGCCATCTTGGAAAAACTTTGTACCTCTATCTCTGAAACCGCTTAATGTGAAAAAATTGAATCATGGCTCATTGTCAATTACTCCACATGGGGAATAAGACATGTTGGTGATGCCACCAGTGCCTTCGTTATGACATCATAATTTGACAAGTATAACGCTTCATCCGATCAGTATGAAATATTTTTATCTGCAACTGTTGGTCTGATGTACACGAAATTGTCACCATAGGAGGGCCTCCTCCTGTAGAATATTTTAATGATTATGATGTAATAGGTCACATGGTACAGGCACCATCTTGGAAAAACTGAAGAACGTTGCACCTCTGTATCTCCAAAACCGCTCCATGGATAAAATTGAAACGTGGCTCATTGTAAAGAACTCCCATGGGGAATAGGTGTTGTTAACGATGACATCATTGGTGTCGTAATTATGACGTCATAATTTGACAGGGACAACGCTTAGTCTGATCAGTTTTAAATTTATTGAGTGTGATCTATGCAACAATTATATTAGAGAATATAAATTTATGATGTAATCACTCACGTGGTCTGGCAGCCATATTGGATCAAAGAAAAAAACAAAAACCTTAAAAAACAGAAGAGTTGGCTTACATCAAGTTGACTGCGCAGGGTAAGTATTCTAAGAATACCATCTAGTTAACAGTTTGGAATGGAGTCCTTGCTTGAATGCTTAATCTACTTGGTGAGAGATCTACAAGAAACTTGGTAAATAGACGCATTCCGATGTTCTTGAGGACCGACCCAAGATCTACTGTAATCTATATACCCCAGAGAGGAATGGCCCTTCCTTCCACTCCCGTAGAGAACGGGTGAACTAATGCAGTAAATTAAAGAATTTAAAAAAAATCAAGATTAGGTTTAATTACAAATACAAAATTCACAATGTTGTCTGACTTGATTGTCGACTTATTTAATTCACACAGCATAAATTACTAAAAGTATCAAAAATACATTCTGCAATTCGATTGGATGCACAAAAAATTGGATGCAACCACGTAGAGCCGGAGCTAAGTTTAACAGCCCCCGGGACATTAAGTAAGAACAGCAGGATCAGGGGAGGGCTTTGAGTGGGATGAGAATGTTGGCTTGGAGGTGAGTCAAGTTTATTTTCTGCACCCAGCGCCACTATGTGTATTACACCCACGGGTGGGGGCTGGTACGGAGTCACCGTGCAGGGGTTCCGCCTGGGATCGGCCATGGTTTTGCGTCGTGCGGCATGATTGCTCTGTGCGCCCGCGGAACTACGTAACTTCCGGTTAGTACACCAGTCGCGACAAGTCACGTGATTGGATACGTTGAAAACAAACCACAAAAGGGCACGTGTTACAGCTTACTTCCGGTAGTCTCGCCCTGATCTATTGGTGAATAAATAGGTAGTCTAGTAGGAAGACTAGGTCCCCCTGCACCCCCCGGAGATATACTTCTAATCAGTGTTTCTAGATTGGAAAAAATGTGTAGAAAATGACTAGCTATGGCCCCAAGCTGAAAAAATGTCCCACATACCATTTTTATGCAAATTACTGCTGCAAATTTTATGCAAAATTATGCAAATTTTATGCAAATTTTTGATGAGGAGTAGAGTTGAGGGGTCTTTGAGGGCTTCATCGAGGTGCTCTCGGTTGCAAGACTGGGTCATTCTGAGAAGCACAGCAGGGTCAGAGATCATGATGTTCTCCTCCTCAGTGAATCTCTCCATCAACAGCCTCTCCATTGCCTCACACACTGTTTTGAGGCAAAAGAGGGACTTTGCGTAGGCCTTTCCACTGAGAACACCTTTGAGAGATCCACTTGTTACTAGTTGTGCCTCAAAGAGAATCTCTGCATATCCAGAACCACGCATCTTGTGTCCAGTGAGCATCCCGATGTAGTTCATGGATGTGTGGAAGGGTCCAATCGTTACTACATGACTAGCAAATTCATTTGGCCAGCGCCAGATGATGGGAAGGGCTTTCATGCAGACACCCAGATCAAATGTATTCAGGACCCATCTCTGACCCACCTCAGCAGTTGCTGCCTCGGAACGCTTCAGTAGCTCACGAACAACTGCGTTGTCTGTGATCGGTCTGTGCCTGGTGCCTGCATGGCATGGCAATGGCCTGCAGCCTGTGCCTGGGCTAGGGGGTTTCACCTCTGCAACTGGTTCTCCCCCACCCAGCAAATCAACAGTCGACTACTGCACGCCTATCCACCAACCGATCACAGACAACGCAGTTGTTCGTGAGCTACTGAAGCGTTCCGAGGCAGCAACTGCTGAGGTGGGTCAGAGATGGGTCCTGAATACATTTGATCTGGGTGTCTGCATGAAAGCCCTTCCCATCATCTGGCGCTGGCCAAATGAATTTGCTAGTCATGTAGTAACGATTGGACCCTTCCACACATCCATGAACTACATCGGGATGCTCACTGGACACAAGATGCGTGGTTCTGGATATGCAGAGATTCTCTTTGAGGCACAACTAGTAACAAGTGGATCTCTCAAAGGTGTTCTCAGTGGAAAGGCCTACGCAAAGTCCCTCTTTTGCCTCAAAACAGTGTGTGAGGCAATGGAGAGGCTGTTGATGGAGAGATTCACTGAGGAGGAGAACATCATGATCTCTGACCCTGCTGTGCTTCTCAGAATGACCCAGTCTTGCAACCGAGAGCACCTCGATGAAGCCCTCAAAGACCCCTCAACTCTACTCCTCATCAAAAATTTGCATAAAATTTGCATAATTTTGCATAAAATTTGCAGCAGTAATTTGCATAAAAATGGTATGTGGGACATTTTTTCAGCTTGGGGCCATAGCTAGTCATTTTCTACACATTTTTTCCAATCTAGAAACACTGATTAGAAGTATATCTCCGGGGGGTGCAGGGGGACCTAGTCTTCCTACTAGACTAAGGTGGTTTCTCACCTCAGCGAGACTGGTGTTTGGTGCTGATGTCGAGTTTGGAGATTCTCTTTAGCCAAAGTGACGCAGGCCTAGTTCTTCAGGCAGCACCGACAGTTAAACTGGTTACTTGATCCACTGGCGTCGTTACTGCTAACTACATCATCTTGCAAAACGTAAACCTGAAATTGGATTATTTAGGTATTTTCGTTACTTGTTTACTGCTCTTTTTGCCTTTTCCGCCTAGCTGCAGCACTCTCCATATTCCGGAACGGCGTTGGTGTGTTCGTGTTGATGTACATGCTGCCATGTCCGATGGATCTGAGGGTATGTTCCGTTACCAGGCGGCTTGCTATCGCTTTCCGAGCTAGTGAGTCGTTCCACAGTAACCGCATTGCAAGCCGCTCAGCAAGCAAGTGGAATGAGCAATGAAGAGAGATGCTTTGTTACGTTAGCAAAGATGGCCGCCATCATCAGATTCAAAACGATTCGACAACCAATGAAATGTTCAGAAGCAAACCCTGTTTTGAATACTCATAATAATCACACTCTTTCAAAATGACATAAGGCTGGTTAAATTTTTTTTTCCTGTTTATCACTTTTTTTCCAAAAAGTTGGTAGGGAGGGAGGGGTTTTTTTTTTTGTTTTTTTTCCCCAAGAGTGAAATTTTAATGGATTGTTCAACGCACAATATGTTTTTTTCTTAAATATACTTGATCGGACATATATGATTAATCATGTTATGATTTCTAAACTAGTAAACCTTCGTATGTACGCACTGATACGATTCAAATAAAGAAACCTATGTCACATTGAGTTCTGTTTGCTTTTAATATTTGCTGATACATATAACAATGGCAGACCAAAACTTCGGCTTTTAAGAATAATGTCCGGTTGCCATACATGTATCTATCAGCAGCTATTGCCATGGCATTCATACATATTTGACTAGAATTCCTCGCCACGAAATATCACTTCATGGTACCGGTACATGCAGGGCCGGCGCCAGACTATTTTGCACCCTAGGCAAAGCCAGCTACTTGCATCCCCTCCCTCCCCCCATACCCCCCCCAAAAAAATTTGCCAACTTCGATTATTAAAAACAGATGCCTTGTAGAAAAAATAAAAAGCAGAAAACTCGAAACTGCTAAATTTATTTTAACTTGCAAGAATAAGTACCGTAAGATGCCGACAGCACCAATATTAAAGGCGCAATATCCATAAATATGGCAGTGCCCCTGTTACCCCATGCTTTGGGGCAAATGGGCTTTCACTTAAAAAAATATGACACTACATGTGGCTTGCAATGCAAAATAAAGAAAGTGGTCCCTTTATGAGTGTGAGAATGGAAATTACAGATAAACAAAACAGTTTTTGGTTTGAGCAATAAGTTTTAGATATGCAAAATCAAAATTTGAAATAATCAATCTTTGATTTATCTTTCGCAAATACAAAAGAAAATATTTTGGCACACAAATCATTTTGAACTAAAGGGCACGAGGTATACTGTGACCGGTCTTAAAACAATAATTTGTATGAAACTGTGACCCTTTAAGGTTCAGTAATGCGCCCCTCTGATGTCTGCGCCCTAGGCGGCTGCCTAGTTGGCCTAATGGTAGCGCCGGCCCTGGGTACATGCATATTGAGCAGTTTGGTAGACATGGAACAGGCCATAAACCACATCAAAAGAATGTCTGATTCGCGTTTATATGTCTATCAATCAGCAGCTACTGATATTATAGCAATCATAGATGTATCTATCAGCAGCTACTGATATTATAGCAATCATAGATGTATCTATCTATCAGCAGCTACTGATATTATAGCAATCATAGATGTATCTATCTATCAGCAGCTACTGATATTATAGCAATCATAGATGTATCTATCAGCAGCTACTGATATTATAGCAATCATAGATGTATCTATCTATCAGCAGCTACTGATATTATAGCAATCATAGATGTATCTATCAGCAGCTACTGATATTATAGCAATCATAGATGTATCTATCTATCAGCAGCTACTGATATTATAGCAATCATAGATGTATCTATCTATCAGCAGCTACTGATATTATAGCAATCATAGATGTATCTATCTATCAGCAGCTACTGATATTATAGCAATCATAGATGTATCTATCTATCAGCAGCTACTGATATTATAGCAATCATAGATGTATCTATCTATCAGCAGCTACTGATATTATAGCATCATAGATGTGTCTATCTATCAGCAGCTACTGATATTATAGCAATCATAGATGTATCTATCTATCAGCAGCTACTGATATTATAGCAATCATAGATGTATCTATCTATCAGCAGCTACTGATATTATAGCAATCATAGATGTATCTATCTATCAGCAGCTACTGATATTATAGCAATCATAGATGTATCTATCTATCAGCAGCTACTGATATTATAGCAATCATAGATGTATCTATCTATCAGCAGCTACTGATATTATAGCAATCATAGATGTATCTATCTATCAGCAGCTACTGATATTATAGCAATCATAGATGTATCTATCTATCAGCAGCTACTGATATTATAGCAATCATAGATGTATCTATCTATCAGCAGCTACTGATATTATAGCAATCATAGATGTATCTATCTATCAGCAGCTACTGACCAGCGTTCCACATTCGTGTTTATACACCTATCAATCAGCAGCTACTGCTATTATAGCACTCGTACATGTTGAGTAGAGTTCAACACCAAGAGAATGTTGGTTGCCGTTTATTCATGTATCTATCATCACCTACTACTACATGTAGTGTAGCGCTCGTTTCATTTTTGACTAGAAATCCACAGCAATAATTATCACGTGAGGCTCTCCCGTTTGCCGATGATATTTGGCTTCTCCTTCAGAATACCAACTGCAACTACTTCTTGAACTTCCAAGTGGGCCTCTTCTCGGCAGTAGGACTCTTACCGCAGGTACTGCATATCGGATATGACTCATCTGTGGTACTCAGCTCCTCAACACAGCCACAGAAATAGCACACATCTTCATAGCCAGCACAGCGGTCTTCATAGCGGTCCATGTAAATGGCGAGCGAGGGGGAAAACCCGCACACTAAAATATTCAACAACAACAACAACAACAACAACCTACATTAAAACGGTTATATTTCTTACCATCAAGCGTTCCTGACACGAGCTCATAATACAGTTCGTCCAGAGTGATATTTTCTGGCACTTTGACACCAACCCAGGCCTTTAGAACACTGCACGTTCGCCGAATTTGGCAAACAACGAACGCCATTTTCTTTCAAACTGTCGCGCACATGTAACTTGGCTCAGACTTCGCTTGTACACGAGCACATACACAAAGACTTGGCTTTGTACGCGAGCACATACACAAAGACTTGTCTTTGTACGCGAGCACATGCACAAAGACTTGGCTTTGTACGCGAGCACATACACAAAGACTTGGCTTTGTATGCGAGCACATACACAAAGACTTGGCTTTGTACGCGAGCACATACAAAATTCGAACCTGTTTTCCACTGAGCGGGAACGGTACTGACTTCGCGAGCAAAAAAAAAAAAAAAAATTTTTTATGGGCGGACTACTTTTATGGGGCGGGCGGCGATGATAAACAGGAATTTTTTTTTAACCAGCCTAACCACACTTTTTTTCTTTCTTTTTTTTTTTGTATACAAGATCGAGGCTCGTGAAAGAGCTAACATTTATCACACAAAAAGTCAAACCGACACATAAAACACAAAATAAGGGGAGCGGTAGACAAGATGGGGAGAGAGGGGGAAGGACACAAACACAACAAACACAACTCTCACTATGTCTCTCAGAAAAGAACGACTGGACAACCCTCCCATCTACTTTCTCAACAATCCTCTCCAAGAAGTTCTGTCACTCAAGATTTTGGGTCTCACTATCTGCCATGATCTTTCCAGGGAAAACCACATTTCCAAGCTGGCCTCCAAAGCTAGTCGCCGACTGGGCATCCTCCATCGTGCGAAGTCCTTCCTTGGCACACCTGAGCTCCTCACCACATACAAGGCTTTCATCCTTTCATCCGCAGCTCAATGGAATACTGCTCTCCCCTCTGGGCTGGTGCTCCTGCCTCACACCTAGCTCGGCTTCACGTTGTTGAAACCAAAGCTTTCAGAATCATTGGAATCTCTCGCGATGAAGCTAACTCCGAGGGCCTTTCACTCACTCACCATAGGCAGGTAGGTGGGCTTTCTGTCTTCTACCGACTCCTCTCCGGCCTAGCTCCCCCAGCTCTCTGTGCTCTGTCCCCCAAATATTCCTGCAGGTCGCCCAAGATCTGCCAACGCTTGAGCGCTCCGTTCCGTTGGAGTAGTTCCTCGAGCCCTTTGAATCGAGCGAGATTCTTGGCAAGGGATGGCAGGCTGCTTGCTAACGGAACACACCCACACTTTCTACATTTCTCCACCTGCCGTTTATAACTTCTTCATTTTATTCTTCCCCGCATTTGTGTCACCCTGATGGCAACATACACCACTCTGGGACACCATAGAGAATTTTAGGTCCAGATACTTGAGGGAAATTGTAATTTTTTTTTACGACCTTTGAATCGAATTTCACTCTCCAGAAATTGTTCTTTGGAATTTTGTTCAGTATTTCCAACAACCTGGTGTTGGGCTAGCGGCTAGGGTGCCGGCTTAGGATCCTAGGATCCTGGGTTCGAATCCCGGTCAATCGCTGAATTAACGCCAGGGGGGTTGACTCAGCCTGTCATCCTTCCGAGGTCGGCTAATTGAGTACCAGTTCACTGCTAATTCCCTGTTTGTCGTTAAAGGCGGCAAAAAGGGTTGGCGTCAGGAAGGGCATCCGGCCGTAAAACATTGCTTCAAAAAGGGGACCAAAAAAACAACAACAACCACGGTTCCCGAAAAAGGCCAACCCCCGCTTTGCGGGGAAAAATGGCCTCTAAAGGTAGTTATTTTTTTATTTCCTATCAGCAATTGAGACCGTGATTCACAGCCAAGCTCATCCGAGGCACTTGCGATTGACATGAGCGGAGCTTTGTCTGTGTTCACGCTCAACGTAAAGATGGTATTCCTTGTGCATTGAATTACAGCGAATTTTTGCTAGTTTTTGTAATTATGCTGTGGGAATTAAATATTTAGAGAATGGCACACACAAAATGTTATTTTTCCAGTGCACTTTTTCCATTGATAACGTGCAATATAATTTATTTTTTGAAACGGAATTTATTTTGGAAACGGAAAATCATTGGGTCTGACTAACCAGATCAAATTTGGAAACTTTATACTCATAAGAGAAAAGATGAGGCCTAAAATCACTCTCCTTTTCCTGTTTTGTCCATACATTTGTGTTATATATTGTGCATATGTGTGTGTTGTGTGTTTCAGCTTACATTTTTAAGGCTTTGTTGGAACACCCTGTACAAATACCATTGCCTACAGCCTCAATACTGTGCAAGTTCATTATGATTGGTCAGATTTCTATTATGTTGAGGTCCTTTTATTTATTAAGTACCTCTGCCACCAAAGGTGGATGGAGGTTATGTTTTCACCCATGTTTTTTACTTGCGGAAATCTAAGATTTTTCAAGTATATTGGTTGGTCGTGTGTGTTATTCTGTCTGTTTGTCAATCGACTACAGGTCACAATTTTAAACCGATATTTACGAAACTTCACGAAATGATAGACTTGGTCATAAGCAAGAGCCGTATTGATTTTGAAGTCAAAAGATCAACCTAACTGTGTTAATTTTCTAAAATCTTCAATTTTCATCCGATTGACTTGAAATTTGAACAGAATTTGCACATCAGATCACACAATTCAACCACCAATTATTCTCGAGGTCAACGTAGGCTAAGAGGTCAACACAGGTCAAAGGTCAACAACATATTTTATGGACTTCACAAGTATCGTGCTATGCACAACATATTTCGTGTTTGTTTGTTTGTTTTTGAGCAGGATATCTCAAGAGGTTATGGCCGGATTTGGACAAAACTTGGTGGACAGGTTGGGTGTGTGACAAGGAAGTAATGATTCCATTTTGGTGAAGATCCAGATATGGGAATTGGTAAAGTGATTCTTCACTATTGAGAGATAGGGCCGAAAATGATATAGCACGGTAGGCATTTAAAAAATTTGTGGACCAGTTATGACAAAACTTGGTGGAAGGTACGACGGGCTTGGGACGGGAATACGACGGGCTTGGAAGGTGACAAGAACAAGCCGATTAGATTTTGGTTCAGATCCGGCCTATCAGTGGGATACAAAACGTAAACTGTTTAGCCTGGCGGAGGTATGCTCTCTACAGAGTGCCGTTCTTCAGAGTGCCGAACCAAGCTGTTCCTGTAACTAGTGAATTTTAATTCTGTTATAAATTTTGATCTTCTCATTTACAGAACATTTCCTTCTTGTGGTTCCTTACCTGTTTAATTCCTACCCTATTTTTTAGTTGATCTCCTCCTCAGGATAAGACAGTTGGCTACTTGCCATGTAGTTACAATCGTATTTGTTGCATTATGCTTGTTGCAACAGCTACAGAGGATGTGTCCCTGAGAATGTAAACTTTGAGATGGATAATTGTATTACTTTATTTCAACATTTTAAACTTTACCCTCTGTTTTCTATTTTTTTCCTCTTAGGCTCTTCCTTTTTGTGCAAAAGACATTTACTCTACGAGATGCAAGTACCCAGCGAAGCCCAAGACTCAACCATATCAGTGAGTCAAACAAATATTCAACAAGCTGATAACCACTGGTTGAGAAAAACTTCTATCTCGACTCCTTCCTTACACTTTTGTAATTATATTTAAAGAGCTCGGAGTTGGATTCTGATAAGAGATTTCATGACTTGGGATTCAGATCCGGACTCAATATTTGGAACTTGGACTCATCTACATCCCTGTTCGATCGACTGGCCTGCAAATTAATTAAACTTCTCAATTTGTTCTTCTGCTGCGAGTGTGTGCGTGAAAGTGTCACTAGGGGGTGCCAGTTCTCAACTCTGTTCACTCTCCGACTCCTTTCCTCAAAATATAGCTCGGACATTTTCCTATGTATGGCGCAAGGTGAAAATGTTTATCATCGAATAATAAATATTGGGCATGGTCCATCTGGATGCATGATCATCTTAGTTTTTCTTATTTTTCTTTCGGCTTCTCCCATTTTTACTTGTGGTTGCTACACATTCATTCATTCATTCATTCATTTCGGTTTATTGAAATAATTATACACTGGACAAGGCAGTTCGAAGACTGAAATTTGTCAAGTTTACAATAATAAAAGTATTTCATAAAACTTACAAATGTATATAAAAATAATAATAATCATATAAAATGACATTAATAAATTTAATAAATATAAAATGACATTAATCAAAATATCAAAATAAGTATATTGAATAAATAAACATGCATAATCAAACAACAATAAAAAATATAACAAATTCTACCAACAAAATAACCTAAAATAGCAGAAAACTTAAGAAGATCAACAAACATATTGTTACAGACGTGGCTTGGATGTTATTTACCGAGCGGTTTTATGGTATGACCACGTCTGCACAAGTTACCCCGATTGCACCCGGGGTTGACTAATCGCGCTATGCTAGACCAATGAAGGAAAAAGAAGACACACGGCTGGAATTAATACGACACGACACCAGGGATACGGTTCTCAAAGGTTGTTATTACAATAATGCGGAAGGTTTAGATTACAGGGACAAGAGGGAAACATAGGAAGGTGGGCACTTAAACACACTTATATTAACCCCAACGGACGACAGATAAACGGGACAAGGCTCACTCACACGGGGTTTGATTGCAACGAAAGCGGGTAGCGATCGCTCCAGGTGCACCTGGAGCTCAGGGCAGGATAACGTACGGTCCAGTTTAAGAGATGCGGTGGAGGTATTGCAGCGCTCGAGGGGTGGCGACTTCTCTCTCCAGGCTGGGGGCGCATCTGACGTCACATCCGGCGCGGGGCCGCGTATATCCGGCGGGGAGTGACACGCCCTCGGCTCGTTAGCTCCGCCTCGTGGAATCGGCACGTTGCTTCTCATTGGGTGCGTGCGGGGGGTTTACCAGGCTCCGCCCTTGACGAGGAGCTGACAAGGCGCCCCTTCGTGGTAACCCCGTGGAGCGCATGGTCTGGAGCTAATCGAGCCGGTGTGAGGACGCATCCTCCCCCGCTCCGCCGCCATCTCCTCTGTTGTTGTTGTAATTGTTGTTGTAGTTGTTGTTATTGTTGTTGTTTGGGGAAGAAGATGGGAGGAGGTATGGGAAAGGTCCTAAACTCACTACTGGTGCCATATAATCACATTCTGGTGCAACGAAGAGTCATAATTAATGGAAACGAGGCCTTAACTGACATAGATTAAGAATAACTAGGAAGATGTCCGAAAGTTGTCTACGTGTGGTGCGGTGGACCTGGGCACGACATTTAATGGGGGAATAAGGGGAAGGTCGGCTCTACTGATTGTTATTTACATGCAATGGGACTAGGGAATGGGGGACTGGGGAAAGTTGGGGAGTATTGGAGAAAATAGGGGAATATTTACAAGCGGATATGGAGGCCAAATTCCATATTCGCAACATTGCACCCTTCTCTACCCTCGGGGCGTCCCGACCCGATAAATTTTTACCTACTTTAGTGTGGCACGCAATGTAGTTCCCTCTACTATTAACTCTACCCTGAGTGCGACAGTTTTACAGATATTCACAAATGAGTAAATATGTCCCCCTGCGACGTTGCACCCTTCTCCTCACAGAAACACACCCACAGGATAACCGAATCCGGAAAGAATTCTCAAACTAAACATACAGCCGGTAGGGAGCATTATTTACAAGACTATGCTGCTATTTACACTACGATCCAGGACCTGTTTTTTTTGGAGGAACACATGCAGATGTTATGCATAGAGAGAGCGCGCTTGCCAGCATCGATACACCAACCCACGAGTGCTCTGTGGCCGACGGCCTTTAATAACGTGCAGAGCACCCTTCCCGAGCATCAAAAGCACCACCCCACCACCAATCGGTGCAGTCACCATTGTTCATTGGAATAAAAATAAATTCGACAACCCCTAACCCTGCAGGTGTCTCTTGCTCTTCTTGTGGTGCACTTGGTGTTAATTAACAGTGGTTCACCTTTATGGCATAGGTGCCACGTTGACCCATAGGTCCTTCCACGGGTGGTGCTTGGCCGCAAACGAACTGCGGTCCATTGTGGGTGGCCACAAACATTGCGGTCCATATGGTGTATCGATCCAGGCAGCGAACAGCGAAAGTGCAGGCCCACAACTGCGCAGCCAGCACCTCTCTCTCCTCTCTCTCTACCCCAAAGCCAGATCCTCGGAGGTGGGAGACAAAAGAAGAAACAAGTGAGTAAGGTGGTAAGGGCGCAAAAGTGCACGCAATGTAAGGTGATGCACACTGGGGGCACATGGGAACCAGGTGAGACAGGTACGTTCCTATCGTACGCCCCCCCCCCCACCAGGTAACCTACATGGCCCCTCCCTTACCCCTTACTGTATCCACAAAACACAACACTACCCATAAACATCTACTTTACAAATCAACAAACATCCCTACTGTCTTCCCCGTTCCTCCCATAAACCAAATTCGTCTTCTCTCCCTCCTAACCAATCAAATTTGCCATTTTCAACTCTCATCAAAATTTGCCATCTCCAACTCAACATCATAATTTGCCATTACCAATTCATCATCAGTCCCTCCTAGGGAGGGAGAGATGGAATCACCCCAATGTCTCATCCACGTCGTGATGCGTCTCACAAATCCACACAGCGATTCATCTCCTGCAACAAAACAAAGAAAACACAGGTGTGGAGTCATCATCATCACCACAGGTAAGTGGCTGCGTATGGTGCGACAGGTTCATCAATCCTAACTATTTCCTAAATGACTTTAACAACTTTACACTACCCGGGGTCTTTCTCCGGCCAAACCATTGGCCCTCTTACACTATGGGTTCTAAAAACCAATTCCCATTGGCCAGACTGTGGTGCTTTTCAATTTGAGGTCTCACTCCCCCGATTCATCTCCCGGTGCCCTCGCACAATTTCTGGGCTGTGGCGTGTACCTCTCCCAGTGGGTCTACCCACCTGCACACCTCCACCACTGCAGTTGCCTCCGAGCTTACCTGCTCCTTACCCTAACCTAACTACCTGGGGAAGGCCCTCTGGCACTCTCCCCACTCGGTGCCCTCTCTGGCACTGGGCTGCCCGATCCACACCCGGGATCCTCAGGCACCCACTCACAACTACCGGCTCCCAGAGCCCACCTGCGGCCTCACCTGGCCGACATCCTCACAGTGGTGGAGTGCCCAACCAACTACACACACTAACAGGCTACACGCCCCGCCATTTCCACAACACTAATGCACCCATTCACAACACCATTCTGCAACCGCACCACAAATGCCAATATCCAACCACAACTTACCTATACCCTCTACCTAACACTTACACTACCCGCCCCGGGTATTCGTGAAAGGGGTCCACTCTTCCCCCATCCACACCTTCGCACCATGCACACCACTCCGTACCACTTACTCCAACTCTCTCCACACACCTGTACTTGCACACCTGTGCTCTCACACTTGGTGCCACCTGCACCCTTCTCTCCCCAAGCGCATTCGCGCTGATCCACACACTCACTACTCATACACTGCTCCACACACCTGTCCAGTTGCACACCTGTGCAATCACACCTGTTCAATTCTCACACACACGGCATCATCTCAGCTAACTACTCCCTTCTGAAACTTGCGCTTCCCAGTCGTCCCTTTAACTATTGCGCTCCCTCGTCATTATAATCCACACTAATCTACCTGCGTCCCCACTACAGGTATCAGTCACTAACTAACCTTAACGTTACCTACTGTCATCTTCTCTAGATCCCTACACACAATATCCTAACCCACCCGGGCTAGTTTTCACTGCCATACACCCCATAAGCTATTGCTCCTTTGCCCCCCCACATGGGAAAGGTGGCAGGGATGCCACCCTCTCCCACCGGGCCTATCGCTCCTCAATCCCCCAGTCCTCTGGCACTAATAAGCCCCCCTTATTCAGAGGTACTGGGTCCCGCCTCGGCATCTAAAGCCGAGGCGATCCACGGGGGCGCCTGCTCGCCGGTGTAAGGTCTTATCCGGTCGGCGTGGACGATCCGAGGGAGGGCTCGTGGCCCCATTTTGATCTTAAAGACCACGTCACAGATTTGCGACAGGACGACTCCTGGGCCTTGCCAGGGGGAGGTGAGTTTTGGGCACCTTCCCTTCCGCCTCCGGGGATTAAAGAACCAAATCTTCATCCCCGGAGCGTATTGACTCCCCTGGCTCCGGTCGTCGTACCTGCGCTTCATCTTTTCCCCCGCCAGATGGAGTTGGCGGCGGGCGAAGGCATGGACTAGCTCCATGCCTTCCTCTAGGTGACGTGCGTACCCCTCCCTCGGCGGGTTAACCACTGTGTCTGGCACGGGACCGCATAGCAAGTCGGCGGGAGCCCGTAACTCCCGCCCATACATAAGCAACGCTGGACTGCATGCGGTGGCCCCGTGCTGGCTGGTTCGGTAGGCCATGAGCAAGTAAGGGAGATGTTCGTCCCAGTCATCCTGACGGGTGGTGGTGAACAGTGCCAGTTGTTGGATTAGAGTTCGATTGAATCTTTCCACCATCCCGTCAGATTGAGGTCTTAAAGGCGTTGTTCTGGTTTTCCGAATTGACAGGAGACTGCACACATCCTTTAGCAATTTGCTCTCAAAATTTCGTCCCTGGTCGGTGTGCAACTCCTGTGGAATCCCATGCCGGCACACAAATCCTTCCACGAAGGCCTGCGCTACCACCCCTGCTTCTTGGTTGGGGAGGGCGTAGGCCTCCGGCCACTTGGTGAAATAGTCCATTACAACGAGGATATACTTATTACCTTGGCGGGTGCGGGGCAGCGGTCCTAGAATATCCATAGCCACCCGCTCAAGGGGGGCCCCCACCTGATGTAATTGAAGGGGGGCCCTCATCCTCCGTGCTGGTCCCTTTTTGGCAGAACAGGCGTCGCATCTCCGACACCAGTCCTGTATGTCGCGCCCCATATTCACCCAATAGAACCTCCGGCGGACCCGAGATATTGTCTTTGTCCTGCCCAAATGGCCGCCGGAGCGGGTACCATGCACCTGTTGCAATATGACGTTCTTGAATTTGTCAGGGACTATCACCAGCCAGGAAGTTCGATCAGAGGGAACCTCCACCCACTTGCGATACAAGATGTTGCCTTTCAATTCCAGGGTCTGCCACTGAGCCCAATATGCCTTTGTTTGTGCCCCGAGGGGGGTGACCTCTTCCCCCTTTGGTCTTTGCCCCAATTTGACCCATTGGAACACCGGCCCCAGAACAGGATCCTCCTGCTGGGCCGTGCTCCAAGCCAACTCTCCAAATTCCTCGTCCGCGGTTAGTGGCAAAATTGGCCCTCTCACCCGGGTTGCCCGGACGACGAGAATCGGGGCGGAATCGCCCAATTGCTCCCTCTCCTCGTGTCTCGCACAAAATTTACAGTTTTCCCCCAGACAAGGACGCCGAGAGAGTGCGTCCGCATTACCATGGGCCTTCCCGGCCCTATGGGCCACATCAAAATCGTACTGCTGCAACTTTTCCAACCACCTTGCAATTTGGCCCTCCGGTTCCTTGAACCGAAGGAGCCATTGCAAGGAGGAATGGTCAGTTCTAACCAAAAATTTCCGCCCGTACAAGTACGGGTGGAAATGGTTCATGGCAGCCAGCATAGCCAATAACTCTTTGCGAGTGACGCAATAATTTCTCTCGGGCCTACTCAAGGCCCGACTATAATAACCAATCACTCTCTCCACGCCCTCCTGTGTCTGAGACAAAACTGCGCCCAATCCTTCCTGGCTCGCATCCGTGTCCAGGGTAAATGTCCCGTCACTAGTGGGGTAAGCTAGAAGGGGTGCGGATGTTAGACACCCCTTCAATTTTTGGAAGGCCTCGTGGCACTCCCGTGTCCAATTAAATCGCGTCCCCTTCTCCGTAAGCCGGTGGAGGGGACGGGCCAACTCCGCAAATTTCGCCACAAAGCGCCGGTAGTAGGAGCAGAGTCCCAAAAATCCCCGCACCTCTTTGATGGTACGTGGTGCGGGCCACTCCTCTACCGCTTTAATTTTGTCTGGGTCTGTTTTTACCCCCTCGCGGCCAATCACGTGACCTAGATAGGCCACCTCTCTTGCAAACAAAGTGCACTTACTCGGGTTCAGCTTCAACCCTGCCTGTCTGAGGCACCCGAACACCTGGTCCAAATTAGCTAGTGCCTGGGGGAACGTTTGGGCATGTACCAGGACGTCATCCAGGTACACCAGGCATGATTGCCATGGCATGCCGCCTAGTACATGCTCCATCAATCTCTCAAAGGTGGCGGGGGCGTTACACAAACCAAACGGCATCACAGTAAACTGATACAGTCCCTTACCTGTGGAAAATGCCGTTTTCTCCTTCCCTGCCCTATCCATCTCCACCTGCCAATACCCACTCTTGAGGTCCAAAGTTGTGAACCAATTTGAGCCCGCAACGGCATCGAGGGTGTCATCAATCCTTGGCAGGGGATATGAGTCCTTGAGTGTCACGTTGTTTAGCTGGCGATAGTCCACGCAGAACCGCGTGGTCCCATCCTTCTTTTTGACCAGCACAACAGGTGACATCCAAGGACTTCCCGAGGGCTCGATCACACCTGCGTCGAGCATTTTTGCAACCTGCTCGTCAGCTTCCGCCCTCTTGCTCCAAGGGAGCCGTCGGGCGGCCTGACGAATAGGCCGGGCCTCACCGGTGTGGATCTGATGTTTCACCAGGCCCGTACGTCCAATATCCTCGGTGGACAGGGAGAAGAGGTCCAAATGGGACCCAACCAGTTTGTGTAAGGCCTCCCTCTGGGTACCTCCCAACTCTACGCTACTACGATTTACCATCTCGCAAATGGGATCGGGCCAATTCCTACTTGTTATTGAAGGCTCCCCCCGGGGTCGGCTCGGCTGGACGTTCTCGCCCCTCACTGTCGCGACTTCCTCAACTGGGGTGCAGCCAGCTACCCTCGTGCCCCTTACTATAGTGCGTGGTTCTGTACTCACATTTACTACTCGGACGGCCACTACCGGTCCGTCCGTTTTTACAAGGGTGCGGCCCACGATTAAACCCGGTATGGACTGCGCTGCCACCGGTTCGACCAGGCCGCAGGACTCCTGCCATGTTGGGCGAGCTGCCCACCGGGCCGGCACTATCGCCTCGGCCCTTGGGGGGATGGTCACGGCCTCGGAAGCCTCCAGCTCCGCTCTCTCGGCCGTGCTCACTCCCCCTAACGGCAGCTCTTCTACTCCCACCTGCAGGATCCCCCGGCACAAGTCGATTTTACAACCGCTGGCAGTCAACAGGTCCAACCCTATTAAACATGGGTCGCACACCTCCGCCACCCAAACATCTATCTCCCTCCTTACCGACCCTAACTTGAGGGTCACAGAACCACGCCCTATGATCGGGGCCGTTACCCCGGTAGCAAGCTGCAAACTATAATTTTGCAGGCGCTGGATCTTATCCCAGCCACCTGCGCTCGAATCAAGGACCACAGGGCTGATGATCGTGGCGCTAGCTCCTGTGTCCACTACGGCGTCTACCCCCACGCCGGCAATTTTGCATCTAATTGTCAGGCTACCGGTTCCAATTTGGCCACAATAAATGACCTGTCGCGTCAATGAGGGCTCTCCTCCATCCTCTGCTGCCGAACACCGCCCTACGTGCCCGACACCTTCTAGTTTCCCGGGGTCTGGCGGGGGGGTGTCTGGGGTCGGCTAACCCGCTCCCCCCTGGGCGGAGTTGAGGACCTCAACTGCCGGGGATCATCCCGGCGCGCGTTTCGACAGTGCCGCGCCAGGTGACCCAGGCGGTTGCAGGTATAGCACCTCACCTGATAAGGTGCTTGCCTCCGGAATTCCAAATTCCCCCCCCTGTAGGTCCGAATTGGATTACCCGCTCGTGGTCCACCGCGGGCCACCTCCGTGGCCGCCTGCCATGGTCCAGGTCCCGCCAGGCGCTGGTCCACCAGCCTCCGGACCATGCCCGCCAGGTCAGGACCCACGTCGGGGGCGGGTCCCCTAAGGGGTCCGCCCTCCATCGGGGGTCCCACCTGGCGGACCGCCATTGCGAGACGCTCGCCCCCTCGGGCCAGGGGCCTCGCTGCTTCCCAACGGGCCGCAGCGTCAGCCGCCTGGCTCAGAGTCTGCGGGCGCCACATGGCGAGCTGTTGCCGGAGCTCAATATCCGGGAGGGCCTGGATAAAATGGTCCAGCGCCAGGCTTTCCCGGGAATCCGCTGCCATGCTAGCATGTGCGATCCCCACTGCGCGGCGAATGTCGTGGGCAAGTTCCCCGATGGCTTCCTGGGGCTTGCGTTTTCGCAGCGCGAGCTGAGCTTTAACAAGCTCGCTCTGCTGTTCTATGCCGAATCGATTAATTAGGGCGTCGCGGAGGGCTGGCAGGGTGAGAGCACCCGCTGGTAATGCCGTCAGCACCTCCGCCGCCGCGCCGCGCAATGCGGCCACCAGGTGTACTCCACCTTCGTCCTCACCCCAACCGTTGCCCTTACACACACAGTCGAACTGCGCCAGGTACGCGCGTAGATCACTCTTGCCGTCATACGGCGCGAGTGGGACCTTGTGGGACCACCTTGTATGTGAGTCGTTGCCCGCCTGCCGGACCCCGTGCGTCACCCCTTGCGGGGTCAGCGCGGGGCCGAACCGGCCGGGCCCCCACAGTACACTACCCCCAAGGGGCTCTCGTGCCTCCCCGGTCCCTCCAACAACTACCCCTGTTGGTGTCGATGCATGGGTCACACCTCCGCAACCCGCTACCCATTCCATACCACCACCACCACAACCTTGCTCACCCACACCTCGCACCTCTCGTTCCATACCCTCCGGACCAGCCATACACCTCACTCTTGGCCTCTCACGAACATCCGGGTCTATCTCGACCCCCAAGCTTATTAAATCACCTGGCGCATCATACGCACGACCATATTGGTCACCACTTACACCGGGTCCTCTTTCTCTTCGCTTCTCCTCCATCACCTGCGAATCCCTCATCCGGTTAATGAGCACATCATCACGATCCGAACACAGACTCTGGACCAATTCTTTTACCTCCTCTTTTATCTCTTTCTTATCCTCTCTCCGTCGCTTTTTAATTTCGCTCACCCCTTCTTCCACTTCTTCTAATTTTTGCTTCATCTCCTTCATCTCTTCGTGCGCCCCTTTAAGTTCTTCCTCTAACTCCACTTTATTTTTTTCTATGTGCTCCCGCACCTCCCGCTCTTTAACCTCCATTACCTCTACCACCTTGTCCATTTTCCTCGTCAGGTCCTCATGTACCGTCTGACACTCTTTTTTAATTACCCCTACGTCCTTTTTCATCTCCTTCTGTGTCGATTTTAAACCCTCTATTACCGCTGTGTTCTTCTTTACCTGGTCCCCCAACTCCTTTTGTCCCACTGTCAGTTGTTCTACTCCCAGCGTCAACTCCTCTATACCACCTTGCAATTTTACAGTCCCCTTTCTCACCTCTTTCTCCATGCGCTCCTTACAGTGCCTCACCTCCTCGCGCACTCCTCCGACCTCCTCACTCACTCCTCTTCTGATCTCCTCTCCCATCACTTGCATCTCCTGCCCAGATGCCACCCTCATCTGCTCCATTTCCTCCCTGTGAGCATCCAGTTTGGTTTCTACCCCCATTCTGACCCCCTCTATCTGCTGCTCCATTTGTTTAACTTCCCTTTCCGCTTGGTCCCTCATGTCCCTCAATTTGCCTTCCATACTGTTTTCTAACCCCTCTAACCCATTTTTCACTCCCTCTATCTGATTCTCTTGAGCGGCCATTCTGTTTTCTACCCCCGTTAACCCCTCCTGTATTTCCCCTAATCTATCGTCTAATTTCCCAAATTTCATGTCTAATCCCTTAAAATTATTGTCTAATCCCTTAAAATTATTGTCTAATCCCTCACTGGTACCCCTCGCTTCGTCCCTCATTACCCCCATTTGGCCCTCTAATCGCCCACTATTAACCCTCATTTGCTCACTCTGAGCATCCATCCGGTTCCCCATTACCCCCAATTGCTCACTCTGAGCATCCATCCGGCCCTCCAATCGCTCACTATTCTGGGCCATAAGGGCCTTCATTTGTATAAAAAAAAGTTCCAATCTTCCCAGCGGCGCTACTTCGGTCGCGGGCACGGTGACCAGCGAGGCGCCATTTTGCGCGCCCGCTTCTTCGTGCGTGACGGCGCTATTTTGCGAACCTGCCGCCCTCACTGCTTCGCTCTCCTCCTGTCCCTCATTTTGGTCCTGGATCGACCCTACCTCACTCTCCTTTACCGGACCCCAGCTGTCTTGATCCGCCATAGCGCGACTTTCAAAATTCGGTTTTTATTTTTTATTTTCGTAAAACAAATTGAAATTTCGCCGTTATAATTTCGCGCGGGAAACGCGCTCCGAATCGATTTTCCCTCCCAAAATTTGGGCCTAACTAATTTAGTCCCGGGTTCGAATTCCACTCCTCGACACCAATTGTTACAGACGTGGCTTGGATGTTATTTACCGAGCGGTTTTATGGTATGACCACGTCTGCACAAGTTACCCCGATTGCACCCGGGGTTGACTAATCGCGCTATGCTAGACCAATGAAGGAAAAAGAAGACACACGGCTGGAATTAATACGACACGACACCAGGGATACGGTTCTCAAAGGTTGTTATTACAATAATGCGGAAGGTTTAGATTACAGGGACAAGAGGGAAACATAGGAAGGTGGGCACTTAAACACACTTATATTAACCCCAACGGACGACAGATAAACGGGACAAGGCTCACTCACACGGGGTTTGATTGCAACGAAAGCGGGTAGCGATCGCTCCAGGTGCACCTGGAGCTCAGGGCAGGATCACGTACGGTCCAGTTTAAGAGATGCGGTGGAGGTATTGCAGCGCTCGAGGGGTGGCGACTTCTCTCTCCAGGCTGGGGGCGCATCTGACGTCACATCCGGCGCGGGGCCGCGTATATCCGGCGGGGAGTGACACGCCCTCGGCTCGTTAGCTCCGCCTCGTGGAATCGGCACGTTGCTTCTCATTGGGTGCGTGCGGGGGGTTTACCAGGCTCCGCCCTTGACGAGGAGCTGACAAGGCGCCCCTTCGTGGTAACCCCGTGGAGCGCATGGTCTGGAGCTAATCGAGCCGGTGTGAGGACGCATCCTCCCCCGCTCCGCCGCCATCTCCTCTGTTGTTGTTGTAATTGTTGTTGTAGTTGTTGTTATTGTTGTTGTTTGGGGAAGAAGATGGGAGGAGGTATGGGAAAGGTCCTAAACTCACTACTGGTGCCATATAATCACATTCTGGTGCAACGAAGAGTCATAATTAATGGAAACGAGGCCTTAACTGACATAGATTAAGAATAACTAGGAAGATGTCCGAAAGTTGTCTACGTGTGGTGCGGTGGACCTGGGCACGACATTTAATGGGGGAATAAGGGGAAGGTCGGCTCTACTGATTGTTATTTACATGCAATGGGACTAGGGAATGGGGGACTGGGGAAAGTTGGGGAGTATTGGAGAAAATAGGGGAATATTTACAAGCGGATATGGAGGCCAAATTCCATATTCGCAACAATATTTATGCACGTAATTGATTTCATTCACCTACACAACAGAATTAATCATTTCAATCAAAAAAGGAATTGTTGAATTCTTGTATCTCTGAGTCTTACAACGAGCTTGGATGTTTGTGCACTCAACTCACATGGACATTATATTAAGAACCAAGATCATGGTTCATGTTTTCTAGTACATCATTCTAATTCACGAAGATATTTCCGACGGTTGAGTTTCAGTTGATTGAGACTCAATTAGAATGGAGGTCCCTAGTCCTAATAATCCTAATGAAGGTGCCAACTTGATGACAGCAAATTATTTTTCTTTGTTGGAACTCCATTAACCCCTTCCTCTGTGATGTTATTTATTTGAGCAATGACATTTAGGCGTATGCAAATCAGATGCACATTGTAGGTATTCCTCACTATTGGGAATAGGGTATCCCATGTCTTTTGATTGAATAGTGAACGTTCAAAATGAATCCTGACAACACAGCCAACTCCTCGTAATGTTCCTCTTGTTTAGGCCATAGTATGAGGCCAAAGGATACCCTCGTCTTTCTCTACGAGTCTGTTTTATTACTTGCAAAATCGAAGATCTTTCAAGTATATTGGTTGGTCTTGTGCATTATTCTTTCTGTTTGTTTGTTTGTCTGTCTGTCTGTCAATTGCCTACAGGTCACAATTTTAAACGGATCTTCACGAAACTTCACTAGATGAGTTGGTCAGAAGGAAGAGGCTTATTGATTTTGAGGTCAATCCTGTCATCTTCAGGTTAAATGTTTAAAATTGTCATTTTTCATCCGATTGACTTGAAACTTGAACAACATTTGCATAATGAGTCACTAAATTGGGAAACCAACTATTTTGAGGTCAGAATTTCAAAGGTCAACTCAAGGTCAAACTTCTAAAATCATCCATTTTCAGCTGAAAAATCATCAAAAACAACGTTTTTTGCACAACAAATAGTAATAAATTATTGAAGTAATCAACACCACTTACATTAATGTGAATTACAAGAAACCACAATAAAAGTTTCAAATTAATGAATATATGAAATTTGTTTTCATCAGCTTGTTCCCTTGCTTGAAAGTTTGAGTGGCTTCAGAATGGTGCCAAGGAAGCAACTTTCAACAGAACAGTATGTGAAGATCCATACTCTGAGAAGAAGGGCACAAAATGAAGAAAATAGCAGAAATGCTGAAGATCTACAACGGCGGGATCCGGGAGAGGCTCTGTGGCTGTCTGGAGTGGTATCTCAGCTTTTGGTGTATGAAAACCTGTTAAATCAATGGGTGCTAGCATTGAGAAGTACAAGCAGGGACTGCATCACCATGCAGTTATCTTGTGGAAATCATTTAATTAGAAGAGGATTCCTTTTTCCAACAAGACAATGATCCAAAACACATTGCCAATAAAACACAGTAAAACAGTATTTGGAGAACAAGGTTACAGCTGATGTGCACTGAGTGTTATAACAGCCACCACGTGGTTGATCACGTGGACTGTGCTTGTACCCACGCCTCCTTGCACATGAACCAACGTCTTCCTTCAACTATACGAAGGTTTGAAATCCTGCCTAAACTCAACGCATATAATATGCTTTAATTACTACACAATGGGAAGGGAGCTAATCTTTACATTTAATAAGAAATAACTGACTACTGCAGGCTACATGTTGTCGTGTAATTAAATAGAGAGGGTGCGTTCTTTATTGCAAAACCACAACAATATATGTATATATATATATCTATATATATATCTATATATATCTATATATATCTATATATATTTATATATATATATATATCTATATATATTTATATATATATATATATATATATATATATATATATATATATATATATATATATATATATATATATATATATATATATATATATATATATACACACACACTAGCTTGGCTCGGCTCGCTACGCTCACCTCACCACGCGTCGTTACAGAGGAACGGGCTTGTTTTAGCTGAGGATAATGACTGTATCTGAGTTACTGTGTTGTCATGATTTACACCAATCATAATACAAACAATTATTTTGCGTAAATTTATTTGTAGTGTTTGTGATATTACATTTAAATAAGCAACTTCGGTTGAAGATTTAGATTGAAAAATAAAAACAATTAAAACAAGCGTTACGCCTAGGTTCCCCGTCGGTGAAGTGATGTGAGTTGACAAAGTGGAAGATGCAAGGTGGCCATCTTGGATTTTGACGCGACGACACAATTTTCAATAGCGTTTTTCCGTATACGTAGATACACCTACACACCAGATTAGAAGTTAGTAGTTTGTTTATTTTTCAAGATATTTCGCTCACAAGGTTCAGACATATATATGGTGATGGCCATCTTGGATTTTGACGTGGTGACCTAATTTTCAATAGCGTTCTTCCTTATCCCTAGATACACCCACTCATCAGATTAGAAGTTGGTACTTCGCTTATTTTTCAAGATATTCTGCTCACAAGGTTCAGACACATGGCGTCAGACATACATGGCGGCGGCCATCTTGGATTTTGACGTGGGTTGCACCCACACACCAAATTAGAATTCGGTCCTTTGTTTACGCACGCTGCACGCCCGCACGCACGCATGCACGCACGGACGCAGGGGAAAACCATAGTCCCCCTTTCGCTCCACGGTGCAAAGGGGACAAAAAGAACCGCTCAGCACATACATCCGGTGTACCTCACCACCAGGTAACTAAAAACACCTCACCACCACGTGATTCAAAACACCTCACCACCACGTAATTCAAAACACCTCACCACCATGTTATTAAAAACACTCACAACCACGGAAACGAAAGTTTGAGGGAGTAGTTCAGTGACAACGCAGACACTGCCCAGATATGTAGATATATAGATAGATGACTGTACTTGAGTTCCAATCACAATACAAACAATTATTTTGCACAAATGTTTTTGTAATATATGTGATATTACATTTCATAAACAATTGAAGTTGAAGATTTAAGTTGAAAATGTTTTTTTTTTTTTTTTTTTTCAATTAAAATGCCCTTAGGACGTACACACAGGAGAGATAGGTGCATACCAGAAGTTTGGTACGATTTCACAAAAGTTTGAGGGAGTAGTTCAGTGCCAGTGACAACACAACACGGGCACTGCACAGATTTATATACATATATATATCTGGGCTATATGGCAGAGTGGCCAGACGGAAGCCAAACAGTTCAATCTTGGTTTCATCAGACCACAGAATCTTGTTTCTCACAGTCTGAGAGTCCTTTAGGTGCTTTTTTGCAAACTCCACGTGGGCTTTCATGTGTCTTTCACTGAGGAGAGGCTTCCGTCTGGCCACTGTGCCATAAAGCCCAGATCGGTGGGGTGTTGCAGTGATGGTTGTCCTTCTGGAAGTTTCTCCCATCTCCACACAGGATCTCTGGAGCTCAGCAAGAGTGACCATCGGGTTCTTGGTCACCTCTCTTACCAAGGCCCTTCTCCCCCGATTGCTCAGTTTGGCCGGGCGGCCGGCTCTAGGAAGAGTCCTGGTTGTTCCAAACTTCTTCCATTTAAGAATTATGGAGGCCACTGTGCTCTTGGGAACCTTCAATGCAGCAGAAATTTTTTTGTAGGCTTCCTCAGATCTGTTCCTCGACACAATCCTGTCTCTGAGCTCTGCAGGCTGTTCCTTCGACCTCATGGCTTGGTTTTTGCTCTGATATGCATTGTCAGCTGTGAGACCTTATATAGACAGGTGTGTGCCTTTCCAAATAATGTCCAATCAATTGAATTTACCACAGGTGGACTCCAATCAAGGTGTAGAAACATCTCAAAGATGATCTAGAGAAATGGGAGGCACTTGAGCTAAATTTCAAGTGTCATAGCAAAGGGTATGAATACTTATGTCAATGTGATATTTCAGTTTTTTTCTTTTTAATAAATTTGCAAAATTTTCTAAAATCCTGTTTTCTCTTTGTCATTATGGGGTATTGTGTGTAGATTGATGAGGGAAAAATGAATGTAAACGATTTCTGCATAAGGCTGCAACATAAAATGTGAAAAAAGTGAAGGGGTCTGAATACTTTCTGAATGCACTATATATATATTGTTGCAGAGATGAGGACTGTATATTTTTTGATTGTGTGCTGTACTATTATTATTATTGTTTATTCTGCGCCCCCTACCTCCGGAGCTGTGTAAAGGTGAAAGGGCATCCCATAATTAGTCCACAAGCATACACGTCAGCCAAATAATAGAATACCTCTGTTTGATAGTTATCTCTTATTATGTGTTTTTAGAGTAAGGCTGTGTCTCCCATTAATTGAAATACTCCATTGCACCAGTGAAAGAGATAGATTCCCTTCATTCCCACTCCCAACACTTCCATTCCCCCCTTTCCGTCAATTGCAATTCGCATTGCCAACTGCATGTTGGGCGGTTTTCCCTTCATCCGCCATTGACCACGAGGCAGGGTTGGGGAAGAAAGGCGGGTCCCCACCTCGTCAGAGAGGGGAGGAGTGATCCAGCCCCACTCGACCAACCATGAACAAGGGGTTTGGCTTGAGAGGGCGGGGAGAGAACGTTTGGGGGAGGTTCGCAAAGGTTGAGGGGCGGGGCCTATATAACCCACGGCGGGGGTGTTCCCACAAGAGATGCACTTTGAGCTGAGACAAGGAGGGACGAAAAAAAGAGCTGGGTCATCAGAGCAAGAGCGCGTGAGGAGGAGAGAACCCGTCACGCCAGACCCCCCCACCAGCGCATCGGCTCCACCAAGCAGCTCCGACCCGTGATCCCGCGCACAGACAGGCACGGTGGCATCAGCGGCCTTCGAGGTCCAGCCCGACGTCCCGTGCGGGATCAAGCTCCAGCCAGCTCCGTGCCGTCCCCCCCCCCCCCCCCTCCAGCCACACACCTCCTTCCAGCAATCCACTCTGCAATTCCCCGCGTGAGTCAGTGTCTTTGTTTGTTCTGTCCTGGGAATAAGTTAAGTCTGTATAACTATAAGCTAGTATTTGCACTGTGTCACCTGCGTCTTATGTGTTGTAAATAAACCTTGATTGCTCCGTTTTGCTTGTGTAAATAAATCCCATTACTCGTCTGTACGTCTTCTCGTTTTATTCCTTTTCCTCTTTGCATTGCGTCGTTTTCGTCTTTTCCCTCATTGAGCAGCTGCGGTGCGATCCGGCCAACGTTTGGGTGGAATCGGGTGAGTCGGGGATCCTGTTAGGTCGCGGTAATACACCACCGCTCGGTCAATATAACATCTGTCCGCGATCTGTAACAATTGGTGTCTGGGAGTGAGATTCGGGGCCCGAACCAAATTTTTAAAACATCGAGAAAAAATTTGGTCAAAATTTGGAGCGGCTGAAATTTGTTTTGTTTTATAAAACCCGAATTTTGAAATCGCGCCATGGCTGGTCAAGGCGATCGAATGCCGGTGGGTGAGCTAGAAGAGGGGTTAGGAGTAACCCAGGATCAAATGGAGGGGAGCAATGAGGAGGCGGTTGAGGGGGTATCAGGCGCACATAATGGCGCCCTCGCGCACGAGGTTACGGGCGCGCAAAATGGCGCCTCGCACATGGCCACGACGCCCGCGACCGTAGCAGCGCCGCTGGTGGATTCGAACCTTTCTTTCCTGCAAATGAGGGCCCTTATGGGACAAATGGGAGACCAAATTGGAGGTTTGAAAAACAGTATAGAGGCTCAGAGTGAGCGATTGGAGGGCCAAATGGGGGTAATGAGGGCTGATGGTGAGCAATTGGGTGAGCGATTGGAGGGCCAAATGGGGGTAATGAGGGACGAAGCGAGGGGTACCGGTGAGGGATTAGACAAGAAATTTGAGGGGTTAGACAATGGGATAAAAGAGGTGAAAAATGGGTTAATGGGGTTAGAAAATAGGATGGAAGGCAAATTGCGGGAGATAGGGGAGCAATCCGCCCGATAAATTAAACAAATGGGAGAGCAGATAGAGGAGGTAAAAATCGGGGTAGAAACCAAACTGGATGCTCAGAGGGATGAATTGGGACAGATGAGGGCGGCATCTACAAAAGAGAGGGAGGAGATGAAAGAGGAGATACGACGAGGTATGGGTGAGGAGGTTTCGGGGCTACGCGAGGAGGTAAAGCGAGGTGAGAAGCGTATGGAGAAAGAGGTGAGAAATAATACGGCAAAGTTACAAGGGGGAATAGAAGATCTGACGGAGGAGGTGGAACAGCTGACGGAGGGACAAACGAAGTTAGTGGAGCAGGTTCAAAGGAACACTGCAGAACTCGGAGGGTTAAAGGCGACACAAAAAGAAATTAAAAACGAATTAATAGCGACACAGAGGGAATGTCAGATGGTACGTGAGGGAATGACAAGGAGGTTGGATGAGGTGACAGAAGTAATGGAGACAAAGGACCGAGAGGTGAGGATGCACATAGAGGCGGTCACGGTAGCCTTAGAGGACGAACTTGAGGAGACGCACCGAGAAATAAAAGAGGTTAAACAAAAATTAGAGGAAGTGGAAGAAGAGGTGAGTGAAATTAAGAAGAGACGGACAGAAACTAAGAGAGAAATCCAGGAGGAGGTAATGGAATTGGTACAAGGTCGGTGCTCAACTCATAATGTGATGCTCACTAACCAAATAAAGAGTTTGCAGGTGGCAAAGGAGGTGCGGAGACGAGGTACGGAGGTGAGTGGCAATGTATATGATGTGAGGAAAGCTTCAGTCGGCTTGGGGATTGGTTTGGATCCGGGTGTTCGTGAGAGGCCGTTGGTGAAGTGTGCGACAGGTCTGGTGTGCGAAAAAAGAGGTGTGCGAGAATGTCCGACCATGGGGTGTGTGAGGAAAAAGTGCACGCCGAGGAGTGAGTGTGCCGTCAAGAGTGAGTTGGTCGAAGCGCGTGTGCGAGGGGGTACATGGAAGCGCGGTGTGGTGAGTGTTACGGAGGAAGTAACGAGAGAGTGTACACCTGTGGGGAGTGTTACAGAGGAAGTAACAAGAGAGTGTACGCCTGTGGTGAGTGTTACAGAGGGTGTAACAAAAGAGTGTGCTGTCGAGAGTAAGGGTGAGCGCGTTGTCAAGAATGGAGGTGAAAGTAGTGAGAGTGACACGGAGCGTGAGTTGGTTATGACAGGTGAGCGGGGATGTACACCTGGAATGGAAGGATGCACACCTGGAATGGTAGAGCGTGTGTGGGAATGCACACTTGACTTGGTCGTGAGGCACGTGGTTGGGTGTGCGGGTGAGAGCACATCTGTGATTGTCACAGAGGAGGTGACAGAGGAGGGGGCGCGAAGAGGTGTGTTGGTGAGGTGTGCGAGCGACGAATGTGTGCCAAGGTGTTCGGTGGTCAGGTGTGTGACCAAGTCTGTGGGCGGAATGAGTGTACCGAGGTGTGTAAGGAAAGGTACGAGGAGCATGGAAACGGCTGCATGTATGAGCAAGAAAGGGGTAGCGTATGCGCGTAAGCATCCAGGTGAGGCATCGACGGTAACCGGGGTAGAGGTTAGAACGACTTATAGCCGAATCGGGCCCTCGGTGCGTGCCTGGCTTCGCGTGCCGCGAGAACCAGCGGGGATCCGAGCCACGGCGGGTTCGAAAGGACTGCCGTGCGCGATCCACGCTGGGCCTCGCGTGGAACGGCCGCGTCTGGGCTCCACTAGGCGGAGCGGGCAGCCCGATAGGAAGGGTCGTCATGGCGACCACTTTCTATTGAGACGTGCCGGCAGGTCGAGATCGGGACATTGGATGGCTCCACGCCGAGGTGGTGCGTGGGATCTCGGCCCGGGTAAGCCCCCGTCCCTGCCCCGAATGCGGGACGTATCCAGCCGCTGGCACAAAACGACCCGCGTTCATTGCTCGGCTGTACGAAGCCGGGCTGTAGACGTGAATTGGCGCACCGAGAGGATGTAATAAGTAGATGGGTGATGAGGATAGTGTTTTGGACTCAGAAAAAAAAAGAGCAAAATTTGATGATTGGTACGGTGATTGGCAGATGATTGGCAGAATTTTTGATTGGTCGGATTTAGGTGTGCCAAATTGATAGTAGGACCTCCCCGATGTGGTGGGATGGCAAATCCACCATCCCTCACAGACGTGGGGGCAAATGCGCTATAGTTTATGGGGTGTATGGCAGTGAAAACTAGCCCGGGTGGGTTAGGTTATATTGATAGGGATCTAGCGAAGATGACATTAGGTAACGTAATTAGTGACTGATACCTGTAGTGGGGACGCAGGTAGTTTAGTGTGGATGATAATGACGTGGGAGCGCAATAGTTTAAAGGGACGACTGGGAAGCGCAAGTTTCAGAGGGGAGTAGTTAGCTGAGATGATGCCGTGTGTGTGAGGATTGAACAGGTGTGATTGCACAGGTGTGCAACTGAACAGGTGTATGGAGCAGTGTATGAGGGAGTATTGGTGATTGCGTGTTGTGTTGACCAAATGGTCCAGGAAGAGGAGGAGGGTGCAGGTGGCACCAGGTAGGATTGCACAGGTGTGCAACGACAGGTGAATGAAGGACAGGTGTATGGAATAAATGGTATGGAGTATAGGAATGGATGGTCGTGGAGTGAGTATGGTGGAAATTGTGGAGTGGAGTGGATGGTGCGAAGGTGTGAATGGGGGAAGAGTGGACCCCCATCACGGATACCCGGGGCGGGTAGAGTAAGTGTTAGGTAGAGGGTACAGGTAAATTGTGGTTGGATATTGGCATCTGTGGTGCGGGTGAAAGAATGGTCTTTGGATGGGTGCATTAGTGTTGTGGAAATGGCTGGGCGTGTAGCCTGTTAGTGTGTGTAGTTGGTTGGGCGCTCCACCACTGTGAGGATGTCGGCCAGGTGAGGCCGCAGGTGGGCTCTGGGAGCCGGTAGTAGTTGTTGTGGATGGGGCCCGAGGATCCGGAGGACGGACCCGGGTAGCCCAGTGCCAGAGGGCACCAAGGGGTGACAGAGCCAGGAGAGGGCCTTCCCCAGTTAGTTAGGTTAGGGTGAGGAGCTAGGTAAGCTCGGGTGGCAACTGCAGTGGTGGAGGTGTGCAGGTGGGTAGACCTGCTGGGAGAGCTACACGTCGCAGCCCAGAAATTGTGCGAGGGCACCAGGAGATGAATCGGGGGAGTGAGACCCCAAATTGAGAAGCACCACAGTTTGGTCAATGGGAATTGGTTTTTAGAACCCATAGTGTAAGTTGGCCAATGGATTGGCAGGGAGAGACCCCGGGTAGTGTAAAGTGTGTTAATGTCATTTAGAAAGTAGTTAGGATGAAGTCTCCTCGCACCATCCGCATCCACTCACCTGAGGTGACAGGTACTCCACACCATGCCATGTTTAATTATTTTTACTGTGCAAATGTTTGGATTGTGAGACGCATCATGACGTGGGTGTGACATTGTGCTTTGATGTTCCATCTCTGCCTCCTTATGAGGATTGATGATGAATTTGGTGATGGCAAATTTTGAATTAGAGGGATTGTGGAGACGAATTTGGTATAGGGGAAATATGGGGAAGACGTGACAGTAGTGACGAATTTGTAAATGTGTAGATTTTTGTACATATGGGGTAAGGGCAAGGGTAGGGTAGGTGACAGGGGGGTGACGTACGGTAGGGACGAGCTTTCTCACTTCGCCCTCCGTATGCATTTCGCCTTGCATTGCCTTATTGATGTGTACCCTTGTGACCTTACCCCTCGCTCAATTGTCATTCCCCTTTTGTCTCCCACATGACCTGTGCGCCACTGGGTGCCGAGGGGAGCGTGCGTGGGTCGGCCATTGTGCGCCCGAAATTCCCAGAACCAGCTGTCTGCATCGATGCACCACATTATGGACCACATGTCTGTGGCCGAGCACCACTTATGGACCCCATGGGTTGGGGCATGGCCCCTCTGCTGGAACCGGCCATGAGGGCCCGAAATCTTGCTGGCGGACCTTGGCCACAGGGCACCGATGCCCCACAGGTGAACCACACTAGTCGGCCCTGTGGGCCATAAATAAAGAAAATAAAAAGGACACATTGGGCACACTTTATTGCAAATAGGCCGCCAGTAAGCAAAGCAAAAGAATGACAACAACTGGAAGGAATAATAATAACCAGCAGAGGGAGCCGAAGAGCAAGAGATCACCTGCAGGGTTTGGGTTTGTTGGATTTATTTTATTGATGAACAGTGGTGACTGCACCGATTGGTGCTTGGGTGTGTATTAGTGCGTTTTTGGGTGCTTTCATGGTGCGTCGATGCAGAGCAGACTGTCTCCCCCCCAGAAAGAACAATCACAGGTCCTGGGTTAGTCTTGTAAATAAAAGTAGCGTCAAGTGTAAATAATGCGCCCCACCGTCAGTGTATAGTTTGAAGACCATTCCGCGGTTAACTGTGGGCGTAAGTCTGTTAGGCAGGGTGCAATGGAGCAGCGGGACACATTTATTTATGTTTTAAAAACTGTCGCACTCAGGGTCAGGTTAAAATGTAGAGGGAACTACACCTACGTGTCACACTAAAAATAAAAGTTGTAGGCCCGGGACGTGCCTAAGAGGAGGAGGGTGCAGTGTTGCGGAGATGAGGACTGTATATTTTTTGATTGTGTGCTGTACTATTATTATTATTGTTTATTCTGCGCCCCCTACCTCCGGAGCTGTGTAAAGGTGAAAGGGCATCCCATAATTAGTCCACAAGCATACACGTCAGCCAAATAATAGAATACCTCTGTTTGATAGTTATCTCTTATTATGTGTTTTTAGAGTAAGGCTGTGTCTCCCATTAATTGAAATACTCCATTGCACCAGTGAAAGAGATAGATTCCCTTCATTCCCACTCCCAACACTTCCATTCCCCTCTTTCCGTCAATTGCAATTCGCATTGCCAACTGCATGTTGGGCGGTTTTCCCTTCATCCGCCATTGACCACGAGGCAGGGTTGGGGAAGAAAGGCGGGTCCCCACCTCGTCAGAGAGGGGAGGAGTGATCCAGCCCCACTCGACCAACCATGAACAAGGGGGTTGGCTTGAGAGGGCGGGGAGAGAACGTTTGGGGGAGGTTCGCAAAGGTTGAGGGGCGGGGCCTATATAACCCACGGCGGGGGTGTTCCCACAAGAGATGCACTTTGAGCTGAGACAAGGAGGGACGAAAAAAAGAGCTGGGTCATCAGAGCAAGAGCGCGTGAGGAGGAGAGAACCCGTCACGCCAGACCCCCCCACCAGCGCATCGGCTCCACCAAGCAGCTCCGACCCGTGATCCCGCGCACACGACAGGCCCGGTGGCATCAGCGGCCGTCGAGGTCCAGCCCGACGTCCCGTGCGGGATCAAGCTCCAGCCAGCTCCGTGCCTGTACCCCCCCCCCCCCCCCCCCTCCAGCCACACACCTCCTTCCAGCAATCCACTCTGCAATTCCCCGCGTGAGTCAGTGTCTTTGTTTGTTCTGTCCTGGGAATAAGTTAAGTCTGTATAACTATAAGCTAGTATTTGCACTGTGTCACCTGCGGCTTATGTGTTGTAAATAAACCTTGATTGCTCCGTTTTGCTTGTGTAAATAAATCCCATTACTCGTCTGTACGTCTTCTCGTTTTATTCCTTTTCCTCTTTGCATTGTGTCGTTTTCGTCTTTTCCCTCATTGAGCAGCTGCAGTGCGATCCGGCCAACGTTTGGGTGGAATCGGGTGAGTCGGGGATCCTGTTAGGTCGCGGTAATACACCACCGCTCGGTCAATATAACATCTGTCCGCGATCTGTAACAATATATATATATATATATATATATATATATATATATATATATATATATATATATATTGTTGTGGATATGAGGATTGTGTTTTTTTTTATTGCTTTATTCTGGACCCTCCTGCCTCCAGTCTGTGTATAAAGGTCGAAGGTCGTTCCGTAGTTATTTCATAAGCACCCACGTAGCCAATAATAGATTTCCGCCTTGTTGACAGTTATTTCCTTATTCTGTGTAGTAGGCTAAGGATTTGTTTTCCATTAATTGACACTCCATTGCACCGAATTCAAATAGATAGATCCCCTTTCATTTTCAATTAATAAAGCCGCAATTGCCAACTGCATTCACCGAGACTCCATTAGCCACGAGGTAGGCTCGGAGAAGAAGGGGGAGGAGCTCCCGAATCCTGGGCGTGCCCGCCCATCATCATCAAGGGTGGAGCCAGAGGGCCGTGCCGACCAATCAGGGCCGAGGCGAGCTCACCGATGGGCATGTTCTAGAGGCCGGCGGCTTGATTTGCCCGCGGCGTTATAAGAAGCGCATGCGGAAGCCGTTGAAAAGAAGCGCGGGGGAAGCCTTTGACACAAGTGCGCAGGAGTGATGAAAAGGAGTCCTGAGAAAGCACACGACATCCCCACGGCAGCAGTTTGAACCACCGGAGCTTGAACCACAGGAGTTTGAACCACAGCAGCTTGAACCACCGGAGCTTGAACCACAGCAGCTTTGAACCATCGCAGCTTTGACCGCCGGAGCTTGAGCGTTGACGGCAGGTTGCTGTTGAGGAAGGGTGGCAGCTGCTCCCTCCCGGCCCGGCCGTCCTCTGGTCCGAGCTGAACCTTCCTCCTTCCAGCCAATCCACTCTGCAATTCCCCGTGTGAGTCCGTCCTTGTTTGTTCTGTCCCTGTGTTAATTAAGACTGTAATAGGTAAGCTAAGTTTCACTGTGTCCTTCTGGTCCGTCCCTCTGTCTTTATTTTATTATCTTTCCTTCTTCCTTGGTTTCTTTTGATCCTGTAAATAGTAATAAATAATAATCGTATTTCAAACCTTTTTGTCTCCTTCTTCTTCTTCACATCCGCGTCGTCTTTGTCTTTTCCCAATTGAACATCTGTGGCATGATTTGGCCAACGTTCAGAATCGGGTCTTAGTCATTGTAAAAACGGTTCGGGCCGCAGCGCCATCCGCTTGGCAAACTAACATCTTATCCGCGGTCCGTAACATTTGGTGTCAGGAGTGGGATTCGGACCTGGAGCGCGAATAGCGCGCTCGAAATTACAGGTGGCCCAAAATTTTGTTTTATTTAACATCTTAAATTTGAAAATCGTGCCATGGATAGTCAAGTCGGCGGGATGCCGGTGGGGGAAAATAGAAGAGGGGTTAGGGGTAACCCAGGACCAGAGGGAAGAAATGGAGGAGAATAATGAGGTGGTTGAGGAGGTTTCAGGCGTGCAAAATGGCGCCCTCACGCACGTGGTTGGAGGGTCCCAAAATGGCGGCGCCGCGGAGGGCGAGCCCGCGGTGGCGGCTGGGGACGCTGGGCAAACCGGGTTTGACCTCAGATTATTCTTGACCCAACTGAATGCAAAAATGGATAGGATGGGAAGCCAAATCGGGGGGCTCGATGGAAAATTCGGGGGGGCTCGATGGAAAAATCGGGGGGCTAGACAATAAATTTGAGGGGTTAGACAACGGGATAAAAGGGGTGAAAAATGGGTTAACGGGGGTGGAAAATAGAATGGCTGCCCAGGAGAATCAGATAGAGGGGGTGAAGAATGGGTTAACAGGGCTAGAAGATAAGATGGAAGGCAAATTGCGGGAAATAGGGGAGCAATCCGCCCGGGAAATCAAACAGATGGGGAACCAGATAGAGGAGGTGAAAATCGGGTTAGACGCTAAATTGGATGCTCAGAGAAATGAATTGGAACAGATGAGGGTGGCATCTACCAAAGAGATGGGAGAAATGGGAGAGGAGATCAGACGAGGTGTAAGCGAGGAGGTCTCGGGGGTACGCGAGGAGGTCAGGCAAGGTGAGAAGCATATGGAGAAAGAGGGGAGGAATAATACGGCTAGGTTACAGGGGGGCATAGAGGGTCTGACGAGGGGAGTAGAACAGCTGACAGTGGGACAAAAGGAACTCGTGGACCAGGTGGAAAAAAACACTGCAATAATCGGGGGGTTAAAAGCGACACAAAAAGACATCAAGAACGAATTGATAGCGACAAAGAAGGAATGTCAGATGGTACATGAAGGGTTGACGAAGAGGTTGGACGAGGTGACAGGGGAAATGGAGACAAAAGACCGGGAGGTGAGGACGCACATAGAAACGGTTAAGGTGGTGTTAGAGGAAGAGATAGAGGGGGCGCACCGGGAAATGAAGGAGGTAAAGGAAAAATTAGAGGAGGTGGAAGAAGGGGTGAGTGAAATTAAGAAGAGACGGAGGGAAACAAAAAAGGAGATAAAGGAGGAGGTGATGGATTATGTACAAGGTCTGTGCTCAAATCATAATGATGTACTTGTTGACCAAATAAAAAGTTTGCAGATGGCAGAGGAGGAACGGAGACGAGGTGCCAAGGTGAGTGGCTATATAATCGGCAATGTATATGGTGTGAGAGGAGAGTCAGTCGGCTTGGGGGTTGGTGTGGACCCGGGTGTTCATGAGAGGCCGCTGGTGAAGTGTGTGACAGGTACGGTGTGCGAAAGAGGAGGTGTGTGAGAATGTCCGACTATGGGGGGGTGTGAGGAAAAAGTGCGCGCCGAGGAGTGTGTGCTGTCGAGAGTGAGTTGGTCGTAGCGCGTGTGCGGGGGGGGGGGCACATGGAAGCGCGTCGTGGGGAGTGTTACAAGGGATGTAACGGAAGCATGCACGCCTGTGGTGAGTGTTACGGAGAGTGTAACGGGAGAGTGTGCGCAAGAGTGTGCGCGAGAAAGGTGTGTAACGGATGGGTGCATGAGTACAGAGTGCGCTGTCAAGAGTGAGGGTGAATGCGCGACCGAGAGTGGAGGTGAGAGCAGCGAGAGTGACACAGAGCGTGAGTTGGTTGTGGCAGGTGAGAGAGGATGTACACCTGGAATGGAAGGATGCACACCTGGAATGGTAGAGCGCGTATGGGAATGCACGCTGGAGTTAGTAGTGAGGCACGTGGTTGGGTGTGCAAGTGAGGGCACACCTGTGGTAGTCACAGAGGAGGTGACCGAGGGGGGAGCGCGAAGAGGTGTGTTGGTGAGGTGTGCGAATGACGAGTGGTTGCAAAGGTGTGCGGTGGTCAGGTGTGTGACAAAGTCTGTGAGCGGAATGAGTGTACCTGGGTGTGTAAGAGAAGGTGCAATGACTAGGAGCATGGGAACGGCTGGATGTATGAGCAAGGAACGGGCTGCGGGGTGTAAGCATGCGAATGGAGCATCGACGCTAACCGGGTTAGCGGTTAGAACGACGTATAGCCGAATCGGGCCCTCGGTGCGTGCCGGGCAGCTTTGCGTGCCGTGGGGATCCGCGGGGATTGTGACCGCGGCGGTTTCGAAAGAACCGCCGTGCGGGCTCCACGCCGGGCCGCGCTCTGAACGGCCGTGTCCGTGCTCCGCTATGCGGAGCGAGCGGCCCGGTAGGAAGGGTCGTCATGGCGACCCCTTTTTGTTGAGGCGTTCCGGCAGGGCGAGATCGGGCCATTGGACGGCTCTGTGCCGAGATGGTGCGTGGGATCTCGGCCCGGGTAAACCTCCTTCCCTGCACCGAGTGCCGGACGGATCCAGCCGCCGGCACCAAGCAACCCGCATTCATTGCTCGGCTTTGCGAAGCTGAGCTTCGGAAATGAATTGGCGCACCGAGAGGCTCAAGTGAGTAGACGTGTGATGAGGATAGTGTTTTGGTCCCGAAATTGAAAAGCAAAAATTTGATGATTGGCAAAGGATTGGCAGATTGATGATTGGCAGATGATTGGTAGTGATTGGCAAATTTTTAATTAGCTGGAATTTGGTGTGCAAAATTGGTAGTGAGAGATACCCGATGTGGTGGGATGGCAACTCTGCCATCTCTCACAGCGGGGGCAAAGGAGCACTAGTTTTATGGGGTTTGTGGCAGTGAAAACTAGCCCGGGAGGGTTAGGATATCATGTGTAGGGACCGAGAGAAGAAGACCTTGGGTAACGTTAAGGTTAGGTAGTGACAATGATACCTGTAGTGGGGACGCAGGTAGATTAGTTTGGATGATAATGACGTGGTATGTGCTTAGTTTAAAGGGAAGACGGGGAGCACTAAGTTAGCAGGGCAACAGGTAGTTCAGATGATGCCGTGTGTATGGTTAACAGGTGAGATTGCACAGGTGTGCAACTGAACAGGTGTATGGAGCAGTGTATGAGGGAGTAATGGTGATGTGTGTTGTGTTGACCAAATGGTCCAGGAAGGAAGGAGGGTGCAGGTGGCACCAGGTGTGCATCTGAACAGGTGAATGGAGAACAGGTGTATGGAATAAATGGTCTCGAGTATATGGAGTATTGGAATGGATGGTCGTGGAGTGAGTATGGTGGAAACTGTGGAGTGGAGTGGATGGTGCGAAGGTGTGGATGGGGGAAAGGAGGATGGACCCCATCACGAACACCCGGGGGAGGGTAGTCTAAGAGTTAGGTAGAGGGTACAGGTAAATTGTGGTTGGATATTGGCATCTGTGGTGCGGGTAGTTGCACAGGAGTGTAGTGATGGGTGCATTAGTGTCATGGAAATGGCTGGGCGACTGGGCGTGTTGCCTGTTAGTGTGTATAGTTGGTTGGGCACTCCACCACTGTGAGGATGTCAGCCAGGTGAGGCCGCAGGTGGGCTCTGGGAGCTGATAGTTGTTGTGGATGGGGCCCGAGGATCCGGAGGACGGACCCGGGTAGCCCAGTGCAGCCCAGTGCCAGAGGGCACCGAGGGGTGACATAGCCAGGAGGGGCCTTCCCCAATTAGATAGGTTAGGGTGCGGAGCTAGGTAAGCTCGGGTGGCAACTGCAGTGGTGGAGGTGTGCAGGTGGGTAGACCTGCTGGGAGAGCTACACGACTCAGTCCTGAAATTGTGCAAGGGCACAGGGAGATGAATCGGTGGAGTGAGACCCCAAATTGGGAAGCACCACAGTTTGGTCAATGGGAATTTGGTTTTTAAAACCGCATAGAGTGTAAGATGGCCAATGGTTTGGCAGGGAAAGACCCTGGGTAGTGTAAAAGTGTGTTAATGTCATTTAGAGGATAGTTAGGATTAGGAATCTCCTCGCACCATCTACATCCACTCACCTGGGATGACGTACCTCCACACCATGCCAGGTTGTTTTTATTATTTTTATGATGCAAATGTTTGGAATGTGAGACGCATGATGACGTGGGTGTGACATTGTGCTGTTGTTCCATCTCTCCCTCCTTATGAGGATTAATGATGAATTGGTGATGGCAAATTTTGAAGTAGTGGGAGTAAAGACGAATTTGGTTTAGGGGAAATGTGGGGAAGACGTGACATTAGTGACGAATTTGTAAATGTGTAGATTGTTGTAAATATGGGGTAAGGGCAAGGGTGGAGTAGGTGACGGGGGGGGGGGGGGGGTGACGTACGGTAGGGACGAGCTTTTCTCCGCTCCGTCTCCATACGCACCTCGCGTTGCATTGCCTGTATTGATGTGTACCCTTGTGACCTTACCCCTCGCTCATCTGTCTTTTCCCCCCTTGTCTCCCACATGAGGACTGTGCGCCACTGGGCGCCGAGGGGAGCGTGCGAGAGTCCGCCATTGGGCGCCCGAACCTCTCGCAACCACAGCTGTCTGCATCGATGCACCACCTTTGGACTACATGTCTGTGGCTGAGCACCACTTATGGACCCCATCGGTTGGGGCATGGCCCCTCTGCTGGAACCGGTCATGAAGGCCCGAGATCTTGCTGGCGGACCTTGGTCACAGGGCACCGATGCCCCACAGGTGAACCACACGTAGTCGGCCCTGTGGGCCATAAATAAAGAAGAAAAAAAATGGACACATTCTGTGCAAGTTTCATTTTATTATTGCAAATAGGCCGCCAGCAAAGAAGATGACAACACCTGGAAGATAGCATTAGCCAGCAGAGGGAGCCGAAGAGCAAGAGACCACCAGCAGGGTTTGTCGGTTTATTTTTTATTGAACTGTTGTGACTGTGCACCGATTGGTGCTTGAGGGTGCTTTGGTGCGTTTTTGGGTGCTTTCATGGTGCATCGATGCAGGGCAGACTGTCTCCCCCCTCCCCCCCCCCCACCCCCCCCGCCAAAAGAACGATCACAGGTCCTGGGTTAGTATTGTAAATGAAAGCAGAGTCATTGTAAATAATGCACCCCCACCGTAAATGTATAGTTTGAAGACCATTCCGCAATTCGGTTAGTTGTGGGCGTGAATCTGTTAGGCAGGGTGCAATGGAGCAGCGGGACATATTTATTTATGTTTTAAAACTGTCGCACTCAGGGTCAGGTTAAATGTAGAGGGAACTACACCTACGTGCCACACTAAACATAAAGGTAAGAGGCCCGGGACGTACCTAAGAGGAGGAGGGTGCAGTGTTGTGGATATGAGGATTGTGTTTTTTTTATTCCTTTATTCTGGACCCTCCTGCCTCCAGTCTGTGTATAAAGGTCAAAGGTCGTTACGTAGTTATTTCATAAGCACCCACGTAGCCAATAATAGATTTCCCCCTTGTTGACAGTTATTTCCTTATTCTGTGTAGCAGGCTAAGGATTTGTTTTCCATTAATTGACACTCCATTGCACCGAATTCAAATAGATAGATCCCCTTTCATTTTCAATTAATAAAGCCGCAATTGCCAACTGCATTCACCGAGACTCCATTAGCCACGAGGTAGGCTCGGAGAAGAAGGGGGAGGAGCTGCCGAATCCTGGGCGTGCCCGCCCATCGTCATCAAGGGTGGAGCCAGAGGGCCGTGCCGACCAATCAGGGCCGAGGCAAGCTCACCGATGGGCGTGTTCTAGAGGCCGGTGGCTTGATTTGCCCACGGCGTTATAAGGATCACACGCGGAAGCCGTTGAAAAGAAGCGCGGGGGAAGCCTTTGACACAAGTGCGCACGAGTGATGAAAAGGAGTCCTGAGAAAGCACACGACATCCCCACGGCAGCAGTTTGAACCACCGGAGCTTGAACCACAGGAGTTTGAACCACAGCAGCTTGAACCACCGGAGCTTGAACCACAGCAGCTTTGAACCATCGCAGCTTTGACCGCCGGAGCTTGAGCGTTGACGGCAGGTTGCTGTTGAGGAAGGGTGGCGGCTGCTCCCTCCCGGCCCGGCCGTCCTCTGGTCCGAGCTGAACCTTCCTCCTTCCAGCCAATCCACTCTGCAATTCCCCGTGTGAGTCCGTCCTTGTTTGTTCTGTCCCTGGGTTAATTAAGACTGTAATAGGTAAGCTAAGTTTCACTGTGTCCTTGTGGTCCGTCCCTCTGTCTGTTTTTATTTTATTATCTTTCCTTCTTCCTTGGTTTCTTTTGATCCTGTAAATAGTAATAAATAATAATCGTATTTCAAACCTTTTTGTCTCCTTCTTCTTCACATCCACGTCGTCTTTGTCTTTTCCCAATTGAACATCTGTGGCACGATTTGGCCAACGTTCAGAATCGGGTCTTAGTCATTGTAAAAACGGTTCGGGCCGCGGCGCCATCCGCTCGGCAAACTAACATCTTATCCGCGGTCCGTAACAATATATATATATATATATATATATATATATATATATATATATATATATACACATATATATATATATATAGTTGCGGATCTCCTCCTTGGCCTTTCCCCTTACCAAGGGGGGGTTAGTCCCCTTGTCTTTCACTAGCCGACGGGATCCGGGGCTATGACGTCACTTCCGGTCAGTGTTGGGTCGGGTCATAGGACTAATCACTAATACCTAAGTACCAACGCCGCCCAGGAAGCAAGGAAATAAACCCTGCCCGAATCACGGTTGTAGTTGGAAACGCCGAGCGATAGCGAACCGTGATCCGAGCCGTTTACAAGGACTAAACCCGATCTGAGCGGTTCTGAATCGTGCCACGCTTACCCTATGGAGGAAAACACTGATACGGTCGAATCAGGAAAGACAGGAAGAACAGATTGGTTTATTCACAATTTGTACAGGAAGGAGAAGAAGAACACACAGTGCAGCTTAATACAGTCTTTACTTATCCCAGGACACGGGCCAGTTTCACACTCCGACACGCACACGGGGATTGCAGATGGTCAGGTTGATGGTCCAGGAATAATGGCATCCAGGCAGTTCGCTCCGGTGTCCGACTCGTACCGCAAAGAGATGGTCAGGGCGGCAGAAGCTCCCCGCGGGTCGTTGACGCGGATCGGACAATTACGGAGTTAAATGCGGGGCGAAAGGTTGGGCTGGCTGGGCGGTTACTTGCGACCACGGTCGCGTACGTAATAAATGAACCGGGCTTTATATGCGCTCCCAATATAGTTCACTGGCAAAGCGCCTCTTCCGCAGGAGTCCTCTCACAGAGCGCAAATCGGCCAAGTCCTTTTACAGTGCACGTATCCTCTGCAAGTTCTCTTCACGAAGCACGATTCTTTGCAGTCCTCTCGCAAAGCCCCTTGCTCATCAGTCCTCCAGGTCAGTCCTCCTCATACGAGCGCTGTTGCATCAGTCCTCCTCATACGAGCGCTATTGTGTCAGTCCTCTCAAGGGCTTTGTGTGCGCGCTTATATAGCTTTTTCAGCGAACCTTCCAGCACTTGCTAGATACGCCTTTACCACGCCCTCTTAAGCCATGCCCACCGTGGCCTGGTTGGTGGTTGCCCTTGCCATCACCGCCTTCTGACATGCTGCTTGATGTGGCCACACCTCGTCCTCGAGCTCCTCCCCCTTTCCAGGCCTACCTCTTGGCTTTTGACTGGTTTCGAGCGAAAACCCAGGGGCAGCGAACGCTGCTGGCAAATGAGGTGGATTAGTTGAATCAGGGATGGATGCTGCCCAACGAGGTAGATTGGAGGGTGGCCGCAAAATGAACGGGAACTAAGCTTATTATTTCGTTACACAATGCAGATGTCACTAGGGAAATGGCCTACTCTTACACATACTATGACATAACTAATGTTCTGAGGGGCCTACGTGTTGCTTGTGGACTAACTATGGGGGCAAACCTTTAACCTTTAATGATGTTATATTTACACTCTCAGAACCATAACACTGCACCCCTCCTTCGCCAGGCTCGTCCCCGAGCCGAACCCACACAAGTGAGTACGACCGGTTCTGATGCAAGGGTCAGGACTACTTTTTAACTTAGTGTGACACTTAGCTGTGGTTTCCCTCTACATTTAACCTAACACCCTGTGTGCGACAGTTTTAAACACTAGATATGTCCCACCTACTGCGTTGTGTACTAACTATCAGACTCACGCCCACAATTAACCGAATTACGGAAAGAATTCTCAAACTATACATAAAGCCGGTGGGGAGCATGTTATTTACAAGACTAACCCTAATTATTTACAACACTACAACCTGTTCTTTTTGTGGGAGAGAAGAGAAATTTGGAGAGGAACACAAATGCAATGCACTGCTCCAATACACCATCACCAAAATGCACAAAAATAAAAATGCACAGTCATGCACAATCATCAATAAATGCACATTCATATGTCAATAATAAATTATGTCTTGTGCTGCTGGGCCGCTGGCTTGGCTGTTGGGCTGCTGCGTCTTCCTGCTTCGTCTTCGGTGTGCCATCATAAAAACTTAGTCTTCTTTCCTGACACACCAAAGGAATTAATAAAAAGGCACAAACCGTGTCCGTGCCACGTCGTGCCAACTTAGGTGTTGTCCGACTGCATGGCATTGATGCCACTTAAAACAGTGGTCCGCAGGGCACAAGGTAACGTTTGCAGCGATTGTCTGCCCCAGCAAAGGTGGCAGGCCACAGAACGTGTGGTCCATAGGTGTATCGGTGCAGGCAACAGGTTAGGGTTAGGGTTTGGATGGTGAGCGTTGGTGATGGTGAGATGGATGGTTGTTGGGTGTTGTTGGGTGCAGCGCAAAAGTGCAACCGCACAGCTCAGGTTTCCTGCACACTCCCCTCAACAAAATATATGGGTCCATGGGTGGGGAGGAAAGACAAAGCAGAGGTTAGCGGAGGCAAGGGCGCAAGGGTACACATCAATACAAGGCAATGAAACATGAGGGGCGCGGGAGAGCGAGCGGAGAAAGCTCGTCCCTAGCCGTACGTAATCCCCCATGTCAGCCTACACTACCCTTGCCCCTCCCCGTATTTACACTTTACAAATTCCGTCTCTAGCGTCTTGTCTTTTCTATATCCCCTCTCTATGTCAAATTCGTTGGCCAATCCCTCCCAAGAAGGAAGGGATGGAATATCACACAATGTCTCATTTACGTCATGATGCGTCTCACCATCCAAACATTTGCAAAAATTTGGTGTGGAGTCCTGTCACCTTGGTGAGTGGATGTGTATGGTGCGAAGAGATTTCATCCTAACTATCCTCTAATAACATTAACTCTGGTAAACTACCCGGGGTCTTGCCCTCCCAATCCAATTGGCCTCTTTACACTATGCGGTTCTACAAACCAATTCCCATTGACCCTCCCTGTGGTGCTCTTCCAATTTGGGGTCTCACTCCCCCAATTTTTCTATCTGTGCCTTCACACAATTAAGGGGCTGGGTCGTGTGGCTCTACCAGCAGGTCCAACTACCTGCGCACCTCCGCCACTGAAGTCGCCACCCGAGCTTGCCTCGCTCCTGCGACTACCCTAACTCGGGGAAGGCCCCTCCTGGCTCTCTCACCCCTCTAATGCCCTCTCTGGCATTGGGCTACCCGGGTCCTTCTCTCAGATCCTCGGGCCCCACTGAACACTACTCTGAACTCTAACTGGCTCCCAGAGCCTACCTGCGGCCTCACCTGGCCGACAGACTACCAGTGGCAGAGTGCCATAACTACAAATGGTAACGCAAGTACCACAACCCCCAAGGAATTGGAGCCGCACGCAACTGAAACTCCGAGGGAGTTGGTGACGTAATGTCATGTTCAATGACCATAACTCCCAACTGGTATCGTTCCGAGCATAACTAACCCCCAAGGGATTCGAACTGCATGCAATTGGAACCCCAAGGGAATTGGTTACTCCGGACACCAATTGGGACAATTATGGTCAATAACCATAACTACAAATTCAGCCACACGCCCACCCATTCCACACACTCATGCACCCATCAAAGCAATTCATGCTACTTCCTGCACCACAGATGTCAATATCCAATAAATTTACCTACTCCCTCTACCTAACTTTAAACTACCCTCCCCGGGTATTTGTGAAGGGGTCCATCTTCCTTCATCCACTCCTTCGCACCATGCACTCCACACCACTCATTCCACACCACTTACTCCAGACCATTTATTCCACACACCAAGTATTCTTACCATTTATCCACTTGCACCCCATGCAAGTCAATCACTCAACACACTTACACACATCCTCAATACTCCACTCATACAGCACCTCTGGTCATCCCCGACCAATGCCTCATTTCACCAAGCTCAGGATGCACCCACAATAACACACACACAGCATCATTGAACTATCTCCTTCCCTCTAATACTTGTGCTTTCCCGTCTTCCCTTACACTAAGCACTTCCCTCGTCGTTAACATCCAACTAATCTGACTACATCCCCTCTACCGGTACAAAAGTCACGACTTAAATCTTGTCCCTACTGTCATTTCTAAATCCCTAACAATATCCGAGCCCGCCTTCGGCTAGTTTTCACTGCCATCCCCATAATCTATAGCTCATGTGCCCCAAATTTTCATGTGAGGAATGGCAAAGCTACCATTCACCCACGCAGGGTACCATTTCTCAACACTATCGCTATCCGTCCACTGCTCTCGAGCCTCCCGGTACGGAAATACATTTTCGTCACAGCTCGGCTTCGAAAAGCCGAGCAATGCATGCGGATGGTTTGTCTCCTGTTGGTTGGGTCCGTCCGGCATTTTCGATTCTGGGGAGGAGGCATACTCGGGCCGAGGCTCCAGGCGCCATCCTTGCGTGAGGCTTTGCAGCCCCATGCACGGTGGCCCAACCTCCCCCGGTCGGAGCACCGCGCCCGCCAGGGGGTGAAGGTCTGACCTCGCCTTCCTCCCCTGAAATCGTGCCGTTTGCCGCTTTCGCCACGGCACGGCACCGACCATACTGGGCGGGGCCCGGCACGAATCGTGCACGCCGCCGCGGCAACGATCCCCGCCGGCCCCCGCAGCACACAAAGAACACCATGCCCCGAGAGCTCACGTCGGCCTAAACGCTGCCCCGGTCTGCGTCGATGCCCGAATCGACGCAGATGATTTAACCTTTAATGATGTTATATTTACACTCTCAGAACCGTAACTATATATATATATATATATATATATATATATATATATATATACTAGCAGAGGTACCCGGCTTTGCACGGGAGTGGGAGGAGGAGGGGAGGGGGAAGAGGAGGGGAGGGGAACGGGGGGGAGGGGGGAGGGGGAAGCGGGGGAGGAGGAGGGGAGGGGGAAGAGGAGGGGAGGGGAATGGGGGGGAGGGGGAAGGGGGGAGGGGGGAGGGGAAGGGGGGAGGGAAGGGTGCGGGGGTGCCCAGGGGAAGAAGGGCCCCTCCCCTCCCCCTCCCCTCCCCCTCCCCCCCCTTTCCCCTCCCCCCCTCCCCTCCCCCTTCCCCCTCCCCCTCCCCCTTCCCCCTCCCCCTCCCCCCTCCCATCCCCTTCCCCCTCGTTCCCCTCCCCTTCTCTTCCCCCTCCCCTCCTCCTCCCCCTTCACACCAGGGGGGTTGACTCAGCCTGTCATCCCACCGAGGTCGGAAGTCGGAACTCATTGTCGTCAAATAAATGTAGCCTGTATGTTTCACTCTTTGTCACATGCCGTTGGTCCCATGTCAATCGGATGAAGTTGAAAAATTAACGTTACGAAGGTTCTCTGGGACGTACTGATTCCGAATAATGAAGTTGAAAAATTAACGTTCCGAAATACGCTAATTACGCTAACAGAAGCGCTGGAGGGAGCACTGCGCTCCCTCCCTTAGATTCCCTCCCTCTTCTGCTAGCGCTAATTACGCGTAACACACTAATTTTAAAACCCGAAGTTTTTTTAATTTTAAGGTGTGCTGTAGTCAGAAGCGCTAGAAGCGCTGCGCTCCCTCCCTTCGAATCCCTCTCTCTTCTGCTAGTGCTAATAAAATACGCTAATTTTAAAACCCGAAATTTTTTAAATGTTTATGTCTCCGTGACATTCCTGGGACCATCCCGAGTCGAACAGTACTTTCCGCTCGCAAATCCGTCCACGGGTTCTCGAGATCTTAGAGATCATAGATAGATCAGGATACAGACACAGAGGCCAACTCTACTTTATATATATAGATATATATATATATATATATGTTCAAAACACACCTCGTCACAAGTGTGCCGCACTGGCCGGGTCCTCAGTCGAGGTCCTCAGCATCATCCCGTTTCGGCCCTTCAACCTCGATACGGTCAGCTAAGGTGGGCCAGCAGAGGCACATACACATCCACATGCAGCAACTACACCTGGATGCTTACATATCCCCACCCCCGGCCAGTGTGAACGCAGACTACAACAGCAACACCTCTTTTATGGCCGAGGCCTTTTTTATTAGAAAAAAAGGTAAAAAAACACGCTCAAAAATCAAACCATCAATAAACCCATCACCATCACCACCACACAAGAACCCAGGAAAATCAAAAACCAAGAAATCAAAAGCCAAGAAACAAGATATCAAACAATAAATAGGAAATCAAAGAGAGAAAGCAAACCAAAGATCAGGAAACGAAAGAAAACAAGGTTCAAAGACCAAAATGAAAATCAAATCACACTCAATAAACCATAAATCATAAAAACCAAAGTCCATCATCCCTAGCCCAAACCCCCAAAAACCCCTCTCCCACCCCAGGCAGCAGACACCTAACTCTAACTAACCAAAGGGGGGGGGGGGAGAAAGGAAAGAAGACGCTATCCCCCCTCCCACCCCCCCGAAAACAACCAAAGAAGGGACACCTTAAAACAATAAGGGTCAAGGGGCCTTTTTTCCTTTGCATACCGAAATCAACAACCGGCTGCTAGCCGCAGCCGGGAACATGCAGCCACAAACACGTTGAGGGCTCGACCCACCGCTGGAAATAATAATGAAAGAAAATAAAAATCAAACCAAGGCAAAATCAAGATCAAACAAAAGGAAACCCAACTGCCCCCACCCTCCCCAGGCCGCGCCCGGGAGGGCCCACCCGGAAGATGCCCCACAAGGAAGGCCCCGGCTCCCTGAGCTGCCCACGAGGCGTGAGTGTCCCAATGAGAATCACCGCCCGACAGGGCCCGCAAGCACACCTGCCGGAGCACCCCCAACCTTTCCAAGCCCGGGCGGCAAGCTCGGTCAGGGACTACGGCTGCACATGACTGTCGCCCGCACATTTGGAAGTAACCTCCCGCGGGACCCCCCCCCCTTCACCACGGAAAAGCCCGGCCGTATTCTCCGCTCCAGGGAGGGCTTTACGACACACCTGATGCATCGTTGCGGCCAGCACGCCGCCCCGTTGCCCGCAGGCTGTCGCCAAGCCTGTACCTTTGGAGGCAGGATTTGGCCATGCCCCATATCTGCCCAGGATCCAACCACGCCCTGGTATGGAAACCTCTGGTTCTCGCTCGCCACAAGACGGTCTTGATTATACAGACCGTTCTCCAGGCCTGCCTCCATTTGCGGACAGGCACTGGTTGTGGTAGGAGCCCACTAAACGCAAAGACGTCCCGTCTGACCATCACCAGCCAAGGCACATAGCATTCGAGGAGGCCAGCCGCAAGCGACCAGACCCCCTCGGCGACAGGGCAGTCCCAAAGGACATGCCTGACGGTTTCGTCCCCTGTGCATCGGGGTCGGGGACACTGGACCGACACGTTCAGGTCCCTCTGGAACTGAAACACCCGGACCGGAAGACACTCATGGGCGGCTTGCCACGCGACGTCCTTCTGGTCGTTGGCGAGACAGCGAGCCGAAACGTTCTCCCAAACCTTTCTCGCCGTACGTTCTGCGAGAGGCCTTCCGCGAAGGATACGCACCTCCCGCAGCACCTCCCTTGGGCGCAAGTGATCCAGGACCTGCGACAACTGCCAACCGATGGGCCGACAGGTCAACAGGCCCTGCTCCCGGGCGAACCCCTCAAACATCCGGAAATGCCCTGGACACGACCCAGAAAAAGGCCGAGACAGCGGGAGGGACCGCCCTTCCAACCGCGCGACGGACGGCCCCAGAAAGAAGAACAAAAAATCCCGCGCCAGCAGGCGACCCGGGTCCTCGGACACAAATAACTCCATGAGAGCACATGCAAACGCAGACATACATACAAACACCGGGCAGGGGACACCCTTCCCACCCAAGGACGGGCTCATCTTTACAACCCTCCTACTCCTGCGCTCTGCTCGGGTACCCCAGAAGAAAGTAAAGATTAATCTCTCCAGAGCCCGTCCCACCGCAGGAGGAGGTGGGGAGATTCTCGCCAAATACAACAACCTACCAATCAAAACATTCTTGATCACTAAATTTCGCCCCTCCATGGTTAGACGACGAGACCGCCAAGAAGCGACCTCCAATTCCAATCCCCCAATGACCGTTCGCCAGTTCTCAGCGGCCACGCCGCCTGGGTCAAAGCAGACCCCGAGGATCTTTAATCGATCTCTCCGCTCCGTGTACGGGCAAGGGGGGCCGGAGCCCGTCCTGTGCCGACCAAAGTGCATGACCTCACTCTTCTGAGGATTGATTTTAGAAGAGGAGGCCAACCCAAAACGCTCGCAGAGACCCACCAGTCTGCACATGGCGACTGCATCGGTGACAAACACCGACATGTCGTCCATGTACAGACTCACCTTTAGGTGCTCCTCATGGGTTCCGGGAATCCACAACCCAGGGAAGGATGGGTCCGCTCGCAGTGCACAAGCAAACGGTTCAATACAAAGGACAAAAAGGACTGGTGACATTGGGCAGCCCTGCCTGACCCCAGAAGCGACTGGGAAGGCTCCCGAGAGGTGTCCGTTGACCAAAACACGGGCTTCAACGTCCCTATACATCAGGTCCACCCAATGCATCAAATTTGGCCCAAAGCCAAAACGGTCCAAAACGGCCATCATGTATTCATGTGACACTCTGTCGAAAGCCTTCTCCTGGTCCAAACTGACTATGCTCAGTGGGAGGCCTCTCTCCTCCGCTAGCTGGATCGCCTCTCGAACCAGGCCCAGGCTGTCGGACACTCTGCGTCCCGGAACAGCACAAGTCTGGTCCGGGTGCACGAGGTCCACCATGACACCGTGCACCCTCTTAGACAGCACCTTTGTTAGTATCTTGTAGTCGACATTCAACAAAGTGATCGGGCGCCAGTTGGACAGATCCTCCCGATCACCCTTCTTGTGCACGAGGTTTACGACGCCCCGGCGCATCGAATCTGGAAGCCTCGCAGAGGTGGCTAGCTCCCTCACTACCTGCAGATAGTCCTCGCCAAGGACGTGCCAAAGGCGGCGATAAAACTCCATGGGCAGGCCGTCGTCACCCGGGGTTTTATTCGTGGCCAAATCCCTAACAGCGGAGGTCAATTCCTCCAGGCTCACCGGCTCCTTCAACCGCTCCCGCTGTTCGGGGCTCAAACGATTCCTCAGATGGCCGAGAACGTCGGCCATCTGGATTTGGTCAACCGGTCGTTTTTCAAAAAGCCTGGAGTAATAGTCCTCCACTGCTTCAGTAATTTGGTCCGGATCCGAAACACGGCCTCCCCCCACATTAACCTGGGCCAAACCGCCCCTCCACCTGGCACATCGTTGAAAGAAGAATCTGGTACACCTTTCGTTCCACTCCAATGCCTGCACCTTGCTCCGGAAGATGACGGCCCTCGCCCTGGCTTCGAGGAGGCTAAAAATCCTCCCCTTCACCCGGCGGATTTTCTCTGACACGTTCCTCCCTTCGCAAAGTTTCTTATGCAGGCGCTGGAGGTACGCCTGCATGCGCTTCAAACGCTCTCGTTTCCCCACGGCCCTCATTCGCCCGGCCGTTCGGAAAAACCCTATGGTCCTACGTTTCACCTCCTCCCACCAGGCTGCCGAGGTAGGGAAGAGGCACCTGACCGTTTCCCACTCCCTATACTTCCGAACGTAGGCATGCACTAAACTGTCATCCTGCAAAAGGTGACAGTTAAGCTTCCAGAGTCCAGAACGCCGGGGACGCACCCCATTTAATTCAATACCCAGAGACAAACGACAGTGATCTGAAAATGCCACCGCGTGAAGTACCAGGTCCGGGTCGCCAAAATTTGGTGTCAAAAGAATGTAATCAATCCTAGCCCGACTGGTACCAGCCGCATCGGTCCGGGTGACCTCATTCCTTTCCGCACCCGGGTCCCTCAACCTAAAATCCTGAACAAGCCCTTTAAGGGCCCGCGCCGATGACTCCAGGGGCAACCTGTCCAAACTTATATTAAAATCTCCCCCGACGATCACGGGGCCAGAGGTGGAGAGGAGGGGCCCCAACTGGCGCAGGAGCTCCACTCTTTCTCCCACCGTCGTAGGAGCGTACACATTGACCAAGGTCAGTGGGGTCGAGGACACCACCACCCTGAGCACGGCCAATCGCCCCGGGATAATTTCTTCTAAACTAAGGACCTCGACATTCGGGCTCTTAATAAGGAACCCTAATCCTGCCGCCCTGTTAGTGTAGCTGCCGGACCAATACGACTCTCCGTACCGCCAATTTGCACGGAGGTATCCATACTCACCGTGCGGAATATGGCATTCCTGCAACAGGCAGACATCCCATTCAAAATTGCGCAGTTCTTCAAAAATAGCGATCCTCCGGACCGTGGTACGGACTCCCCGTACATTTAAACTCGTTAGTTTAAAGCTCATAGGTGTTAGTGTATTAATCACCAACACTAGTGCAAACCACGAAAGGGGAGTCATAGGACTTATGAAGCTCCTCCCTCCTTGCCAAGACACGACGAGCTACCATTCTTCCTCCCCCTGCGGTTCTTCCCGCAGCCGGGAGCCACGAGGGTGCCCGGGAGCCAGTCCCCATCGATGCAGACATTCTCCCCGGGTAGCAGGGAGAGGTCCTCCTCCTCGGGGGTCAGATAAATTACCCCCCCCTCGCCCGCCACCTGGGGAAGAAGGCCACCAGTCCTCCGCGAGCAAACCCTCCTTGAGGCCCATGGCCGCAGCTGCCCCCGGAGGAGGGGTGAGGTCAACGGGTGGGGAACGACTCATGGGGGAACGGGACCGTGAGCGTTCAGGGGAAGACGGCATTTGGGGCCTCCCCCGGAGACCTGCTGCGGCCAGCCCCGACTGCACCCCACCCCTACCACGAGCAGGCGATCCCCCAGGCCTGGATGGGTCGCTTGATGCACGGGGGGCTCTGCGCCCCACAGGGGTTTTCTTCTTTGACGTTCTTGTGTTCTTTCCCTGTGGGGCTTTGCCCAGAGGAGCTTTCCCTTTGTCCTGGCCCCTCCTCCGACGCTTCTTCTCGATCCATTGTCCAGGGTCACTTTGCTCATAGCCGGAGGAGGAGCCATCACTTCCAGCCTCCGGCAGCGGGGTTTCTGGCACCGAGGATGTTTCTTCTGACCCCGCCACCGGAGCCACCATTCCTCGTGCCTCCTCCCCTCCCACCACAGTGGGCCCGACACCCGGCGAAGCCACATCCAGGTCCTGATCTAACCCTCCCTCCTCCATGTTCTCCTTTCCCTCCACCTCCCTCCCTTTACTTTCTATGGGGCGGGGGGCTGACACACACACAAACACATTAGTCCCCCCCCCCCCGACCCCAGATTCAATACCCTCCCCTGTCCCTTGGGCAAACCCCTCCCCCACCCCTTGGGCAAACCCCTCCCCCACCCCTTGGGCAACCCCCTTCCCCACCCCTTGGGCAACCCCCTCTCCCACCCCTTGGGCAACCCCCTCTCCCACCCCTTGGGCAACCCCCTCTCCCACCCCTTGGGCAACCCCCTCCCCCACCCCTTGGGAAACCCCCTCCCCAGCCCCTTGGACAACCCCCTCCCCAGCCCCTTGGGCAACCCCCTCCCCCACCCCTTGGGCAACCCCCTCCCCCACCCCTTGGGCAACCCCTTCCCCTATCCCTTGGGCAACCCCCTCCCCAGCCCCTTGGGCAACCCCCTCCCCAGCCCCTTGGGCAACCCCCTCCCCCACCCCTTGGGCAACCCCCTCCCCCACCCCTTGAGCAACCCCCTCCCCCACCCCTTGGGCAACACCCCCCCTGGTCCCTGGAGGCACACCGTCCCCTTTCCCTGTCCCTGGGGGCACACCGTCCCCTGTCCCTTGGGCAACACCCCCACTCCCGCCCGCAGCAGCACGCATCTTGCTCGCGTAACTCTGCGGGCAGGAGCGGAAAGTGTGCCCCGGCGCACCACAGAGGTTGCACCGCACCGCTTGGGTGCAGCGCTCCCTCAAATGTCCCAACTCGCCACACTGGGTGCAGATACTCGCTGTACACCCAGTAATCAAGTGGCCAAGTTGACCGCATCGGCGGCATAATTTCGGCTGTCCCGCGTAAAAGACTTGGCCTCGGTCCATCCCAACCATAATTCCATTAGGAATATGGGTGGCCGTGCCATCCTGCCTCGTCCGCAGCTTTACCCGGAACTGCCGAGACCCGGTCCAAATACCGAGGCTGTTCCGGACGAGCCGTACTGGGCCTCGGATGTCCGCGTATCGACTGAGCCAAACCTTGACATCATAGTCACTCACGCCTTCGTTGTACAGGTGGACGGTCACGACTCTCTCCTGTGTTTCTGAGAGAGCCTCGACCGCCCAGTCTGCCAGTTTCCCAGCAGACCGAGCGGTAGCCCACCGGCGCCAGAACTCGGCAAGTCCCTGCCCTGTTTGAAAGGACACGTCGAAGCCACGGGCGAGGGAGATCAGGCAGAAAAAGTCAACAGCCTTGAACCCCAGCACACCCAACAATACATCTTTACCGAATCTATCTCCAGCCGGCACACTGCAATCCACATCAACCAACCGAAACCGGACACAATTATGGCGCCTGCTCGCCATGCCGGGGTTCTAGGAGGGGCGGAGGACAACACTCGGGGTGGGGGGGGGGGGGGGGGAGGGAGGGACGGGAGACGAAGGGGGGCACAAGACTCCCCCCTGTCTGGTGGGCAACGCCCCCCAAACAGGAGGAAGGATGGGGGAAAGCAGGGAGGGAAAAGACTGACGAAAATGCAGGACAAACAAGCAATAATCAAAGCAATAAATAAATAATAAGAAATAAATGCAAACACAGCAAAAAACACAGGAAACGAAAACACCGGCAGAGAACAGAACTGGTTCACTCGTGACGGCGCCTCGCATCCACTCCACAGCACCAAACAAATATGGTGGAACACTCAAACACCCACCCTTATACCCTTCACCACTCACCAACAAAACACACCATATACCAACAAAACACACCTTATACCCTTCACCACTCACCAACAAAACACACCAGATCATTCATACACACACATCCACCCACAACACCAACCTACCACCTACCCTTACAACATACACCACTCAACATACACATACACCACCACCCACACACTCATGCAAAAATTCATTCATGCAAAACACACACCCTCACCCACTCACAACCCAAATTCATTCATTCATGAAACCCATTCAAACTCACAACCCAAATTCATTCATGCAAAACACACACCCTCACCCTCACCCACTTACAACATACACCACTCAACATACACATACACCACCCACACACACTCATGCAAAAATTCATTCATGCAAAAACACACACCCTCACCCACTCACTCACATACACAAAATAAGAAATAATAATAGTAACAAAAAAAATTAAAATAAAATAAAACCACACACAACCAACCACCTACCCTTACCAACATGCACCACTCATGCAAACATGCAAAACCATTCATGCAAAACCACACCCACTCAAGACCCACTCCTGCAACACACACACACACAAACACACACACACACACACCTCCATTTCTATTCCGTAACCTCAACCTACACCGTTCGACGTGCCTCCATAAACTTCCTCCATATTCAAAATGAGCCTTTCATGGCAACCTGGGCCCCCTTGTCACACATAGCCTCCTTCTTTCTGTTCCACACACTCCAAGCCGAGCAAGAAATGCAGAAAAGGAATTGCCAATATACCCTCTACACCCCACCTCAAATGGCTGACACGAAACTCGCCAACCCTTCTCCCGGCACTCTGCCTCCAGCTCACTGTACTTTACTCTCTTCCTCTCGTGCACCTCCTCCATGTTCTCTTCCCAAGGTACAGACAATTCCCCTAAGATGACCTGTCTTGTTGCACCTGACCAAATGACAATGTCAGGCCGCAACCTTGTCACACAGATGTCCTCTGAGAATACCAATTGTGGCTTTAGGTCTGCCACCACCTGCCAATCACAAGCATCTGACAGCCCTCTTGCTTTCCACCTCCTCCCCCTCCTCCTCTTTCCACCTCTTCCCTCTTGGCCCTCTTTGACAAACCACACCTCTCCCCCATCAGCGAGTCAGTGTGTATGTATGTATATATATATATATATATATATATATATATATATATATATATATATATATATATATATATATACGTATATATATATATATACGTATATATATATATACATATATATATATATATACGTATATATGTATATACATATATATATGTATGTATATATATATATATATATATATATATATATATGTATATATATATATATATATATATATATATATATATATATTGTTACAGACGCGGTTGTGGATGTTGGTTTACCGAGCGGTTTGGTATGACCGCGTCTGCACAGTTTACCCGATTATACTCGAACGTTGGCCGAGTCGCGCTATGCTAAATCAATTAAGGAAAGGACACAACGGCTGGATTAAATGACACGACACCAGGGGTACAGTTCTCAAGACCTCCGGAGGAGGTTATAATAGTTCGGAACGTTAGATTACAAGGATGAGAGAGACAGCATAGGAAGGTAGGCACTTAATTACGGTCTTATAGTAGCCCCGACAGACGACAGATAAACAGGACAAAACTGACTCACACGGGGATTGATGGCAAGGAAGGGCAGGTAGTCGAGGCTCAAGGTGCACTCTTGGCTCCGGGGCAGAATCGACCCGGTCCGGTCCAGAGATGCGGGAGGTCTCTCTCAGCGCGAGAAGGTGACGTTCTTTCTCCAAGCTGGGGGCGCATCTGACGTCACGTCCGGTAAGTCGCTGCGTATATCCGGCGGGGAGTGACACGCCCTCGGCTCGTTAGCTCCGCCCCAGATGGAATCGGCCCGTTGCGTCTTATTGGGTGCGGGGGTTACCGGGCTCCGCCCTTGACGAGGAGCTGACAGCCAGCCCCTTCGTGGTAACCCCGTGGGCGCACATGGCAATGGCGGCTAACCAAGCCGGTGTGAGGACGCACACTCCCCGCACCGCGGCCGCGCCGCCCCCGCTGTGGTTGTAGTTGTTGTTATTGTTTCATGAGGAAGATGGGAGGAGGTATGGGGAGGTCCTAAACTCACTACTGGTGCCATACAATCACATTCTGGTGCAACGAAGAGTCAGAATTAATGGAAACGAGTCCTTAACTGACATAGACTAAGAATAACTAGCAAGAGGTCCTATAGTTGTCTACGTGAGATGCGGTGAACCTGGGCACGACATTTAATGGGGGAAAAAGGGGAAGGTCGGTTCTACAGAGTGTTGTTTACAGACAATGGGACTAGGGAATGGGGGATTGGGGATAGTTGGGGAGTATTGGGGAAATAGGGGAATATTTACAAGCGGATATGGAGGCCAAATCCCATATCCGCAACATTGCACCCTTCTCTACCCTCGGGGCGACCCGACCCGATAAATTTTTACCTACTTTAGTGTGGCACTCAGATGTAGTTCCCTCTATTATTAACTCTACCCTGAGTGCGACAGTTTTACAGATATTCACAAATGAGTAAATATGTCCCTCTGCGACGTTGCACCCTTCTCCTCACAGAAACACACCCACAGGATAACCGAATCGCGGAAAGAATTCGCAAACTAAACATACAGCCGGTAGGGAGCATTATTTACAAGACTACGCTGATATTTACACTACGATCCAGGACCTGTTTTTGGAGGAACACATGCAGATGTTATGCATAGAGAGAGCACGCATGCCAGCATCGATACACCAACCCACGAGTGCTCTGTGGCCTTACGGCCTTTAATAATGTGCAGAGCACCCCTTCCAAGCACCAAAAGCACCACCCCATCACACAGTCAGCACCATCCGGTGCATCAATAAAATGTTTAATAATCATGGTGTGGTGTCGCAGCCGGCCGATGTTCTGCCGCTGGTCTTGCCTTCGTGTGGTGCACTTGGCCTTCTTACTTCTTTCAAAAATAAAGAAAGGCGCCAACCGCGTCCATTTCTTTATTGTGGCCGTCAGGGGGCCAACTATAAGTGGTTCACCTGTATGGCATAGGTGCCACGTTGACCCATAGGTCCATCCACGGGTGGTGCTTGGCCGCAAAAGAACTGCGGTCCATTGTGGGTGGCCACCAAAATTGCGGTCCATATGGTGTATCGATCCAGGCAGCAAGCAGCGAAAGTGCAGGCCCACAACTGCGGAGCCAGCACCTTTCTCTCCTCTCTCTCTGCCCCAAAGCCAGATCCTCGGAGGTGGGAGACAAAAGAAGCAGACAAGTGAGTAAGGTGGTAAGGGCACAAAAGTGCACGCAATGTAAGGTAATGCACACTGGGGGCACATGGGAACCAGGTGAGACAGGTACGTTCCTACCGTACGCCCCCCCCCCCCCCCACCAGGTAACCTACATGGCCCCTCCCTTACCCCTTACTGTATCCACAAAACACAACACTACCCATAAACATCTACTTTACAAATCAACAAACGTCCCTACTGTCTTCCCCGTTCCTCCCATAAACCAAATTCGTCTTCTCTCCCTCCTAACCAATCAAATTTGCCATTTTCAACTCATCAAAATTTGCCATCTCCAACTCAACATCATAATTTGCTATCACCAATTCATCATCAGTCCCTCCTAGGGAGGGAGAGATGGAATCACCCCAATGTCTCATCCACGTCGTGATGCGTCTCACAAATCCTCACAGCAATTCTCATTTCCTGCAACAGAACAAAGAAAACACAGGTGTGGAGTCATCATCACCACAGGTAAGTGGCTGCGTATGGTGCGACAGGTTCATCAATCCTAACTATTTCCTAAATGACTTTAACAACTTTACATTACCCGGGGTCTTTCTCCTGCCAAACCATTGGCCCTCTTACACTATGGGTTCTAAAAACCAATTCCCATTGACCAAACTGTGGTGCTTTTCAATTTGGGGTCTCACTCCCCCGATTCATCTCCCGGTGCTCTAGCACAATTTCTGGGCTGTGGCGTGTACCTCTCCCAGCGGGTCTACCCACCTGCACACCTCCACCACTGCAGTTGCCTCCGAGCTTACCTGCTCTTTACCCTAACCTAACTACCTGGGGAAGGCCCTCTGGCGCTCTCCCCACTCGGTGCCCTCTCTGGCACTGGGCTACCCGATCCACACCCGGGATCCTCAGGCACCCACTGACACTAACGGCTCCCAGAGCCCACCTGCGGCCTCACCTGGCCGACATCCTCACAGTGGTGGAGTGCCCAACCAACTACACACACTAACAGGCTACACGCCCAGCCATTTCCACAACACTAATCCACCCATCCACAATACCATTCTGCAACCGCACCACAAATGCCAATATCCAACCACAATTTACCTATACCCTCTACCTAACACTTACACTACCCACCCCGGGTACTCGTGAAAGGGGTCCACTCTTCCCCCATCCACACCTTCGCACCATGCACACCACTCCGTACCACTTACTCCAACTCTCTCCACACCACTCATTCTCTGCTCCATATATTCCACACACCTGTACTTGCACACCTGTGCTCTCACACCTGGTGCCACCTGCACCCTTCTCTCCCCAAGCGCATTCGCGCTGATCCACACACTCACTACTCATACACTGCTCCACACACCTGTCCAGTTGCACACCTGTGCAATCACACCTGTTCAATTCTCACACACACGGCATCATCTCAGCTAACTACTCCCTTCTGAAACTTGCGCTTCCCAGTCGTCCCTTTAAACTATTGCGCTCCCTCGTCATTATCATCCATACTAATCTACCTGCGTCCCCACTACAGGTATCAGTCACTAACTAAACTTAACGTCACCTAATGTCATCTTCGCTAGATCCCTATCAATATCCTAACCCACCCGGGCTAGTTTTCACTGCCATACACCCCATAAACTATAGCGCATTTGCCCCACCATGGGAAGGGTGGCAGGGATGCCCCCCTTACCCACCGGGCCCATCGCTCGCTACCAATTTTGCACATCAAATTTCAACAAATCAAAAATTTGGCCAATCACTGCCCATCATCTGCCAATCATTACTGCCAATCCTTTGCCAATCATCAAATTTTGTTTTTCTCTAATTTTGGGGCCAAAACACTATCCTCATCACACAGTCTACTCACTAATGCCTCTCGGTGCGCCAATTCCTGTCCAAAGCCCGGCTTCGTAAAGCCAAGCCATGAATGCGGGTTGTTCTGCGCCAGCGGCTGGATGCGTCCGGCACTCGGTGCAGGGAAGGAGGTTTACCCGGGCCGAGATCCCACGCACCTTCTCGGCACGGAGCCATCCAATGTCCCGATCTCGACCTGCCGGAATGCCTCAACAAAAAGTGGTCGCCATGACGACCCTTTCTATCGGGCTGCCCGCTCCGCCTAGTGGAGCACGGACGCGGCCGTTCAAAGCGAGGCCCAGCACGCACCGAGGGCCCGATTCGGCTAAAAGTCGCTCTAACCTCTAAACCGGTTACCGTCGATGCTTCACCTGGACGCTTACACCCCGCAGCCCGTTCCTTGCTCACACATCCAGCCGTTTCCATGCTCCTCGTACTTTTCCTTACACACCCAGGTACCCTCATTCCACTCACAGCCTTGGTCACACACCTGACCACCGAACACTTTGGCACACATTCGTTGGTCGCACACCTCACCAACACACCTCTTCGTGCCCCCTCCTCGGTCACCTCCTCTGTGACAATCACAGGTGTGCTCTCATTCGCACACCCAACCACGTGCCTCACTACCAATTCCAGCGTGCATTCCCACTCACGCTCTACCATTCCAGGTGTGCTTCCTTTCTCACCTGTCACAACCAACTCACGCTCCTTGTCACTCTCACTACTCTCACCTCCATTCTTGACAGCGCACTCACCCTTACTCCCGACAGCGCACTCTTTCCCCATGCACCTGTCCGTCACACACCTTTCTCGTGCACACTCTTGCGCACACTCTCCCGTCACACCGTCTGTAACACTTACCACACCGCGCTTCCATGTGCTCCCTCGCACACGCGCTACGACCGACTCACTCTCGCCAGCACCCTCACTCCTTGGCACGCACTTTTTCCTCACACACCCCAGAGTCGGACTTTCTCGCACACCTCCTTTTTCGCACACCAGACCTGTCGCACACTTCACCCACGGCCTCTCACGAACACCCGGGTCCATCTCGACCCCCAAGCTTCTTAAATCCCCTGGCGCATCATACGCACGACCATATTGGTCACCACTTACACCGGGTCCTCTTCCTCTTCGCTTCTCCTCCATCACCTGCGAATCCCTCATCCGGTTATTGAGCACATCATCACGATCCAAACACAGACTTTGGACCAATTCTTTTATCTCCTCTTTTATCTCTTTCTTATCCCCTCTCCGTCGCTTCTTAATTTCGCTCACCCCTTCTTCCACTTCTTCTAATTTCTGCTTCACCTCTTTTATTCCCCGGTACGTCTCCTCAAGCTCGTCCTCCAAGGCTACCTTGACCGTTTCCATGTGCGTCCTCACCTGCCGGTCCTTCGTCTCCATTACCTCTATCACCTCGTCCAACCTCGTTGTCAGTCCCTCACGTACCATCTGACATTCCCTCTTCGTCGCTATCAAGTCATCTTTTAGTTCTTTCTGTGTCGCTTTTAACCCTCCTAATACCGCAGTGTTCCTTTGAACCTGCTCCGTTACTTCTTTTTGTCCCTCCGTCAGCTGTTCTACTTCCTGCGTCAGGTCCTCTATGCCCCCTTGCAATTTTACAGTCCCCTTTCTCACCTCCTTCTCCATGTGCTCCTTACAGTGCCTCACCTCCTCGCGCACTCCTCCGACCTCCTCACTCACACCTCTTCTGATCTCCTCTCCCATCACTTGCATCTCCTGCCCAGATGCCACCCTCATCTGCTCCATTTCCTCCCTGTGAGCATCCAGTTTGGTTTCTACCCCCATTCTGACCCCCTCTATCTGCTGCCCCATTTGTTTAACTTCCCTTTCCGCTTGGTCCCTCATGTCCCTCAATTTGCCTTCCATCCTGTTTTCTAACCCCTCTAACCCCTTTTTCATCCCTTCCATTTGATTCTCTTGAGCGGCCATTCTGTTTTCTACCCCCATTAACCCATTTTTCACCTCTTTTATCCCGTTGTCTAACCCCTCAAATTTGTCGTCTAACTTCCCAAATTTCTTGTCTAATCCCTTAAAATTATTGTCTAACCCCTCACCGGTACCCCTCGCTTCGTCCCTCATTACCCCCATTTCGTTTCCCATTACCCCTATTTTGCCCTCCAATCGCTCACCCTGAGCCTCTATACTGTTTTTCAAATCTCCAATTTGTCCCATAAGGGCCCTCATTTGCAGGAAAAAAAGGTTCGAATCCACCAGCGTCACTGCTACGGTCGCGGGCGGCGTGGCCATGTGCGAGGCGCCATTTTGTGCGTCTGCTACCCTCGCTGCTTCGCTCTCCCCATGTCCCTCAATTTGGTCCTGGATCGACCCTGCCTCACTCTCCTCTATCGGAACCCAGCCGTCTTGGTCTGCCATAGCGCGACTTTCAAAATTCGGGTTTTTATTTTCGTAAAACAAAATCAAATTTCACCGTTATAATTTCGAGCGCGTGAAACGCGCTCCGGATCGAATTCCACTTCCCGACACCAAAATGTTACCCTAATGGTACAATTGGTGTTCCAAAATTTGGGCCTAACTGATTTAGTCCCAGGTCCGAATCCAACTCCTCGACACCAAATGTTACAGACGCGGTTGTGGATGTTGGTTTACCGAGCGGTTTGGTATGACCGCGTCTGCACAGTTTACCCGATTATACTCGAACGTTGGCCGAGTCGCGCTATGCTAAATCAATTAAGGAAAGGACACAACGGCTGGATTAAATGACACGACACCAGGGGTACAGTTCTCAAGACCTCCGGAGGAGGTTATAATAGTTCGGAACGTTAGATTACAAGGACGAGAGAGACAGCATAGGAAGGTAGGCACTTAATTACGGTCTTATAGTAGCCCCGACAGACGACAGATAAACAGGACAAAACTGACTCACACGGGGATTGATGGCAAGGAAGGGCAGGTAGTCGAGGCTCAAGGTGCACTCTTGGCTCCGGGGCAGAATCGACCCGGTCCGGTCCAGAGATGCGGGAGGTCTCTCTCAGCGCTAGAAGGTGACGTTCTTTCTCCAAGCTGGGGGCGCATCTGACGTCACGTCCGGTAAGTCACTGCGTATATCCGGCGGGGAGTGACACGCCCTCGGCTCGTTAGCTCCGCCCCAGATGGAATCGGCCCGTTGCGTCTTATTGGGTGCGGGGGTTACCGGGCTCCGCCCTTGACGAGGAGCTGACAGCCAGCCCCTTCGTGGTAACCCCGTGGGCGCACATGGCAATGGCGGCTAACCAAGCCGGTGTGAGGACGCACACTCCCCGCACCGCGGCCGCGCCGCCCCCGCTGTGGTTGTAGTTGTTGTTATTGTTTCATGAGGAAGATGGGAGGAGGTATGGGGAGGTCCTAAACTCACTACTGGTGCCATACAATCACATTCTGGTGCAACGAAGAGTCAGAATTAATGGAAACGAGTCCTTAACTGACATAGACTAAGAATAACTAGCAAGAGGTCCTATAGTTGTCTACGTGAGATGCGGTGAACCTGGGCACGACATTTAATGGGGGAAAAAGGGGAAGGTCGGTTCTACAGAGTGTTGTTTACAGACAATGGGACTAGGGAATGGGGGATTGGGGATAGTTGGGGAGTATTGGGGAAATAGGGGAATATTTACAAGCGGATATGGAGGCCAAATCCCATATCCGCAACAATATGTATATATATGTATATATATATATATATATATATATATATATATATATATATATATATATATATATATATACACACGCACACATGGAGGTGGATACTTTGAGACCTGGGAAGGCTCCATTCCACTTTCTGAAACCTGCATGTAGAGATAACAACCAACACACGTTTATATTGTTCTTATGAAACTTACAACTTTGGATGTACACATAACAGAAACAAATTGTAAACAGCATCTTAAAACATAATTGATTTTGCAAAAAAGAAATTGAACACATTCCAGTTTCAAATTTCTGGGCATCAACATAACCACAATCTTTCATAATACATCGTTCAATGTGTGATCCGAGCCCCAAGATCATCTGAAGAATATGGTGCTGATAAGTAAATAATAGTTTTACATGTCCCCCATAAAATGTAGTCCAATGGGAGCAGATCAGGCGAGCATGTAGCCAAGCAATATTGGTCCACGTCTACCAGATCCACTTGTATGGGAGGACTTCATTCAAGAACCGTCACACGTTTGAAGCACATTGGCAGGAAGTATTGTCTTGCTTGAAGAAGGTGATATCTGAAAAAGATGTAATCGTTGTAGTCCAGAGACAAATACATGACGTGGCATTGCAAAGTAACGTTCACCCTTGCTTGTTGCTTATTCACAAGAGAAAGGATCAATGATGCATCACATCCTGAGAGTGCACCAGCCATTGATCTTTGGTGAGTCTATTTCATGTTGTCAGATTTCCTGAGGTTTTTCTGTCACCAAATGTGGTGATTTTGGTGGTTGACTTTGCTACTGCAGTGGAATGTTGCCTCGTCGAAAGATGTCAAGGATTATATAAACACTATATACAGTATAGTGGTTTAGCGGTGAGCTCAATTTTTATCAACAAGGATTATGAATCAGTAATGAAGGAAGCATTTTCTTGTATTGTCCACCCAAGTGGATGGATCAATGTAAAACGGACGCATATCTCTTTTCAGCACATCAATGAATTGTGAGTTGGGATGCCCTATTTGACATTGAGCATCTAAAAGTGGAAAACGCAGATCTTCAATGTAGTGGACACCTCCTGCCCATCGCTGGCAGCTCGGTACCTTGTCATACCATACGTAAGATGTGAGATGAGCATCATCGATGTAAACTGTTGAGATGTTTCTCATGATGGCTGTAAGTTGACAAGCACTCACGTGCAGTCATTTTTTTTTCTTTCTTTTTTTCTTGTATACAAGATCGAGGCTCGTGAAAGAGCCAACATTAATCACACAAAAAGTCAAACCGACACACAAAACACAAAAAACAAGGGGAGCGGCAGACAAGATGGGGAGAGAGGGGGAAGGACACAAACACAACATTTGAGAGCAGGGACATCGGGAGGACTTGGGGGGGGGGGGGGAGGTGGGAGAGGTATAAAACATATGAACACTGCAAGGACTCTGGGGTGAATTAGCGGGGGTAGAAAAGATCAAGGTTTTGGATTTGGGGAAGATAAGAGATGGTGGTGAACAGCTGTTTTAAAGACCTGGAGGGAGGAGTGGGATTGAAGGGAGTGGGGGAGTTTGTTCCAGAGGCGGGAGAAAAGGGGAATGAAAGAGTGAAGGTGAGCAGAGAGCCTAGATTTTGGCAGTTTAACCAAAAGAGGGTTACAGGCAGATCTTGTGCGACCTGAAGGAATATTGGGTTGGACAGAGCACAGAGAGAGCTGGGGGAGCAAGGCCGGAGATGAGTCGGTAGAAGACAGAAAGACCACCAACCTGCCTGCGGTGAGTGAGTGAGAGGCCCTCGGAGTTAACTTCATCGCAGGAGATTCCAATGATTCTGAAAGCTTTGGCCTCAACAGCGTGAAGCCGAGCTAGTTGTGAGGCAGGAGCACCAGCCCTTAGGGGGGAACAGTATTCCATTGAGCTGCGAATGAAAGCCTTGTATGTGGTGAGGAGCTCAGGTGTGCCAAGGAAGGACTTCACACGACGGAGGATGCCCAGTCGGCGACTGGCTTTGGAGGCCAACTTGGAAATGTGGTTTTCCCAAGAAAGATCATGGCAGATAGTGAGACCCAAAAGCTTGAGCGACAGAACTTCTTGGAGAGGATTGTTGAGAAAGTAGATGGGAGGGTTTTCCAGTCGGTCCTTTCGGAGAGACTGTAAGAGTGTGAGATTTGTCAGGATTGAAAGACATGTTCCACTTGTTTGACCAGTCTGTGATTTTGTCCAGGTCTGCAGAGAGTGAGGAGGCTGCAGACTGCTGATCTGAGGGATGAGGAATGGAGTGGCAGATGGAGTCATCAGCAAAGAGATAGAGAGGATTTTCCAGAGAGTCGGAGAGATCATTGATGAAGACCAGAAATAGCACAGGGCCCAGAACACTACCTTGGGGAACTCCAGCCAGAACAGGAAGGGGAGATGAGAGAAATCCATTCAGGACCACATGTTGCCTACGACCAGAGAGGAAGTCCGCAAGCCATGAGTGGAGATTTCCATGGATACCATAGGAGGAGAGTTTGGTGAGCAGAGCTGGGTGGCAGACCGTATCGAAGGCACGTGATATTTCAAGTGAGACAGCTCTAATTTCCTGTTTGGCATTGAGGACCTCTATCCATTGTTGAGACGGCAGAAGCAACATGTCCAGAGTAGAATGACCTGGTCTGAATCCAAATTGATGATCAGAGATCAAGCCATTGGAGAAGAGGAAGGATTTGATATCCGAAACAATGATGGATTCCATGACTTTGCTGATAATTGGAAGCAGGCTGATTGGTCTGTAGTTGCAAGGATCTGTTTTTGCACCTTTTTGTGTCAAGCGGTAATGTTTGCTGATTTCCAAGATGCTGTCAGATGACCTTGAGCAAAAGAGAGGGTGAAAAGAACAGAGAGAGGGTGAGATAGAGCAGCAGAGCAGGATTTTAGGACCCGTGGGCTGATGCCGTCTGGTCCAGTTGCAGAATCAGAGTCGAGGTTTGATAAAAACTTCTCCACCTTGTCAGGAGAGAAGGACACAGAGTCCAGGAGCATTTGGGTTCGAATGGGAAAGGTGGGAGCAGAGAGAGATGGGTTTGGGACACAAGATTTTGAGGCAAACACAGAGTTGAGGCATTCGGCTTTGTCACGTGCGGTGTCAACTGTGTAGCCATTTGAGGTAAGGGAGGGGATGGAGGCGGAACAAACACCAGAAACGGATTTGGCCAGACGCCACCAGGATTTGGAGGAAGGAGACAGGTTTAAGAGTTCAATCTTGAGTGTGGAGAGATAGTGCTTCCTGGCACTCCTGAGGGTAGACACACACTTGTTTGGAGCTTGGTGGAAGGAACTGAGATTGCCTTCAGTTGGATTTGCCTTCCAAGAGGCAAAGGCAAGTTGTTTCAGGGCAACTGCCTCACCACAAGATTTAGTGTACCATGGACGGGAGGAAGGGTAAGACAACTGAAGACGAGATGGGATAAATCTGTGCATGAGAGAGAGCAGTTTGCTTTGGAAGAATTCCCAGGAAGAATTTATGTCAGAGGCAGTAGAGATGGGAGACCAGTCCAGATGATTGATGGCTGCTTGCAGACCGTGCCAGTCAGCCTGAGTGAAATGCCAGACTTGTCAGCGCTGAGGAGGCTCTCTGAGAATGGCCAGAGAGATGTCCACTTTAACAAGCACATGATCAGAAGAACCGATTGGAGCAGAAGAAGAGCAGCAGACATTTGCAGGGAAGTCACCCGCTCTATCTCACCCTCTCTCTGTTCTTTTCACCCTATCCTTTGCTCAAGGTCATCTGCCAGCATCCTGGAAATCAGCAAACATTACCGCTTTACACAAAAAAGGTGCAAAAACAGATCCTTGCAACTACAGACCAATCAGCCTGCTCCCAATTATCAGCAAAGTCATGGAATCCATCATTGCTTCGGATATGAAATCTTTCCTCTTCTCCAATGGCTTGATCTCTGATCATCAATTTGGTTTCAGACCAGGTCTCTCTACTCTGGACATGCTGCTTCTGCTGTCTCAACAATGGATGGAGGTCCTCAATGCCAAACAGGAAATCAGAGCTGTCTCCCTTGACATATCACGTGCCTTCGATACGGTCTGGCACCCAGCTCTGCTCACCAAACTCTCCTCCTATGGTATCCATGGAAATCTCCATGCATGGCTTGCGGACTTCCTCTCTGGTCGTAGTCAACGTGTGGCCCTGAATGGATTTCTCTCATCTCCCCTTCCCGTTCAGGCTGGAGTTCCCCAAGGCAGTGTGCTGGGCCCTGTGCTTTTTCTGGTCTTTATCAATGATCTCTCCGACTCTCTGGAAAATCCTCTGTATCTCTTTGCTGATGACTCCACTCTCTGCCGCTCCATTCCTCTTCCCTCAGATCGGCAGTCTGCAGCCTCCTCACTCTCTGAAGACCTGGACAAAATCACAGACTGGTCAAACATGTGGAACATGTCTTTCAATCCTGACAAATCTCACACTCTTACTATGTCTCTCCGAAAAGATCGACTGGACAACCCTCCCATCTAGTTTCTCAACAATCCTCTCCAAGAAGTTCTGTCGCTCAAGCTTTTGGGTCTCACCATCTGCCATGATCTTTCTTGGGAAAACCACATTTCCAAGCTGGCCTCCAAAGCCAGTCGCCGACTGGGCATCCTCCGTCGTGCGAAGTCCTTCCTAGGCACACCTGAGCTCCTCACCACATACAAGGCTTTCATCCGCAGCTCAATGGAATACTGTTCTCCCCTATGGGCTGGTGCTCCTGCCTCACACCTGGCTCGGCTTCACGCTGTTGAATCCAAAGCTTTCAGAATCATTGGAATCTCCCGCGATGAAGCTATCTCTGAGGGCCTTTCACTCACTCACCGCAGGCAGGTAGGTGGTCTTTCTGTCTTCTACCGACTCCTCTCCGGCCTTGCTCCCCCAGCTCTCTCCGTGCTCTGTCCCCCAAATATTCCTACAGGTCGCACAAGATCTGCCAGCCACCCTCTGATGGTTAAACTGCCGAAATCTCGGCTCTCTGCTCACCTTCACTCTTTCATTCCTCTTTTCTCCCGCCTCTGGAACAAACTCCCACACTCACTTCAATCACACTCCTCCCTCCAGGTCTTCAAAACAGCTGTTCACCACCATCTCTTATCTTCCCCCATCCAAAACCTTGATCTTTTCTACCCCCACTAATTCACCCCAGATCCACCTTGTTTGAAATTCCAACTTCTTTCCTGGAAGTCTTGGCAGTGTCCATATGTTTTATACCTCTCCCACCCCCCCCCCTTCCCATGCCGCCCCCCCAAAGCCCTCTCCCTCCCACAGTTCTCTCGATGTCTCCATGTCTCTCGGTCCCTGCTCTCAAATGTTGTGTTTGTGTCCTTCCCCCTCTCTCCCCATCTTGTCTACCGCTCCCGATGTTATTTGTTTTGTGTGTCTGTTTGTCTTTCTGTGTGATTAATGTTCGCTCTTTCACGAGCCTCGATCTTATATACAAAAAAAACAAAAAACAAACAAAAAAAACGTTAGTCATAATCAAGTCCAGAAGAGAAGATACTCCATTGTCTGAGATCCGGGTCGGGAAATTGACAGATTGTGTCAGTCCCAATGAGTCGCAGAAGTCCTTTGCTGAGGTGCCATGGCTGGTGAGAGATGAACCCTTGGCCGCCATGTCTCGCGAGATCACGGCGAGGTCACGTCTTTTCGAAGCGAAGTGATCTTTCTCAATTGTGTTTTTGTCGAGACTGTATCTATCTTTCGGTGTACGTACCTATAGCGTATCTTTTGGAAAATTTTCGGTGCTAATTTTTCGTACATGTATACACAATCGTCGGTAAATGCATATCGAGTATTCTGCGGCCTAGTACTCGTAGGCTTAGGCTACCGTACCGTCTCCGACCTTGTGGTTTTGTTTTTCTCTCAGCGATTCGTCGAATGCGCTGCAATTATTTTCGTTCTCTGTTTCGTCCCAGTCGTTCACCCCATACCTCCTTGTTTAATATCTCTACTCAAAAAAAAAAAAACCCAAACAATATTTCCTTCCCAGGTCTTATTCGTTTATTTGTTGTTTTTATTTGTTCGTTCGTTCTTCGTTCGCGATCACGCGATCACGTGGTTAGAAATGTATAATCTCTCCCCTGAACAACTATTTTCTCTCATATATTATAACACCCTTTTCTTCTTTTCCTACAAAAGGATGCTTTCGTCTTGCTCACCAAATCTATTCATTCCAAAAAATATATATAATACCATCTCTTACAGTTCCTCCTTTCTACATTCCCTAAACTATCCAGAACTCCACCCCTCCTTCAGTGTCCTCAAACGTATTTTTGACTCGAAGGTCTCAAACTCATTTTGCAAAAAATGTTCGTTTCCCATGAATCGTACACTTTTCAAAATCCAATCTCACCCCTCCCCTCCAAATCCTCCCCATCACCCATCCCTTTCAAATCTCCCCCCTTGCCCCTTCCCTCCCCTCCCTCCTAAACTCCCCCCACACCCCTCCCCTCCGAGACTCTCCCTCGCCCCTCCCCTCCTAGACTCCACTCTCACCCCTCCTCCTCAAAGCATCCTCCCTGCTTCTTCCCCCTTCCAACTTTCACCTTCATCTCCCCCAACCTTCTGCCTCGCTCTTCCCCCTCCTCAAATAACACCTCACTGTGCCTCACCCAATCTCCATCAAACCTTTTGTCCGCCCCATTCTTCCCTTTCTCCAAGCTATTCTGAAATCTCTGAAATCTCTGACACACCTTCAACAGCTCTCCCTACCTCTTCCTCCTCTTCCTCATCTTACCCTACCCCTCCCCCCCTGTTCTGGACCCGATGCTCCCCCTTCCTCTTCATTAACGGTATGGACCTCAAACATCCGGGGCCTTCGCTCAAACTTGACTGATCTCTCCATACAGGTTGCTTCTGACAAACCAGATGTGATCTGCTTAACAGAAACTTTCCTCCTTCATGATGTCTCTGATGCCTTGGTATCTCTCCCAGGTTACTCCCTCCTCCGGTATGATAGACCTGAGCCTCGTCCTGGAGGTGGGGTTGCTATCTTTATAAAAAACTCTCTTCCTCACTCGCCCTCCACTGCCCTCTCTCCACCTCACCCCCAGGAATACCTTTGGCTACGGCTTCCCCTTCGCTCCCACCTTTTGTTCATATGTGTGTTGTACCGTCCACCAAACAGCGATGACTCCATCTACATCTCGCTGTCTGATAATATGGACCAACTTCTATCTACCCATCCCAACTCTCTCTTCCTCATATGTGGTGATTTCAATTGTCACCATGCCAGTTGGCTGGGTGTGGGTACCTCTCTCACCAGCCATGGCTCTTCAGCAAAGGACTTCTGCGACTCTCTGGGACTGACACAATCTGTCAATTTCCCGACCCGGATCTCAGTCAATGGAGCATCTTCTCTTCTGGATTTGGTTATGACAAACTTCCCTGAAAATGTCTGCTGCTCTTCTTCTGCTCCAATCGGCTCATCTGATCATGTGCTTGTCAAAGTGGACATCTCTCTGACCATTCTCAGAGAGCCTCCTCAGCGTCGACGAGTCTGGCATTTCACTCAGGCCAACTGGCACGGTCTTCAAGCAGCCATCAATCATCTGGACTGGTCTCCCATCTCTACCGCCTATGACATCAACTCATCCTGGGAATTCTTTCAAAGTAAATTGCTCTCTCTCATGCACAGATTTATCCCATCTCGTCTTCAGTTGTCATACCCTTCCTCCCATCCATGGTACACGGATTCTTGTGGTGAGGCTGTTGCCCTGAAACAACTTGCTTTCGTCTGCTGGAAAGCAAATCCAACGGAAGGAAATCACTTTTCCTTTCACAAAGCCCGAAACAAGTGTGTGTCCACCCTCAGGAGAGCCAGGAAACAATATCTCACCATTCTCAAGACCGAACTCTCTTATCTGTCTCCCTCTTCCAAATCCTGGTGGCGTCTGGTCAAATCTGTTTCTGGTGTTTGTTCCCCCTCCATCCCCTCCCTCACCTCAAACGGCTTAACGGCTGACTCCGCACGTGAAAAAGCTGAATGCCTCAACTCTGTGTTTGCCTCAAAATCTTGTGTCCCAAACCCATCCCTCTCTGTACCCACCGTACCCAGTCGTACCCAGCTGCTCCTGGACTCTGTGTCCTTTCCTCCTGACAAGGTGGAAAAGTTTCTGTCAACCCTCGACTCTGATTCTGCAACTGGTCCTGACGGCATCAGCCCACGGGTCCTAAAATCATGTTCTTCCGCTCTTTCACTCCCTCTTTCTGTTCTCTTCACCCTCTCTTTTGCTCAAGGTCATCTGCCATCTGCTTGGAAATCAGCCAACATCACCGCTTTGCACAGAAAAGGTGCAAAAACAGATCCCAGCAACTACAGACCAATCAACCTTCTCCCAATTATCAGCAAAGTCATGGAATCCATCATTGCTTCAGATATGAAATCTTTCCTCTTCTCCAATGGCTTGATCTCGGATCATCAATTTGGTTTCAGACCTGGTCACTCTACTCTGGACATGCTGCTTCTGCTTTCTCAACAATGGATGGAGGTCCTCAACGCCAAACAGGAAATTAGAGCTGTCTCCCTTGACATTTCACGTGCCTTCGATATGGTCTGGCACCCTGCTCTGCTCACCAAACTCTCCTCCTTTGGTATCCATGGAAATCTCCACGCATGGCTGGCGGACTTCCTCTCTGGTCGTAGTCAACGTGTGGCCCTGAATGGGTTTCTCTCATCTCCTCTTCCTGTTCAGGCTGGAGTTCCCCAAGGTCGTGTTCTGGGCGCTGTGTTTTTCTGGTCTTCATCAATGATCTCTCTGACTCTCTTGAAAATCCTCTCTATCTCTTTGCTGACGACTCTACTCTCTGTCGCTCCATTCCTCATCCCTCAGATCGGCAGTCTGCAGCCTCCTCACTCTCTGCAGACCTGGACAAAATCACAGACTGGGCAAACAAATGGAACATGTCTTTCAATCCTGATAAATCTCACACTCTTACGATGTCTCTCCGAAAAGACCGACTGGAAAACCCTCCCATCCACTTTCTGAATAATCCTCTCCAAGAGGTTCTGTCACTCAAGCTTTTGGGTCTCACTATTTGCCATGATCTTTCCTGGGAAAGCCACATTTCAAATCTGGCCTCCAAAGCCAGTCGCCGACTGGGCATCCTCCGTCGTGCGAAGTCCTTCCTTGGCACACCTGAGCTCCTCACCACATACAAGGCTTTCATCCGCAGCTCTATGGATTACTGCTCTCCCCCGTGTGTCAGAGATTACAGAAGAGTTACAAGAAAGGGAAGGATGAGGAGGACGAAAGGTTTGATGGTGATGGGATGAGGCACAGTGAGGGGTTGTTTGAGGGGGGGCAGAGGAAAGTAGAAGGTTGGGGGAGGTGGAGGTATGAGATAGAAGGGAGACAAAGTGGGGAGGAGGCAGCTTTGAGAAGGAGGTAGGAGGAGGGAGAATTTGGGAGGGATGGTTGGGGGGGGAGATTTGAAGGGGAGGGCCAAGGGGGGAGTTTAGGAGGGGAAGGGCAAGGGGGGAGTTTAGGAGGGGAGGGGCAAGGGGGGAGTTTAGGAGGGGAGGGGCAAGGGGGAGATTTGGAGGGGAGGGGCAAGGGGGGAGTTTAGGAGGGGAGAGGCAAGGGTGGAGTTTAGGAGGGGAGGAGCAAGTGGGGAGATTTGGAGGGGAGGGGCAAGGGGGAGTTTAGGAGGGGAGGAGCAAGTGTGGAGATTTGGAGGGGAGGGGCAAGGGGGGAGTTTAGAAAGTGGATGATTAATGAAAGATGAACATTTATAACAAATTGGGTTTGTTGTGATTTTCAAGTTAGCGATCCGTTTAAGAACAATGGAGGAGGGGTGGAATGAATGAGAATTTAGAGCATGGAGCATGGGGGCAGAGGAAAGTAGAAAATGGAGTAGAAAATGTAGATAAGAAAAAGTAGAAAATGGAGTGATTTGGAATCATAAGAGATTGAATATTTTTTTGACATGGAATGAGTTGAAGAGGAAATTGAAAGGAGCCTTTTAAATTGGAAGAAAAACAGCGTGTTGTAATATACGACTGCATAAAACATTCCAGGGGAAAGTTTAAACATATTTAAACAGAACCGTGAAGAACAATCTTATATTCACAAAAATTCCAATGGGGAGAGGGAGCCTAGAGGGACGATCACGAGTCAGTTGAACAGGGCAAAAGGTGGAAGGCAAGGGGAAAATGGGGGCGGGGCGAGACAGCGCACGTGGGCAGATGCACACGATGAGACAAAAGCACATGAGGAGAAAAGGAAATATAAAAGTTTTTTTTTTTTTTTTTTGGGGTGGAGGGGGGGGGGGTGTAGGTGTTACAACGTTAGACAAATAGTAGATGTTCGGTGAAGTTTGGGGGAGAAGGTGAAATCAAAAAACCTAGCAAAACCAGCGAAGGAAGAAACAAACTTCGACGGGGGAAGCCTGAGGCTGCAAGGCCTCACACGCCGCGTGGCAAACAAACGATTAATTTATGAAAGATAGTACACCGAGAAACATCCAAGGGACACACTATAAGTTCACACGCCGAAAGATAACATACAGTTACGACAAAATACAATAGTGAACAGACTTAACTTTGAAAACGTGGAGACCGTGTGGAGCTTCGAAAATTCGTGACGTCGTCTCGAGATCTCGCGAGAACTTCTAGGTCATACCTAGAACATGTGCATAAAACACTCCAACTTCGGTTCTGATTGCAAGCTTCTCAGCAGGGAAGTTTGTCATCACCAAGTCCAGAAGGGAGGATTTGCCATTTGGAAAAATCTGTGTTGGAAAGTTCACAGATTGAGTCAGTCACATGGAGTCAGAGAAGTCCTTTGAAGTGCCATGGCTGGTGGGAGAGGTACCAACACCCAGCCAAGTTTCATGGTGACATTTTGAACTGGAACGGAACTCGGTAGAGCGTATTCCCCCTGCCAGGCTCAACAGTTTATGTTTTGTATCCCACCAACATCTAGTTTCAGACCTGAACCAACATAGAATCGCTTGTTTTATCAAGTAACCAACTCATCCACCTAGTTTCATCCGAATCCTTCCACAACATTTTGAGATATCGTACTACATGTCGTTTTTAGCCCAATCTCTCAATGGTCCGGATCCAGATCTTCACCCAAATCTAATCATTTCTTCCTTGTCACATACCCAACCTCACCACCAAATTTCGTACAAATCCGTCCACAACTCTTTGAGATATCTTGTTCACAAACAGACAGACAGACAAACAGACAGACATGGGTGAAAACATAACCTCCATCCACCTTTGGTGGTAGTGGAAATAACCACATATGAGGAATGAGAGAGAGAGAGAGTTAGGATAAGTGCTTAAACGTTTGTCCATGTTGTCTGAGAGAGATGAAGATGGAGTCATCATTGTTTGAAGGACAGTACAATATACAGACATTTCACAGGAGGTGGGAACAGAGGGAAAGTCGCAGCCAAAGGTATTCCTGGGGTTGGGAGGTGTAGGATCAGTTCAAGGGCAGTGAGAAATTGTTGTTTGTTTTTTGTATACTGAATCGAGGCTCGTGAAAGAGCTCACATTTACTTCACAAACAAATCAACCAGACAAACAAAATATATAAAAAGAGGGAGCGGAAGACAAGATGGGGAGAGAAGGGGAAGCACACAAACACTTGAGAGCACACAACATTTGAGAGCAGGGAGATGTGTGGGAGGGAGAGGGCTTGGGGGGAGGAGGCGTGGGAAGGGGGGGGGGTGGGAGAAGTATAAAACACAAGGACACCAAGGACTTCCAGGACAGAAGTTGGTTGGACAGAAGTAAATTTTTAAATAATTTTTTTTTTATAAATAAATTTTTATTTTTAAATAAAAGAAAAATAAATTTTTCAAAATAAATATTGATGTTAAGTGCAACTCTGCCGTCGGTGTGTGGTTCAGACCTTTCAAATCGGAGGACACAATAGCCAAGGAGAGACAATAAGGAGAGAGGGACGTGCTGTGGGCAGAACGATTCTGTTAAACAGATGATGTCTGCTTTATGAGCAGCAGCAGCTTGGCTTGATAGATCGGTCAGCTTGGAACGGAGACTTTGGATGTCTGAGGTCCACACAGTCAGGGGCAGGGGAGGAAGCGTTTGGGAGGGTGCAAGCCGGGGGGGGGGGGGCAAGGGGGGAAGGCTTTGCGGATGCAGTATGAGGGGGAGTCTTTGAGGGGGAGGTTTGAGTAGGTGGGGTGATGGGTGGGAAACATTGAGGGGTTGTGGTGAGGAGGGATCCAGAAAGGGGTGACACAAAGCCTTGTTAGGGTGGGGTGAGGTGTACGAGGGAAGAAGGGACATTAAGTGGAGGGATACGGATTCCAAATTCCCAAATTGGACAAACAGAGATAAAGATAACTTTCTCGACTGGGTCTCATCAAAATGAACGGTGGTTTGCATGCTGTCATTAAATACTTTGTTGATACTTAAACATGGTGGAAAAGTTGCATGCTATGGACAAACAGGTCATGAACTACAGAGAGCAAAGAATTTGGATTCAAAGTTGATGATTTTGCCATCGAAAAAAAAATTGGTCATTTCCATTGTGACACTCCTCCATGAGCCTGTCCAACTTCAACTGGTATCACATGCTTCTGGACAACTATCGGGGACACCTCTTCGCAGTGGTTGTACCCTCCAACGCAAGTCGGGGGCCAAATCTTCCCCATTCTTCCCGTGCAGTCACCGTCAGAGTGCAGATCAGTCCCCATTGACAGGGGATTTATAATCAGGCCCTTTCCCTCGTGTCTCTGTCTCTTCTCTCTCCTCTCCCTTTTTGTTTCTCTCTCTCTCAAACTCTGTTGTGTCCCTGACTTTCTGAAGGTGGGGGTACACCATCCTTGATGTGGGGGATCTCGAGGTCGCTCCTGTGAGATGACAATGACCCCGTGCACAAAGCGAGGTCCACACAGAAATGGTTTGTCGAGATCGGTGTGGAAGAACTTGACTGGCCCACACAGAGCCCTGACCTCAACCCCATCGAACACCTTTGGGATGAATTGGAATGCCGACTGCGGGCCAGGCCTCATCGCCCAACATCAGTGCCCGACCTCACTAATGCTCTTGTGGCTGAATGGAAGCAAATCCCCGCAGCAATGTTCCAACATCTAGTGGAAAGCCTTCCCAGAAGAGCGGAGGCTGTTATAGCAGCAAAGGGGAGACTAACTCCATATTAATGCCCATGATTTTGGAATAGGCTGTCTCCGTGCCGCGGGCGTGATCGCGATGACTGCCCAGGGCTATACAACAACAACAACAGCAACGTGCTTCTGTAACTTCTAGGCCAGATTTTCATCAATGCTTCCCACATCTTTCAATAATTGTTTGAGAAAGTTCAGTCTTCTGGAGTGTAGGAGAAATTTTTCTCAGTTATTTCAATGGTGTAGTATGACACGAACTGGGGTGTTTGTTTGACATCGTTTGGGGGTCACAGACATAACGTGAAGATGCTGCAGCTGCAAGCTGAAGGTGGATCTCATCAGTTGATCTTGAGGCCGTGTTCTTACCCATTTTGGAATCATTTGGCCACCACTCAGGACATAGATTTTGGACTCTCCAGAAGATATTTTCTTTCCTGTTACAGAGCTCTGAACAGCATGTGCATGTTGAAACAAAGAGGGGTTGGTGCAATGTCTTCAGCAAAGTACACACCAAACCAATCGGGATTGTTAAGTGAATATATGATACAGACAATTTGCTTACTGCGGTTTATTGTGCTCGCTGCAAAATAGGACTATTCGTGCGCAGTAATTTGACATTTCTGCCAGCCTAGGGGAGGGCGCGTCTGCCTGACCCCGACTCCCCGTGTGGTATTTAGCACAAGTGTATTGTCAGCAAAAGGCGGTGGAGACCAATTGCACCAACATTATTTCCAAAGTGCATTATATATTTCCAGGCTTGTTAACTTCCATAAGTCAGGAGAAGTGGATCTTGAGGGATGTGATTTCTTTACATTTTCTATCCAGTACCAGCAGACCAAGGGTTTGCATCACCCCCAAAACATCACAACACATATAGTTACAGATGATCAATTTTTTTGCGAGTTTCACTTCATTGTACATCTTCATTGATACTCACAGATAGACATGCAATATGTTTGTGAAGTGCAACATTCTGTCTTTTGATTAAACCTGTCAGCGAAACAACAGGTAGGCACGCCTACTCACCTAGTCTACTATAATGTTATCTGCCAGTCTGTCTGTCTGTCGCTCTGAAACTCTGCCCATCCAGCAGGGAGCTTGGTTGGCATAACCACTCAGAACTGCAAACTCAAAAAAATAAAATCGTACATCTGCCATTTTCGTCGCTACATATAGGCCTAGGCCCTAGGGCCTTAGGCTTCAGGACTCTGGTGTACATTTGAAAACTGATCAATGCATCTTCTATCATGAAATAAATGTACATTTGGAGGAAAGAAAGGTACGGTTTGATTACAACTCATGCAGAGGAAATGAATTAACGCACGTTTTTCTCGGGAGCGATCAAAGTGGTGGTCTATTGCCTATAGACCGCCCGAATTTTTTTTTTGTACACTCAAGAGGAATGCTGAGTTTATGTACTTTTTAAAACTGAACAACACGTCGTCATTCCATGAATGAAAGGTACATTTTTAGCTCACCTGGAAGGAAGTCCCGTGGAGCTTATGCGATGGCGCGTCGTCAGTCCGTCAGTCCGTAAACACTTGCAACTTCTTCTCCGAAACCGCTGATGGGATTGTGGCCAAACTTGGCACAAATTATATTTGTTATGTTGTGACTAAAGTTTGTTCACGACGTTAAAAAACATCGGGGTCTAAGGGGGTCTACCGGGGGTCAAAGTTGATGCAGGCTTGACCCCTCAAAATAGAAATTTGCTTTTTCCTCTGAAACTACACACACTATTTCAATGAAAGTTGACCACAACCTTCATGACCCGTGATGTACCAATGTTTGTTCACGGCATTTAAAAAAAAAATCTAAGTCTAAAGGGGTCAACGGGGGGGGGGGGGGGGTCAAAGTGGGTCCAGGTTTGGCCCCTTAAAATAGGAATTTGCTCTTTTCTTTGAAACTACACACACGATTTCGATGAAACTTTACCACAACCTTCAACGCCCATGTTGTACCAAAGTTTGTTCATGGAATTAAAAAAATTCGGGCTTAAGGAAGTGTATGGGTGGGGGGGGGGGGGGGGAGGGAGGTTGCTTCCCATAATATGTATTTGCTTTCCTTTCAGAAACTACAGATGCAATTCCGATGAAACTAAGGGAGTGTATGGGAGGATTTTCCCCCTTAAATAGGTATTTGCTTTCGTCTCAGAAACTACACACACTATTTTGATGAAACTTGACCACAACCTTCATCACCCGTGATGTACAAAAGTTTGTTCACGGAATAATAATAAATAAAAAAACCGGGTTCTGAGGGGTCAACCTGAAGCGTTGCCCCACCCCCTCCCCCCCACCCAAAAGAAAAATCGGTATTTGCTTTCTTCTCAAAAACTACACATACAATTCCGAATAAACTTGACCACAACATTCCGTGAATCACCCATGATGTACCAACGTTTTTTCCCGGCATTTAAAAAATTGGGGTCTAAGGCAGTCTTTGGGGGGGTTGCCCCCCAAAATAGGTATTTTTTTTGTTTGTTTGTTTCAAGTCTAATGATTACGTTAGTATGATTGTACATGCTGCCACGTCTTCTAACAACCATTGAAATTGGTTAAAATGCCATGATACGGTTTGAAAAGCCATTAGTCAGTGTAGTACACTGTTTTATTCTCCCTGGTGAGCGCCCAGGGCTATTGCCCCTATTATATGTTTATTGCAACCCATGCAGAGGAAAGAAAGCAGTCATGATTAATATTTTAAATCTTTCGTAAATAAAAAACTCGAATGCATCCTTTTGACTGCATTTTATGCAAAACACCAGGAAAAAGGTTGTTGTATGTAATTTTGGTTTTCGCCCGAGTTTTCAAGGCTAACTTGTGTGCAAATACAGGATTCATAAACAAACTGTATTTGCCGTGTGCATGGACATATATTCACATATTATGTGAAGTGAATAAATTGTTTACATCACATCATTTCTGGATCTGCCGAATTGCCATTACCCATTTTGGAAAACTCTAGGTGCAGCATCTAACTCAAGATGTGCAAATGTCATAAGTCTATGAGTGTGGGGTACCCGCGGGTGCTGGCCTACTGTGAATAAATAATATGTAATGATGTAAGAATGCCCTATTGCTTTGAAGAGCGGAAAGATAGGGCATGAGGACAGAGAGTTGGGTGGGGAGGGAGGGGAGATGGGAGGGGGCTTGAAGATTTGCAGTTGGGAGGGGTTTGAAGACTTGGTATGTGGCGGGTGGGGGTGGGGTTGAGGACTTAGGGTTGGGGAGAGGGGTTGAGAACCTGGGGTTGCAACATCATAACTGTTCTTTTCATAATATTTTTGAACTCACATTTTACATTACGTGCGGAATTTCTGTTGGTACCTGCTAGTACTTTAAAAAAAAAGTGAACATCAATTACAAATCTATGCACGATGTAGGCACAAAAATGGCAGAAGTGGCGTGCTTCTCCAACTATGTAGAAGGCACAGTTAGGTGTATATATTGTGACATCACAACATGATGCGTAGGCATATTGACTTGTGTGTGGATGGCAATGCAAATTCATTGTGACGGTTTAGCATCAATAATAGGAAAAGCACGATGACACATCAAGGATGATGTGTGCAGAAGGATGTGCTAGTCAAGGCAATTTAACATACTAACAGTGGGGTAGTTGGGCCACAGTTGGACAAAATAAGCAAGGGATTTGTAAATATGCAAAATAAAATATTTGTAAATATGCAAAATAAAATATTTGTAAATAAGCAAAATAAAATATTTTTTAAAAAGCAAAATAAATATTTGTAAATAAGCAAAATAAAATATTTGTAAATAAGCAAAATAAAATATTTGTAAATAAAAATAAAATATTTGTAAATAAGCAAAATAAAATACAGACTTGGCATTTAATATGGAATATTTTTTTTTGTGGGGGTGAACTTACTTTTCAAGATGACTTAGAACCAAAAGTTCATTTTAATTATGTTGAAATGATTCTAGATTTTGTTAATGTGACCTTTAAAAGAAACAAAAACCACATTTGACATTTCAAAGCAAATAAATTGATCCTTGAAAGTGATGTAAACTGATATCGAACTCAATTCACGGACAGTACTGTGTTAAACTTCCGTACGTTTTCCAGAAGTATCTCTTTATTTTGCACATTAGCCAATTTTTTTTTCAACAAAAACAAAAGCTAAATTATGACTGGGATTACGGACAGTAAAATTACAGTTCAGTACTTCGTGTAACCCCCACGAGCATTCAGGAGAGCACGTACACGTCGAGGCATGTTGTTCACGAGATTTGCCAAGGTTTGGACAGGAATCGCTTGCCATGCAGTGACAATAGCCTGCTGCAATTCACGCACAGAGGTAGGCTGCTGGTCCAAGTTATCAATTTGACGCGTTAATTCTGCCCACAAGTTCTCTATCGGATTCATATCCGGGGACATGGCAGGCCACTCCATATGCTCTACACCACGGTCAGCAAGAAAGTGTTGGATCATGCGAGCACGATGAGGCCGTGCATTGTCATCTTGGAAGACAAAGTTTCCTCGAAAGGCTGCACGAGCAAATGGAAGCAATGTTTCTTCCAGAATGACCCTGTACTTGAACTGGTTCAGGTTTCCATTCAGAACAACCAGGTCAGTTTTGCCCCCTGCATGAAAAGCAGCCCAAACGGTCACCCCACCACCTCCAGCTTGGACTCTTGGCACTATACAATCTTCGTTGTGGGCTTCATGCACTTGTCTGCGCACTCGGACATGGCCATCTTGACGATAGACCAGAAATCTAGACTCGTCACTGAAGGTCACGTGATTCCAGTGTCCTGGCTGCCATTGACGGTGCTCTCTGGCCCACTGCAATCGGCGCTGGCTGTGTTGTCTGGTCAGGCATGCCTTTCTCAGGGGACACCTGGCACGATAGCCTGCTTGAAGCAATCGTTGGTTGACCAGCCTTCTGGATACAGGCACATTTGTCAGTTGCTGCCACTCAGCCCTAAGCCGATTAGGTGACTTGGTACGGCCATTGCAGACTAACCGGTGCAGCTGGCGATCATCCTTCCTTGTGGTTCTGCGGGGACGTCCTGACCTCGGTATTGGAGTAGGGACACCCCTCTGAGCATTTCGTTTCAGGATCTTTGACACCTGACCTGGAGTGATGCCATACTGCCCAGCAATAGCACACTGTTTCATGCCAGAATTTCGTAAAGCCACCACTCCATGACAAACAGCATTGTCAAGTTGATGGACCATCTCCAGAGGAAGCGGCAATAACTTTTATAGACGTGCAGCAGTTGTTTTCCAATAATACAGAACGCAACAACCCTTATATACCCGATTGTGAAGCCAATCGTCAAATGTACCTGTACTTACCTTTTGTCACGCAACCTGTGATATAATCCTGTTATTGACTTCTTGCTGCGAAAGACAATCAGTGACATGGTTCTTTCAACAAAGACATCACCGAAGGGTAAAAGGAACTCACCAGATTGATATACTGAGTTCAGAAAGTAAACCCAAGTCAAGAAAAAAAAATTATTCCATATTAAATGCAAAGTCTGTATTTGTAAATAAGCAAAATAAAATATTTGTAAATAAGCAAAATAAAATATTTGTAAATAAGCAAAATAAAATATTTGTAAATAAGCAAAATAAAATATTTGTAAATAAGCAAAAATAAGCAATTTCAGAATCATTGGAATCTCCCACGATGAAGCTAACTCCGAGGGCCTTTCACTCACTCTCCACAGTCAGGTTGGTGGTCTTTCTGTCTTCTACCGAATCCTCTCCGGCCTAGCTCCCCCAGCTCTATCTGTGCTCTGTCCCCCAAATACACATGCAGGACACACAAGATCTGCCAGCATCCTTCTTCTGGTGAAACTGCCAAAATCAAAACTCTCTGCTCATCTTCAGTTTTTCATTCCTCTTTTCTCCCGCCTCTGGAACAAATTCCCTCACTCTCTTCAATCCCTCTCTTCCCTCCAGGTATTTAAAACAGCTGTTCACCACCATCTCTTATCTTTTCCCATCCAAAACCTTGATCTTTTCTACCCCCGTTAATTCACCCCAGATCCACTTTTTTTAAATACCAACTTCTTTCCTGGAAGTCCTAGCAGTGTCCATGTGTTCTTTACTTCTCCCACCACCCACTGCCCTTCCCACGCCTCCTCCCCCCAAGCCCCCTCTCTCCCACAGATCTCCCGATGTCCCTGCTCTCAAATGTTGTACTTGTGTGCTTTCCCCTCTCTCCCAATCCTGTCTGCCGCTCCCTTTATTTCGTCCTATGTGTCCGTTGGTTTTTTTGTCATTAATGTTACCTCTTACACGAGCCTCGATCTTGTGCACAAAAAAAAATAAAAAGGGAATGAATGATCAGGAAGAGAGATGAATGAAGAGAGGAGGAAGCAGTAACCTGCAAGCAAGATGATTGGGATAGGTGGGGTTAATGGGGGGATGTTTGGGGGGGGGGGGGGAGAAAAATCATAGGTCGGGAAGAGGGATGATGCAAGATGGCGGTGAACCACTTGCTTGAAGCCTTGGAGTGTGATTGAAGTCTCGGGAAGGCAGTCCCACAAATTGGAGGAAAGAGAAACCAAAGAGTTGAGATGTGCAGTAAGTTTAGAGTTTGGAGTTCAGCCAGGAAGGGGTTGTTGGAAGAACGCATGCGTCCTGGAAGAGAGAGCTCAGGTGGACTGTAAGGCTAAAAAAGCAAATGGAGCTACACTGAAGGAGAAGCAGTTAAAAACGGTGAAACCACCGACCTGTCTGTCATACAAGAGCAACAGACTTTGCGCTTTTGCCTCAGGGGGTAGATTCCAGAGAATCCAGGACAGACGGATGTGATGCTGGGGCCCCGGTCCATAGCGGAGAGCAGTACTCCACTGAGCTACAGACAATTAGGCTTTGAAGGAGGAGTAGTTCTGAATTTTCAAAGACTCAGAGATTTCATATAGAAATGCATCATAAATAACTAGTAAGTTGGGCTTAACATCTGAAGGGATCTAGAACAAGTACAGATACATTCAAAGTACACCGCCCCCATGCCAAATAATTAAACATCCTACAGCGCGGCCTTGCCGGGGCGCCTCCGGCCTCCGGCGCCCAGCAATACCGCAGTGCAGCTCATAGAGGCTGCATTGGGAGGGAGAGGTGTACACTAATTGATTGATTAATTGTATAATTAAAATCAATAAAAGATTATCACAAAATATTTTCTTAATAAATTGGCTAATAGCATAACTAAACCACAAGTGCTTCATCCGAAGATGTATCTTTTAGAAATGTAATTAAATAAGTCATTAATAAAAAATTAAATAATTAATTGATTAATCAATAAATAATTAATTGATTAATCAATAAATAATTAATCGATTCAATGATTAATCAATAAATCAAAAATATCCTTGATAGCCACATCACTTGGTCACTGTCATGCCCAAATATTAGCTTCCCAGCTCAAAAGGTGCCTGAGATATTGGCCAAATGAGAAAGAAAATAAATAAATGATTAATAATGAAAATAAATAAATAATAATTATGAAAAAATTAAATTATTAATCAATTCGGTCACAGAACACATAAACCACCACCATTTCATCAGAATCTGTAACGGATATTTTTTTTTTTAGTAATTAATTGAATAATTAAATAATTAATCGATTAATTGATTAATCAATAAATCAAAAATATCCTTGATAGCCACATCACCTGGTCACTCATGTCCAAATATTAGCTTCCGAGCTCAAAAGGTGCCTGAGATATTGGCCAAATGAGAAAGAAAATAAAGAAATGATTAATAATTAAAATAAATAAATAATAATCATTAAAAATTTTAATTATTAATCAATTCGGTCATAGAACACATAAACCACCACCATTTCATCAGAATCGGTAACTTTAAAAAAAAATTAGTCATTAATCGAGTAATTAAATAATTAATCGATTAATTGATTAATTAATAAATCAAAAATAGCCTTTGCAGCCAAATCACCTGATCATTGGCATGTCCAAATATCAGCTTCCTAACTCAAAAGGTGCCTGAGTTAATGGTCAGAAGAGAAAGGAAATTTGATTAATTAAATAAGTACTTAATTAATCGCTAATAATTAAATAACTCCTCAATTAATTGATTAATCAAAAAACAAAAAATACCGTTTTTGACAAAGGACTTGCTCACTATTGTGCCGAAATTTCAGCTTCCTAGCTCAAAGGATGGCTGAGATATCGCCCGGACAAACAAACAAACAAACAAATGAAAAATCGGTCAGAGACCGAGGACTTGCCAGAATGTACTTTTTATCAGCCACCATTTAGGACAAATATGGCGGCTGAACCACGTGACCAATGACGTCATCATTAACACATTTTATTCCCCATGGAGAGTTCTTTACAATGAGCCATGTCACAATTTTTTCTATTCAGCACTTTCGGAGATATAGAGGTGCTAAGTTTTTTGGTTTTTCCAAGATGGCGGCCGAACCACGTGACCGATGACATCATCATTAACATATTTTATTCCCCCTGGAGAGTTCTTCACAATGAGCCATGTCTCAATTTTTTCTGTTCAGCACTTTCGGAGATATTGTGGTGCAAAGTTTTGCCCTTTTTCCAAGATGGCGGCCGAACCACGTGACCTATGACATCATCATTAACATATTTTATTCCCCATGGAGCGTTCTTTACAATGGTCCATGTCTCATTTTTTCTATTCAGCACTTTCGCAGATACAGAGGTGCAAAGTTTTTTGTTTTTTCCAAGATGGCGGCCGAACCACGTGACTGATGACGTCATCAATTGGGCACAGTCTCTTCCAGGGCAATACAAATACATGTGCAAAGTTTTGCGATTCTACGTGCAACGGTGTAGACGTAGTGCTGCAAACAGACAAACAGGCAAACAGACAGATGAAAAATCGGTCAGAGACCGAGGACTTGCCGGAATGTACTTTTTTATCGGCCATTTAGGACAAATATGGCGGCCGAACCACGTGACCGATGACGTCATCATTAACATATTTTATTCCCCATGGAGAGTTCTTTACAATGAGCCATACCTCAATTTTTTCTATTCAGGACTTTTGGAGATGTGGAGGTGCAGAGTTTTTCGGTTTTTCCAAGATGGCGGCCGAACCACGTGACTGATGACATCATCATTAACATATTTTATTCCCCATGGAGAGTTCTTTACAAAGAGCCATGTCTCAATTTTTTCTGTTCAGCACTTTTGGAGATATAGTGGTGCAAAGTTTTGCCGTTTTTCCAAGATGGCGGCCGAACCACGTGACCTATGACGTCATCATTAACATGTTTTATTCCCAATGGAGAGTTCTTTACAATGAGCCATGGCTCAATTTTTTCTGTTCAGCACTTTGAGATATCGAGGTGCAAAATTTTTCGGTTTTTCCAAGATGGCGGCCGAACCACGTGACTGATGACGTCATCATTTGGGCACAGTATATTAGAGGGCAAGACCAATATGTGTGCCAAGTTTGGCGATTCTACGTGCAACGGTGTAGACGTAGTGCTGCAAACAGACAAACAGACAAACAGACAAACAGACAAACAGATGAAAAATCGGTCAGAGACCGAGGACTTGCCGGAATGTACTTTTTTATCGGCCATTTAGGACAAATATGGCGCCCGAACCACGTCACCAATGACATCATCAGTAACATATTTTATTCCCCATGGAGAGTTCTTTACAATGAGCCATGTCTCAATTTTTTCTGTTCAGCACTTTTGGAGATATCGTGGTGCAAAGTTTTGCCGTTTTATCAAGATGGCGGGCGACCACGTGACATATGACGTCATCATTAACATATTTTATTCCCCATGGAGAGTTCTTTACAATGAGCCACGTCTCAATTTTTTCTGTTCAGCACTTTTGGAGATATCGTGGTGCAAAGTTTTTCGGTTTTTCCAAGATGGCGGCCGAACCACGTCACCGATGACGTCATCAATTGGGCACAGTCTATTACAGGGCATGACCAATATGTGTGCAAAGTTTGGCGATTCTACGTGCAACGGTGTAGACGCAGTGCTGCAAACAGACAGACAGACAAACAGACAGACAAACAGATGAAAAATCGGTCAGAGACCGAGGACTTGCCGGAATTTACTTTTTTATCGGCCATTTAGGACAAATATGGTGGCTGAACCACGTGACCGATGACGTCATCATTAACATATTTTATTCCCCGTGGAGAGTTCTTCACAATGAGCCATGTCTCAATTTTTTCTGTTCAGCACTTTCGGAGATATCGAGGTGCAAAGTTTTTCCAAGATGGCGGCCGAACCACGTGACCGATGACGTCATCATTAACATATTTTATTCCCCATGGAGAGTTCTTTACAATGAGCCATGTCTCAATTTTTTCTATTCAGGACTTTTGGAGATGTGGAGGTGCAGAATTTTTCGGTTTTTCCAAGATGGCGGCCGAACCACGTGACCGATGACATCATCATTAACATATTTTATTCCCCATGGAGAGTTCTTTACAATGAGCCATGTCTCAATTTTTTCTATTCAGCACTTTCGGAGATATGGAGGTGCTAAGTTTTTCGGTTTTTCCAAGATGGCGGCCGACCACGTGACTGATGACGTCATCATTAACATATTTTATTCCCCATGGAGAGTTCTTTACAATGAGCCATGTCTCAATTTTTTCTGTTCAGCACTTTTGGAGATATAGTGGTGCAAATTTTTGCCTTTTTTCCAAGATGGCGGCCGACCACGTGACATATGACGTCATCATTAACATATTTTATTCCCCATGGAGAGTTCTTTACAATGAGCCATGTCTCAATTTTTTCAGTACAGTACTTTCGGAGATATAGAGGTGCAAATTTTTTCGGTTTTTCCAAGATGGCGGCCGAACCACGTCACCGATGACGTCATCAATTGGGCACAGTCTATGCCAGGGCAAGACCAATATGTGTGCAAAGTTTGGCGATTCTCCGTGCAACGGTGTAGACGCAGTGCTGCAAACAGACAGACAAACAGACAGACAAACAGATGAAAAATCGGTCAGAGACCGAGGACTTGCCGGAATGTACTTTTTTATTGGCCATTTAGGACAAATATGGCGGCCGAACCACGTGACCGATGACGTCATCATTAACATATTTTATTCCCCATGGAGAGTTCTTTTCAATTAGCCATGTCTCAATTTTTTCTATTCAGCACTTTCGGAGATGTGGAGGTTTCGGTTTTTCCAAGATGGCGGCCGAACCACGTGACATATGATGTCATCATTAACAAATTTTATTCCCCATGGAGAGGTCTTTACAATGAGCCATGTCTCAATTTTTTCCATTCTGCACTTTTGGAGATATAGTGGTGCAAAGTTTTTGCCGTTTTTCCAAGATGGCGGCCGAACCACGTGACCGATGGCATCATCATTAACATATTTTATTCCCCATGGAGAGGTCTTTACAATGAGCCATGTCTCAATTTTTTCTGTTCAGCACTTTTGGAGATATAGTGGTGCAAAGTTTTGCCGTTTTTCCAAGATGGCGGCCGACCACGTGACATATGACATCATTAACATATTTTATTCCCCATGGAGAGTTCTTTCCAATGAGCCATGTCTCAATTTTTTCTATTCAGTACTTTCAGAGATATGGAGGTGCAAAGTTTTGCCGTTTTTCCAAGATGGCGGCCGACCACGTGACTGATGACGTCATCATTAACACATTTTATTCCCCATGGAGAGTTCTGCACAATGAGTCATGTCTCAATTTTTTCTATTCAGCACTTTCGGAGATATGGAGGTGCTAGGTTTTTCCAAGATGGCGGCTAACCCACGTGACCGATGACGTCATTATTAACATATTTTATTCCCCATGGAGAGTTCATTACAATGAGCCATGTCTCAATTTTTTCTATTCAGCACTTTCGGAGATATGGAGGTGCTAGGTTTTTCCAAGATGGCGGCTAAACCACGTGACCGATGACGTCATTATTAACATATTGTATTCCCCATGGAGAGTTCTTTACAATGAGTCATGTCTCAATTTTTTCTATTCAGCACTTTCAGAGATATGGAGGTGTTAGGTTTTTCGGTTTTTCCAAGATGGCGGCCGAACCACGTGACATATGACGTCATCATTAACAAATTTTATTCCCCATGGAGAGTTCTTTACAATGAGCCATGTCTCAATTTTTTCTGTTCAGCACTTTTGGAGATATAGTGGTGCAAATTTTTTGCCGTTTTTCCAAGATGGCGGCCGACCACGTGACATATGACATCATCATTTACATATTTTATTCCCCATGGAGAGTTCTTTACAATGAGCCATGTCTCAATTTTTTCTGTTCAGCACTTTCGGAGATATAGAGGTGCAAAGTTTTTCCAAGATGGCGGCCGAACCACGTGACTGATGACGTCATCATTAACATATTTGATTCCCCATGGAGAGTTCTTTACAATGAGCCATGTCTCAATTTTTTCGGTTCAGTACTTTTGGAGATATGGAGGTGCAAATTTTTTCGGTTTTTCCAAGATGGCGGCCGAACCACGCGACTGATGACGTCATCATTAACATGTTTTATTCCCCATGGAGAGTTCTTCACAATGAGCCATGTCTCAATTTTTTCTGTTCAACACTTTGAGATATCGAGGTGCAAATTTTTTCGGTTTTTCCAAGATGGCGGCCGAACCACGTGACCGATGACGTCATCATTTGGGCACAGTATATTAGAGGGCAAGACCAATATGTGTGCCAAGTTTGGCGATTCTACGTGCAACGGTGTAGACGCAGTGCTGCAAACAGACAAACAGACAAACAGACAAACAGATGAAAAATCGGTCAGAGACCGAGGACTTGCCGGAATGTACTTTTTTATCGGCCATTTAGGACAAATATGGCGGCCGAACCACGTGACCGATGACGTCATCATTAACATATTTTATTCCCCATGGAGAGTTCTTTACAATGAGCCATACCTCAATTTTTTCTATTCAGGACTTTTGGAGATGTGGAGGTGCAGAGTTTTCCGGTTTTTCCAAGATGGCGGCCGACCACGTGACTGATGACGTCATCATTAACATATTTTATTCCCCATGGAGAGTTCTTTACAATGAGCCATGTCTCAATTTTTTCTGTTCAGCACTTTTGGAGATTTTGTGGTGCAAAGTTTTGCCGTTTTTACAAGATGGCGGCCGACCACGTGACTGATGACGTCATCATTAACATATTTTATTCCCCATGGAGAGTTCTTTACAATGAGCCATGTCTCAATTTTTTCTGTTCAGCACTTTTGGAGATATAGTGGTGCAAAGTTTTGCCGTTTTTCCAAGATGGCGGCCGACCACGTGACATATGACGTCATCATTAACACATTTTATTCCCCATGGAGAGTTCTTTACAATGAGCCATGTCTCAATTTTTTCTGTTCAGCACTTTTGGAGATATAGTGGTGCAACGTTTTGCCGTTTTTCCAAGATGGCGACCGAACCACGTGACTGATGACGTCATCATTTACATATTTTATTCCCCATGGAGAGTTCTTTACAATGAGCCATGTCTCAATTTTTTCTGTTCAGTACTTTCGGAGATATAGAGGTGCAAAGTTTTTCGGTTTTTCCAAGATGGCGGCCGAACCACGTCACCGATGACGTCATCAATTGGGCACAGTCTATTCCAGGGCAAGACCAATATGTGTGCAAAGTTTGGCGATTCTACGTGCAACGGTGTAGACGCAGTGCTGCAAACAGACAGACAGACAAACAGACAGACAGACAGACAGACAGACAAACAAACGAACAGATCAACATACTTGCCGGAATTTTTTCCGGCAAGTAACAAACAGATGAAAAATCGGTCAGAGACCGAGGACTTGCCGGAATGTACTCTTTTATCGGCCATTTAAGACAAATATGGCGTCCGAACCACGTGATAGATGACGTCATCATTAACATATATTATTCCCCATGGAGAGTTCTTCACAAAGAGCCATGTCTCAACTTTTTCTATTCAGCACTTTTGGAGATATGGAGGTGCTACGTTTTTCGGTTTTTCCAAGATGGCAGCCGAACCACGTGACCTATGATGTCATCATTAACATATTTTATTCCCCATGGAGAGTTCTTTACAATGAGCCATGTCTCAATTTTTTCTATTCAGCACTTTCAGAGATATGGAGGTGCACAATTTTTCGGTTTTTCCAAGATGGCGGCCGAACCACGTGACATATGACGTCATCATTAACATATTTTATTCCCCATTGAGAGTTCTTTACAATGAGCCATGTCTCAATTTTTTCCATTCTGCACTTTTGGAGATATAGTGGTGCAAAGTTTTCCCATTTTTCCAAGATGGCGGCCGAACCACGTGACCGATGGCGTCATCATTAACATATTTTATTCCCCATGGAGAGTTCTTTACAATGAGCCATGTCTCAATTTTTTCTGTTCAGCACTTTTGGAGATTTTGTGGTGCAAAGTTTTGCCGTTTTTCCAAGATGGCGGCCGACCACGTGACTGATGACGTCATCATTAACATATTTTATTCCCCATGGAGAGTTCTTTACAATGAGCCATGTCTCAATTATTCTGTTCAGCACTTTTGGAGATATAGTGGTGCAAAGTTTTGCCGTTTTTCCAAGATGGCGGCCGACCACGTGACATATGACGTCATCATTAACATATTTTATTCCCCATGGAGAGTTCTTTCCAATGAGCCATGTCTCAATTTTTTCTGTTCAGCACTTTTGGAGATATAGTGGCGCAACGATTTGCCGTTTTTCCAAGATGGCGACCGAACCACGTGACTGATGACGTCATCATTTACATATTTTATTCCCCATGGAGAGTTCTTTACAATGAGCCATGTCTCAATTTTTTCTGTTCAGCACTTTTGGAGATATAGTGGTGCAAATTTTTGCCGTTTTTCCAAGATGGCGGCCGACCACGTGACATATGACGTCATCATTAACATATTTTATTCCCCATGGAGAGTTCTTTACAATGAGCCATGTCTCAATTTTTTCTGTTCAGTACTTTCGGAGATATAGAGGTGCAAATTTATTCGGTTTTTCCAAGATGGCGGCCGAACCACGTCACTGATGACGTCATCATTGAGGCACAGTATATTAGAGGGCAAGACCATTATGTGTGCAAAGTTTGGCGATTCTCCGTGCAACGGTGTAGACGCAGTGCTGCAAACAGACAAACAGACAGACAAACAGACAGACAAACAGACAGACAGACAAACAAACGAACAGATCAACATACTTGCCGGAAAATTTTTCCGGCAAGTAACAAACAGACAAATGAAAAATCGGTCAGAGACCGAGGACTTGCCGGAATGTACTCTTTTATCGGCCATTTAAGACAAATATGGCGTCCGAACCACGTGATAGATGACGTCATCATTAACATATATTATTCCCCATGGAGAGTTCTTCACAAAGAGCCATGTCTCAACTTTTTCTATTCAGCACTTTTGGAGATATGGAGGTGCTACGTTTTTCGGTTTTTCCAAGATGGCAGCCGAACCACGTGACCTATGATGTCATCATTAACATATTTTATTCCCCATGGAGAGTTCTTTACAATGAGCCATGTCTCAATTTTTTCTATTCAGCACTTTCAGAGATATGGAGGTGCACAATTTTTCGGTTTTTCCAAGATGGCGGCCGAACCACGTGACATATGACGTCATCATTAACATATTTTATTCCCCATTGAGAGTTCTTTACAATGAGCCATGTCTCAATTTTTTCCATTCTGCACTTTTGGAGATATAGTGGTGCAAAGTTTTCCCATTTTTCCAAGATGGCGGCCGAACCACGTGACCGATGGCGTCATCATTAACATATTTTATTCCCCATGGAGAGTTCTTTACAATGAGCCATGTCTCAATTTTTTCTGTTCAGCACTTTTGGAGATTTTGTGGTGCAAAGTTTTGCCGTTTTTCCAAGATGGCGGCCGACCACGTGACTGATGACGTCATCATTAACATATTTTATTCCCCATGGAGAGTTCTTTACAATGAGCCATGTCTCAATTATTCTGTTCAGCACTTTTGGAGATATAGTGGTGCAAAGTTTTGCCGTTTTTCCAAGATGGCGGCCGACCACGTGACATATGACGTCATCATTAACATATTTTATTCCCCATGGAGAGTTCTTTCCAATGAGCCATGTCTCAATTTTGTCTGTTCAGCACTTTTGGAGATATAGTGGCGCAACGATTTGCCGTTTTTCTAAGATGGCGACCGAACCACGTGACTGATGACGTCATCATTTACATATTTTATTCCCCATGGAGAGTTCTTTACAATGAGCCATGTCTCAATTTTTTCTGTTCAGCACTTTTGGAGATATAGTGGTGCAAATTTTTGCCGTTTTTCCAAGATGGCGGCCGACCACGTGACATATGACGTCATCATTAACATATTTTATTCCCCATGGAGAGTTCTTTACAATGAGCCATGTCTCAATTTTTTCTGTTCAGTACTTTCGGAGATATAGAGGTGCAAATTTATTCGGTTTTTCAAGATGGCGGCCGAACCACGTCACTGATGACGTCATCATTGAGGCACAGTATATTAGAGGGCAAGACCATTATGTGTGCAAAGTTTGGCGATTCTCCGTGCAACGGTGTAGACGCAGTGCTGCAAACAGACAAACAGACAGACAAACAGACAGACAAACAGACAGACAGACAAACAAACGAACAGATCAACATACTTGCCGGAAAATTTTTCCGGCAAGTAACAAACGAACAGATCAACATACTTGCCGGAAAATTTTTCCGGCAAGTAACAAACGAACAGATCAACATACTTGCCGGAAAATTTTTTCCGGCAAGTAACAAACAGACAAACAGATGAAAAATCGGTCAGAGACCGAGGACTTGCCGGAATGTACTCTTTTATCGGCCATTTAAGACAAATATGGCGTCCGAACCACGTGATAGATGACGTCATCATTAACATATATTATTCCCCATGGAGAGTTCTTCACAAAGAGCCATGTCTCAACTTTTTCTATTCAGCACTTTTGGAGATATGGAGGTGCTACGTTTTTCGGTTTTTCCAAGATGGCAGCCGAACCACGTGACCTATGATGTCATCATTAACATATTTTATTCCCCATGGAGAGTTCTTTACAATGAGCCATGTCTCAATTTTTTCTATTCAGCACTTTCAGAGATATGGAGGTGCACAATTTTTCGGTTTTTCCAAGATGGCGGCCGAACCACGTGACATATGACGTCATCATTAACATATTTTATTCCCCATTGAGAGTTCTTTACAATGAGCCATGTCTCAATTTTTTCCATTCTGCACTTTTGGAGATATAGTGGTGCAAAGTTTTCCCATTTTTCCAAGATGGCGGCCGAACCACGTGACCGATGGCGTCATCATTAACATATTTTATTCCCCATGGAGAGTTCTTTACAATGAGCCATGTCTCAATTTTTTCTGTTCAGCACTTTTGGAGATTTTGTGGTGCAAAGTTTTGCCGTTTTTCCAAGATGGCGGCCGACCACGTGACTGATGACGTCATCATTAACATATTTTATTCCCCATGGAGAGTTCTTTACAATGAGCCATGTCTCAATTATTCTGTTCAGCACTTTTGGAGATATAGTGGTGCAAAGTTTTGCCGTTTTTCCAAGATGGCGGCCGACCACGTGACATATGACGTCATCATTAACATATTTTATTCCCCATGGAGAGTTCTTTCCAATGAGCCATGTCTCAATTTTTTCTGTTCAGCACTTTTGGAGATATAGTGGCGCAACGATTTGCCGTTTTTCCAAGATGGCGACCGAACCACGTGACTGATGACGTCATCATTTACATATTTTATTCCCCATGGAGAGTTCTTTACAATGAGCCATGTCTCAATTTTTTCTGTTCAGCACTTTTGGAGATATAGTGGTGCAAATTTTTGCCGTTTTTCCAAGATGGCGGCCGACCACGTGACATATGACGTCATCATTAACATATTTTATTCCCCATGGAGAGTTCTTTACAATGAGCCATGTCTCAATTTTTTCTGTTCAGTACTTTCGGAGATATAGAGGTGCAAATTTATTCGGTTTTTCCAAGATGGCGGCCGAACCACGTCACTGATGACGTCATCATTGAGGCACAGTATATTAGAGGGCAAGACCATTATGTGTGCAAAGTTTGGCGATTCTCCGTGCAACGGTGTAGACGCAGTGCTGCAAACAGACAAACAGACAGACAAACAGACAGACAAACAGACAGACAGACAAACAAACGAACAGATCAACATACTTGCCGGAAAATTTTTCCGGCAAGTAACAAACAGACAAATGAAAAATCGGTCAGAGACCGAGGACTTGCCGGAATGTACTCTTTTATCGGCCATTTAAGACAAATATGGCGTCCGAACCACGTGATAGATGACGTCATCATTAACATATATTATTCCCCATGGAGAGTTCTTCACAAAGAGCCATGTCTCAACTTTTTCTATTCAGCACTTTTGGAGATATGGAGGTGCTACGTTTTTCGGTTTTTCCAAGATGGCAGCCGAACCACGTGACCTATGATGTCATCATTAACATATTTTATTCCCCATGGAGAGTTCTTTACAATGAGCCATGTCTCAATTTTTTCTATTCAGCACTTTCAGAGATATGGAGGTGCACAATTTTTCGGTTTTTCCAAGATGGCGGCCGAACCACGTGACATATGACGTCATCATTAACATATTTTATTCCCCATTGAGAGTTCTTTACAATGAGCCATGTCTCAATTTTTTCCATTCTGCACTTTTGGAGATATAGTGGTGCAAAGTTTTCCCATTTTTCCAAGATGGCGGCCGAACCACGTGACCGATGGCGTCATCATTAACATATTTTATTCCCCATGGAGAGTTCTTTACAATGAGCCATGTCTCAATTTTTTCTGTTCAGCACTTTTGGAGATTTTGTGGTGCAAAGTTTTGCCGTTTTTCCAAGATGGCGGCCGACCACGTGACTGATGACGTCATCATTAACATATTTTATTCCCCATGGAGAGTTCTTTACAATGAGCCATGTCTCAATTATTCTGTTCAGCACTTTTGGAGATATAGTGGTGCAAAGTTTTGCCGTTTTTCCAAGATGGCGGCCGACCACGTGACATATGACGTCATCATTAACATATTTTATTCCCCATGGAGAGTTCTTTCCAATGAGCCATGTCTCAATTTTGTCTGTTCAGCACTTTTGGAGATATAGTGGCGCAACGATTTGCCGTTTTTCTAAGATGGCGACCGAACCACGTGACTGATGACGTCATCATTTACATATTTTATTCCCCATGGAGAGTTCTTTACAATGAGCCATGTCTCAATTTTTTCTGTTCAGCACTTTTGGAGATATAGTGGTGCAAATTTTTGCCGTTTTTCCAAGATGGCGGCCGACCACGTGACATATGACGTCATCATTAACATATTTTATTCCCCATGGAGAGTTCTTTACAATGAGCCATGTCTCAATTTTTTCTGTTCAGTACTTTCGGAGATATAGAGGTGCAAATTTATTCGGTTTTTCAAGATGGCGGCCGAACCACGTCACTGATGACGTCATCATTGAGGCACAGTATATTAGAGGGCAAGACCATTATGTGTGCAAAGTTTGGCGATTCTCCGTGCAACGGTGTAGACGCAGTGCTGCAAACAGACAAACAGACAGACAAACAGACAGACAAACAGACAGACAGACAAACAAACGAACAGATCAACATACTTGCCGGAAAATTTTTCCGGCAAGTAACAAACGAACAGATCAACATACTTGCCGGAAAATTTTTCCGGCAAGTAACAAACGAACAGATCAACATACTTGCCGGAAAATTTTTTCCGGCAAGTAACAAACAGACAAACAGATGAAAAATCGGTCAGAGACCGAGGACTTGCCGGAATGTACTCTTTTATCGGCCATTTAAGACAAATATGGCGTCCGAACCACGTGATAGATGACGTCATCATTAACATATATTATTCCCCATGGAGAGTTCTTCACAAAGAGCCATGTCTCAACTTTTTCTATTCAGCACTTTTGGAGATATGGAGGTGCTACGTTTTTCGGTTTTTCCAAGATGGCAGCCGAACCACGTGACCTATGATGTCATCATTAACATATTTTATTCCCCATGGAGAGTTCTTTACAATGAGCCATGTCTCAATTTTTTCTATTCAGCACTTTCAGAGATATGGAGGTGCACAATTTTTCGGTTTTTCCAAGATGGCGGCCGAACCACGTGACATATGACGTCATCATTAACATATTTTATTCCCCATTGAGAGTTCTTTACAATGAGCCATGTCTCAATTTTTTCCATTCTGCACTTTTGGAGATATAGTGGTGCAAAGTTTTCCCATTTTTCCAAGATGGCGGCCGAACCACGTGACCGATGGCGTCATCATTAACATATTTTATTCCCCATGGAGAGTTCTTTACAATGAGCCATGTCTCAATTTTTTCTGTTCAGCACTTTTGGAGATTTTGTGGTGCAAAGTTTTGCCGTTTTTCCAAGATGGCGGCCGACCACGTGACTGATGACGTCATCATTAACATATTTTATTCCCCATGGAGAGTTCTTTACAATGAGCCATGTCTCAATTATTCTGTTCAGCACTTTTGGAGATATAGTGGTGCAAAGTTTTGCCGTTTTTCCAAGATGGCGGCCGACCACGTGACATATGACGTCATCATTAACATATTTTATTCCCCATGGAGAGTTCTTTCCAATGAGCCATGTCTCAATTTTTTCTGTTCAGCACTTTTGGAGATATAGTGGCGCAACGATTTGCCGTTTTTCCAAGATGGCGACCGAACCACGTGACTGATGACGTCATCATTTACATATTTTATTCCCCATGGAGAGTTCTTTACAATGAGCCATGTCTCAATTTTTTCTGTTCAGCACTTTTGGAGATATAGTGGTGCAAATTTTTGCCGTTTTTCCAAGATGGCGGCCGACCACGTGACATATGACGTCATCATTAACATATTTTATTCCCCATGGAGAGTTCTTTACAATGAGCCATGTCTCAATTTTTTCTGTTCAGTACTTTCGGAGATATAGAGGTGCAAATTTATTCGGTTTTTCCAAGATGGCGGCCGAACCACGTCACTGATGACGTCATCATTGAGGCACAGTATATTAGAGGGCAAGACCATTATGTGTGCAAAGTTTGGCGATTCTCCGTGCAACGGTGTAGACGCAGTGCTGCAAACAGACAAACAGACAGACAAACAGACAGACAAACAGACAGACAGACAAATGAAAAATCGGTCAGAGACCGAGGACTTGCCGGAATGTACTCTTTTATCGGCCATTTAAGACAAATATGGCGTCCGAACCACGTGATAGATGACGTCATCATTAACATATATTATTCCCCATGGAGAGTTCTTCACAAAGAGCCATGTCTCAACTTTTTCTATTCAGCACTTTTGGAGATATGGAGGTGCTACGTTTTTCGGTTTTTCCAAGATGGCAGCCGAACCACGTGACCTATGATGTCATCATTAACATATTTTATTCCCCATGGAGAGTTCTTTACAATGAGCCATGTCTCAATTTTTTCTATTCAGCACTTTCAGAGATATGGAGGTGCACAATTTTTCGGTTTTTCCAAGATGGCGGCCGAACCACGTGACATATGACGTCATCATTAACATATTTTATTCCCCATTGAGAGTTCTTTACAATGAGCCATGTCTCAATTTTTTCCATTCTGCACTTTTGGAGATATAGTGGTGCAAAGTTTTCCCATTTTTCCAAGATGGCGGCCGAACCACGTGACCGATGGCGTCATCATTAACATATTTTATTCCCCATGGAGAGTTCTTTACAATGAGCCATGTCTCAATTTTTTCTGTTCAGCACTTTTGGAGATTTTGTGGTGCAAAGTTTTGCCGTTTTTCCAAGATGGCGGCCGACCACGTGACTGATGACGTCATCATTAACATATTTTATTCCCCATGGAGAGTTCTTTACAATGAGCCATGTCTCAATTTTTTCTGTTCAGCACTTTTGGAGATATAGTGGTGCAAAGTTTTGCCGTTTTTCCAAGATGGCGGCCGACCACGTGACATATGACGTCATCATTAACATATTTTATTCCCCATGGAGAGTTCTTTACAATGAGCCATGTCTCAATTTTTTCTGTTCAGTACTTTCGGAGATATAGAGGTGCAAATTTATTCGGTTTTTCCAAGATGGCGGCCGAACCACGTCACTGATGACGTCATCATTGAGGCACAGTATATTAGAGGGCAAGACCATTATGTGTGCAAAGTTTGGCGATTCTCCGTGCAACGGTGTAGACGCAGTGCTGCAAACAGACAAACAGACAGACAAACAGACAGACAAACAGACAGACAGACAAACAAACGAACAGATCAACATACTTGCCGGAAAATTTTTCCGGCAAGTAATGAAAAATCGGTCAGAGACCGAGGACTTGCCGGAATGTACTCTTTTATCGGCCATTTAAGACAAATATGGCGTCCGAACCACGTGATAGATGACGTCATCATTAACATATATTATTCCCCATGGAGAGTTCTTCACAAAGAGCCATGTCTCAACTTTTTCTATTCAGCACTTTTGGAGATATGGAGGTGCTACGTTTTTCGGTTTTTCCAAGATGGCAGCCGAACCACGTGACCTATGATGTCATCATTAACATATTTTATTCCCCATGGAGAGTTCTTTACAATGAGCCATGTCTCAATTTTTTCTATTCAGCACTTTCAGAGATATGGAGGTGCACAATTTTTCGGTTTTTCCAAGATGGCGGCCGAACCACGTGACATATGACGTCATCATTAACATATTTTATTCCCCATTGAGAGTTCTTTACAATGAGCCATGTCTCAATTTTTTCCATTCTGCACTTTTGGAGATATAGTGGTGCAAAGTTTTCCCATTTTTCCAAGATGGCGGCCGAACCACGTGACCGATGGCGTCATCATTAACATATTTTATTCCCCATGGAGAGTTCTTTACAATGAGCCATGTCTCAATTTTTTCTGTTCAGCACTTTTGGAGATTTTGTGGTGCAAAGTTTTGCCGTTTTTCCAAGATGGCGGCCGACCACGTGACTGATGACGTCATCATTAACATATTTTATTCCCCATGGAGAGTTCTTTACAATGAGCCATGTCTCAATTATTCTGTTCAGCACTTTTGGAGATATAGTGGTGCAAAGTTTTGCCGTTTTTCCAAGATGGCGGCCGACCACGTGACATATGACGTCATCATTAACATATTTTATTCCCCATGGAGAGTTCTTTCCAATGAGCCATGTCTCAATTTTTTCTGTTCAGCACTTTTGGAGATATAGTGGCGCAACGATTTGCCGTTTTTCCAAGATGGCGACCGAACCACGTGACTGATGACGTCATCATTTACATATTTTATTCCCCATGGAGAGTTCTTTACAATGAGCCATGTCTCAATTTTTTCTGTTCAGCACTTTTGGAGATATAGTGGTGCAAATTTTTGCCGTTTTTCCAAGATGGCGGCCGACCACGTGACATATGACGTCATCATTAACATATTTTATTCCCCATGGAGAGTTCTTTACAATGAGCCATGTCTCAATTTTTTCTGTTCAGTACTTTCGGAGATATAGAGGTGCAAATTTATTCGGTTTTTCCAAGATGGCGGCCGAACCACGTCACTGATGACGTCATCATTGAGGCACAGTATATTAGAGGGCAAGACCATTATGTGTGCAAAGTTTGGCGATTCTCCGTGCAACGGTGTAGACGCAGTGCTGCAAACAGACAAACAGACAGACAAACAGACAGACAAACAGACAGACAGACAAACAAACGAACAGATCAACATACTTGCCGGAAAATTTTTCCGGCAAGTAACAAACGAACAGATCAACATACTTGCCGGAAAATTTTTCCGGCAAGTAACAAATGAAAAATCGGTCAGAGACCGAGGACTTGCCGGAATGTACTTTTTTATCGGCCATTTAGGACAAATATGGCGGCCGAACCACGTGACCGATGACGTCATCATTAACATATTTTATTCCCCATGGAGAGTTCTTTACAATGAGCCATACCTCAATTTTTTCTATTCAGGACTTTTGGAGATGTGGAGGTGCAGAGTTTTCCGGTTTTTCCAAGATGGCGGCCGACCACGTGACTGATGACGTCATCATTAACATATTTTATTCCCCATGGAGAGTTCTTTACAATGAGCCATGTCTCAATTTTTTCTGTTCAGCACTTTTGGAGATTTTGTGGTGCAAAGTTTTGCCGTTTTTACAAGATGGCGGCCGACCACGTGACTGATGACGTCATCATTAACATATTTTATTCCCCATGGAGAGTTCTTTACAATGAGCCATGTCTCAATTTTTTCTGTTCAGCACTTTTGGAGATATAGTGGTGCAAAGTTTTGCCGTTTTTCCAAGATGGCGGCCGACCACGTGACATATGACGTCATCATTAACATATTTTATTCCCCATGGAGAGTTCTTTACAATGAGCCATGTCTCAATTTTTTCTGTTCAGCACTTTTGGAGATATAGTGGTGCAACGTTTTGCCGTTTTTCCAAGATGGCGACCGAACCACGTGACTGATGACGTCATCATTTACATAGTTTATTCCCCATGGAGAGTTCTTTACAATGAGCCATGTCTCAATTTTTTCTGTTCAGTACTTTCGGAGATATAGAGGTGCAAAGTTTTTCGGTTTTTCCAAGATGGCGGCCGAACCACGTCACCGATGACGTCATCAATTGGGCACAGTCTATTCCAGGGCAAGACCAATATGTGTGCAAAGTTTGGCGATTCTACGTGCAACGGTGTAGACGCAGTGCTGCAAACAGACAGACAAACAGACAGACAGACAGACAGACAGACAAACAAATGAAAAATCGGTCAGAGACCGAGGACTTGCCGGAATGTACTTTTTTATCGGCCATTAAGGACAAATATGGCGGCCAAACCACGTGACCGATGAAGTCATCATTACTTGTTTTCTAAACTAATTTATTCCTTGATGATGCTCAAGAAATTTCATCTTGATCGGATGAAGTTTTGTACTTGGCGAATTATGACGTCATAATGGAGGAACCTATGACATCATCATTAACATGTTTTATTCCCCATGGAGAGTTCTTTACAATGAGCCATGTCTCAATTTTATCTGTTCAGCACTTTTGGAGATACAGTGGAACAAAGTTTTGCCGTTTTTCCAAGATGGCGGCCGACCACGTGACATATGACGTCATCATTAACATATTTTGTTCCCCATGGAGAGTTCTTTACAATGAGCCATGTCTCAATTTTTTCTATTCAGCACTTTCGGAGATGTGGAGGTGCAACGCTTTTCAGTTTTTCCAAGATGGCGGCTGAACCACGTGACCGATGACATCATCATGAACATAATTTATTCCCCATGGAGAGTTCTTTACAATGAGCCATGTCTCAATTTTTTCTGTTCAGCACTTTTGGAGATATAGTGGTGCAAAGTTTTTCGGTTTTTCCAAGATGGCGGCCGAACCACGTCACCGATGACGTCATCAATTGGGCACAGTCTATTCCAGGGCAAGACGAATATGTGTGCAAAGTTTGGCGATTCTCCGTGCAACGGTGTAGACGCAGTGCTGCAAACAGACAAACAGACAAACAGACAAACGAACAGATCAACATACTTGCCGGAAAATTTTTTCCGGCAAGTAATGAAAAATCGGTCAGAGACCGAGGACTTGCCGGAATGTACTTTTTTATCGGCCATTTAGGACAAATATGGCGGCCGAACCACGTGACCGATGACGTCATCATTAACATATTTTATTCCACATGGAGAGTTCTTTACAATGAGCCATACCTCAATTTTTTCTATTCAGGACTTTTGGAGATGTGGAGGTGCAGAGTTTTTCGGTTTTTCCAAGATGGCGGCCGAACCACGTGACTGATGACATCATCATTAACATATTTTATTCCCCATGGAGAGTTCTTTACAAAGAGCCATGTCTCAATTTTTTCTGTTCAGCACTTTTGGAGATATAGTGGTGCAAAGTTTTGCCGTTTTTCCAAGATGGCGGCCGAACCACGTGACCTATGACGTCATCATTAACATGTTTTATTCCCAATGGAGAGTTCTTTACAATGAGCCATGGCTCAATTTTTTCTGTTCAGCACTTTGAGATATCGAGGTGCAAAATTTTTCGGTTTTTCCAAGATGGCGGCCGAACCACGTGACTGATGACGTCATCATTTGGGCACAGTATATTAGAGGGCAAGACCAATATGTGTGCCAAGTTTGGCGATTCTACGTGCAACGGTGTAGACGTAGTGCTGCAAACAGACAAACAGACAAACAGACAAACAGACAAACAGATGAAAAATCGGTCAGAGACCGAGGACTTGCCGGAATGTACTTTTTTATCGGCCATTTAGGACAAATATGGCGGCCGAACCACGTCACCAATGACATCATCAGTAACATATTTTATTCCCCATGGAGAGTTCTTTACAATGAGCCATGTCTCAATTTTTTCTGTTCAGCACTTTTGGAGATATCGTGGTGCAAAGTTTTGCCGTTTTATCAAGATGGCGGGCGACCACGTGACATATGACGTCATCATTAACATATTTTATTCCCCATGGAGAGTTCTTTACAATGAGCCACGTCTCAATTTTTTCTGTTCAGCACTTTTGGAGATATCGTGGTGCAAAGTTTTTCGGTTTTTCCAAGATGGCGGCCGAACCACGTCACCGATGACGTCATCAATTGGGCACAGTCTATTACAGGGCATGACCAATATGTGTGCAAAGTTTGGCGATTCTACGTGCAACGGTGTAGACGCAGTGCTGCAAACAGACAGACAGACAAACAGACAGACAAACAGATGAAAAATCGGTCAGAGACCGAGGACTTGCCGGAATTTACTTTTTTATCGGCCATTTAGGACAAATATGGCGGCCGAACCATGTGACCGATGATGTCATCATGAACATATTTTATTCCCCATGGAGAGTTCTTTACAATGAGTCACGTCTCAATTTTTTCTATTCAGCACTTTGGGAGATATGGAGGTGGTAGGTTTTTCGGTTTTTCCAAGATGGCGGCCGAACTACGTAACTGATGACGTCATCATTAACATATTTTATTCCCCATCAAGAGTTCTTTACAATGAGCCATGTCTCAATTTTTTCTATTCAGTACTTTCAGAGATATGGAGGTGCAAAGTTTTTAGGTTTTTCCAAGATGGCGGCCGAACCACGTGACTGATGACGTCATCATTAACATATTTTATTCCCCATGGAGAGTTCTTTACAATGAGCCATGTCTCAATTTTTTCTGTTCAGCACTTTCGGAGATATAGAGTTGCAAACTTTTTCCAAGATGGCGGCCGAACCACGTGACACATGACGTCATCACTAACATTTTATTCCCCATGGAGAGTTCTTTACAATGAGCTCAATTTTTTCTGTTCAGCACTTTTGGAGATATAGTGGTGCAAAATTTTGCCATTTTCCAAGATGGCGGCCGAACCACGTGACTGATGACGTCATCATTAACATATTTTATTACCCATGGAGAGTTCTTTACAATGAGCCATGTCTCAATTTTTTCTGTTCAGCACTTTTGGAGATATAGCGGTGCAAAGTTTTGCCGTTTTTCCAAGATGGCGGCCGACCACGTGACATATGACATCATCATTAACATATTTTATTCCGCATGGCGAGTTCTTTACAATGAGCCATGTCTCAATTTTTTCTGTTCAGCACTTTTGGAGATTTCGTGGTGCAAAGTTTTGCCGTTTTTCCAAGATGGCGGCCGACCACGTGACTGATGATGTCATCATTAACATATTTTATTCCCCATGGAGAGTTCTTTACAATGAGCCATGTCTCAATTTTTTCTGTTCAGTACTTTCGGAGATATAGAAGTGCAAAGTTTTTCGGTTTTTCCAAGATGGCGGCCGAACCACGTCACCGATGACGTCATCAATTGGGCACAGTCTATTCCAGGGCAAGACCAATATGTGTGCAAAGTTTGGCGATTCTACGTGCAACGGTGTAGACGCAGTGCTGCAAACAGACAGACAGACAGACAGATGAAAAATCGGTCAGAGACCGAGGACTTGCCGGAATTTACTTTTTTATCGGCCATTTAGGACAAATATGGCGGCTGAACCACCTGACCGATGACATCATCATTAACATATTTTATTCCCCCTGGAGAGTTCTTTCCAATGAGCCATGTCTCAATTTTTTCTGTTCAGCACTTTTGGAGATAGAGGTGCAACGTTTTTCGGATTTTCCAAGATGGCGGCCGAACCACGTGACCGATGACGTCATCATTAACATATTTTATTCCCCCTGGAGAGTTCTTTCCAATGAGCCATGTCTCAATTTTTTCTATTCAGCACTTTCGGAGATATGGAGGTGATTTTTTTCCCGTTTTTCCAAGATGGCGGCCGCACCACGTGACCGATGACGTCATCATTAACATATTTTATTCCCCATGGAGCGTTCTTTACAATGAGCCATGTCTCAATTTTTTCTGTTCAGCACTTTTGGAGATATCGTGGTGCAAAGTTTTGCCGTTTTTCCAAGATGGCGGCCGACCACGTGACTGATGACGTCATCATTAACATATTTTATTCCCCATGGAGAGTTCTTTACAATGAGCCATGTCTCAATTTTTTCTGTTCAGCACTTTTGGAGATATAGTGGTGCAAATTTTTGCCTTTTTTCCAAGATGGCGGCCGACCACGTGACATATGACGTCATCATTAACATATTTTATTCCCCATGGAGAGTTCTTTACAATGAGCCATGTCTCAATTTTTTCAGTACAGTACTTTCGGAGATATAGAGGTGCAAATTTTTTCGGTTTTTCCAAGATGGCGGCCGAACCACGTCACCGATGACGTCATCAATTGGGCACAGTCTATTCCAGGGCAAGACCAATATGTGTGCAAAGTTTGGCGATTCTCCGTGCAACGGTGTAGACGCAGTGCTGCAAACAGACAGACAAACAGACAGACAAACAGACAAACAGACAAACAGACAAATGAAAAATCGGTCAGAGACCGAGGACTTGCCGGAATGTACTTTTTTATCGGCCATTTAGGACAAATATGGCGGCCGAACCACGTGACCGATGACGTCATCATTAACATATTTTATTCCCCATGGAGAGTTCTTTACAATGAGCCATACCTCAATTTTTTCTATTCAGGACTTTTGGAGATGTGGAGGTGCAGAGTTTTCCGGTTTTTCCAAGATGGCGGCCGACCACGTGACTGATGACGTCATCATTAACATATTTTATTCCCCATGGAGAGTTCTTTACAATGAGCCATGTCTCAATTTTTTCTGTTCAGCACTTTTGGAGATTTTGTGGTGCAAAGTTTTGCCGTTTTTACAAGATGGCGGCCGACCACGTGACTGATGACGTCATCATTAACATATTTTATTCCCCATGGAGAGTTCTTTACAATGAGCCATGTCTCAATTTTTTCTGTTCAGCACTTTTGGAGATATAGTGGTGCAAAGTTTTGCCGTTTTTCCAAGATGGCGGCCGACCACGTGACATATGACGTCATCATTAACATATTTTATTCCCCATGGAGAGTTCTTTACAATGAGCCATGTCTCAATTTTTTCTGTTCAGCACTTTTGGAGATATAGTGGTGCAACGTTTTGCCGTTTTTCCAAGATGGCGACCGAACCACGTGACTGATGACGTCATCATTTACATATTTTATTCCCCATGGAGAGTTCTTTACAATGAGCCATGTCTCAATTTTTTCTGTTCAGTACTTTCGGAGATATAGAGGTGCAAAGTTTTTCGGTTTTTCCAAGATGGCGGCCGAACCACGTCACCGATGACGTCATCAATTGGGCACAGTCTATTCCAGGGCAAGACCAATATGTGTGCAAAGTTTGGCGATTCTACGTGCAACGGTGTAGACGCAGTGCTGCAAACAGACAGACAAACAGACAGACAGACAGACAGACAGACAAATGAAAAATCGGTCAGAGACCGAGGACTTGCCGGAATGTACTTTTTTATCGGCCATTTAGAACAAATATGGCGGCCAAACTACGTGATACATGACGTCATCATTAACATATTTTATTCCCCATGGAGAGTTCTTTACAATGAGCCATCTCTCAATTTTTTCCATTCTGCACTTTTGGAGATATAGTGGTGCAAAGTTTTGCCGTTTTTCCAAGATGGCGGCCGACCACGTGACATATGACGTCATCATTAACATATTTTATTCCCCATGGAGCGTTCTTTACAATGAGCCATGTCTCAATTTTTTCTGTTCAGCACTTTTGGAGATATCGTGGTGCAAAGTTTTGCCGTTTTTCCAAGATGGCGGCCGACCACGTGACTGATGACGTCATCATTAACATATTTTATTCCCCATGGAGAGTTCTTTACAATGAGCCATGTCTCAATATTTTCTGTTCAGGACTTTTGGAGATATGGAGGTGCAAAATTTTTTGGTTTTTCCAAGATGGCGGCCGAACCACGTGACCGATGACGTCATCATTTGGGCACAGTATATTAGAGGGCAAGACAAATACGTGTGCAAAGTTTGGTGATTCTACGTGCAACGGTGTAGACGTAGTGCTGCAAACAGACAAACAGACAAACAGACAAACAGACAAACAGACAAACAAACGAACAGATCAACATACTTGCCGGAATCTTTTCCGGCAAGTAACAAATGAAAAATCGGTCAGAGACCGAGGACTTGCCGGAATGTACTTTTTTATCGGCCATTAAGGACAAATATGGCGGCCAAACCACGTGACCGATGAAGTCATCATTACTTGTTTTCTAAACTAATTTATTCCTTGATGATGCTCAAGAAATTTCATCTTGATCGGATGAAGTTTTGTACTTGGCGAATTATGACGTCATAATGGAGGAACCTATGACATCATCATTAACATGTTTTATTCCCCATGGAGAGTTCTTTACAATGAGCCATGTCTCAATTTTATCTGTTCAGCACTTTTGGAGATACAGTGGAACAAAGTTTTGCCGTTTTTCCAAGATGGCGGCCGACCACGTGACATATGACGTCATCATTAACATATTTTGTTCCCCATGGAGAGTTCTTTACAATGAGCCATGTCTCAATTTTTTCTATTCAGCACTTTCGGAGATGTGGAGGTGCAACGCTTTTCAGTTTTTCCAAGATGGCGGCTGAACCACGTGACCGATGACATCATCATGAACATAATTTATTCCCCATGGAGAGTTCTTTACAATGAGCCATGTCTCAATTTTTTCTGTTCAGCACTTTTGGAGATATAGTGGTGCAAAGTTTTTCGGTTTTTCCAAGATGGCGGCCGAACCACGTCACCGATGACGTCATCAATTGGGCACAGTCTATTCCAGGGCAAGACGAATATGTGTGCAAAGTTTGGCGATTCTCCGTGCAACGGTGTAGACGCAGTGCTGCAAACAGACAAACAGACAAACAGACAAACAGACAAATGAAAAATCGGTCAGAGACCGAGGACTTGCCGGAATGTACTTTTTTATCAGCCATTTAGAACAAATATGGCGGCTGAACCACGTGATAGATGACGTCATCATTAACATATTTTATTCCCCATGGAGAGTTCTTTACAATGAGCCATGTCTCAATTTTTTCTGTTCAGCACTTTCGGAGATATGGAGGTGTAAAGTTTTTCGGTTTTTCCAAGATGGCGGCCGAACTACGTAACTGATGACGTCATCATTAACATATTTTATTCCCCATGGAGAGTTCTTTACAATGAGCCATGTCTCAATTTTTTCTGTTCAGCACTTTCGGAGATATGGAGGTGTAAAGTTTTTCGGTTTTTCCAAGATGGCGGCCGAACCACGTGACTGATGATGTCATCATTAACATATTTTATTCCACATGGAGAGTTCTTTACAATGATCCATGTCTCTAATTTTTCTGTTCAGCACTTTCGGAGATATGGAGGTGCAAAGTTTTTCGGTTTTTCCAAGATGGCGGCCGAACCACCTGACCGATGACGTCATCATTAGCATATTTTATTCCCCATGGAGAGTTCTTTACAATGAGCCATGTCTCAATTTTTTCCATTCTGCACTTTTGGAGATATAGTGGTGCAAAGTTTTTGCCGTTTTTCCAAGATGGCGGCCGAACCACGTGACATATGACGTCATCATTAACAAATTTTATTCCCCATGGAGAGTTCTTTACAATGAGCCATGTCTCAATTTTTTCTGTTCAGCACTTTTGGAGATATAGTGGTGCAAAATTTTGCCGTTTTTCCAAGATGGTGGCCGACCACGTGACATATGACATCATCATTAACATATTTTAGTCCCCATGGAGAGTTCTTTCCAATGAGCCATGTCTCACTTTTTTCTGTTCAGCACTTTTGGAGCTATAGTGGTGCAAATTTTGCCGTTTTTCCAAGATGGCGGCCGACCACGTGACATATGACGTCATCAGTAACATATTTTATTCCCCATGGAGAGTTCTTTACAATGAGCCATGTCTCAATTTTTTCTGTTCAGTACTTTCGGAGATATGGAGGTGTAAAGTTTTTCGGTTTTTCCAAGATGGCGGCCGAACCACGTCACCGATGACGTCATCAATTGGGCACAGTCTATTCCAGGGCAAGACCAATATGTGTGCAAAGTTTGGCGATTCTACGTGCAACGGTGTAGACGCAGTGCTGCAAACAGACAGACAGACAGACAAACAGATAGACAGACAAACAGATGAAAAATCGGTCAGAGACCGAGGACTTGCCGGGATGTACTTTTTTATCGACCATTTAGGACAAATATGGCGGCCGAACCAAGTGACCGATGACGTCATCATTAACATATTTTATTCCCCATGGAGAGTTCTTTACAATGAGCCATGTCTCAATTTTTTCTATTCAGCACTTTCGGAGATATGGAGGTGCTAGGTTTTTCGGTTTTTCCAAGATGGTGGCCGAACCACGTGACCTATGACGTCATCATTAACATATTTTATTCCCCATGTAGAGTTCTTTACAATGAGCCATGTCTCAATTTGTTCTATTCAGCACTTTCAGAGATATGGAGGTGCAAACATTTTCGGTTTTTCCAAGATGGCGGCCGAACCACGTGACATATGACATCATCATTAACATATTTTATTCCCCATGGAGTTCTTTACAATGAGCCATGTCTCAATTTTTTCTGTTCAGCACTTTTGAAGATATAGTGATGCAAAGTTTTGCCGTTTTTCCAAGATGGCGGCCGACCACGTGACATATGACGTCATCATTAACAATTTATTCCCCATGGAGAGTTCTTTACAATGAGCCATGTCTCAATTTGTTCTATTCAGCACTTTTGGAGATATGGAGGTGCTAGGTTTTTCGGGTTTTCCAAGATGGCGGCCGAACCACGTCACCGATGACGTCATAAATTGGGCACAGTCTATTCCAGGGCAAGACCAATATGTGTGCAAAGTTTGGCGATTCTACGTGCAACGGTGTAGACGCAGTGCTGCAAACAGACAGACAGACAGACAAACAGACAAACAAACGAACAGATCAACATACTTGCCGGAATCTTTTCCGGCAAGTAACGAACAGATCAACATACTTGCCGGAAAATTTTTTCCGGCAAGTAACGAACAGATCAACATACTTGCCGGAATTTTTTCCGGCAAGTAACAAACAGACAAACGAACAGATCAACATACTTGCCGGAAAAATTTTTCCGGCAAGTAACAAACGAACAGATCAACATACTTGCCGGAATCTTTTCCGGCAAGTAACAAACAGACAGACAAACCAACCGATGAACATACTTGCCGGAATCTTTTCCGGCAAGTAACAAGAAAGCAAGAAAACAAACAACCAGAGTGAAAACTGAGTACTCCCTTTCAGCGTGCGTCACTGCCGAGCCCCCTTCGGTGCCCGGCAATGACGTTTTGCAATGCCTGGATATGGCATAGGAAAGGAGCGGTGTACAAAAATCTCCAAGGCGTATTGCTGTGTGCGTTCTTGCAATCAGATACGAATAGCTAATTCATGAGATCAAACTAGTAAACAATGAACATTGCCATGAGATATAGAAGCCAAGTACACATGAAAGCCTCAAACTCGACTATGTCCTCTCCTTCCCAAAATCCATCCGGATCTTTGCCCGCCCATCCCTCTCGCCTCCGCCTCCCTCTCTCCGTGGACGCAGACAGTAATAATGAAGCCTTCCCTGCCATCTGCTGGAGCCGGCGTCTGGGGGTAACTCGCCGCCAAGGAAGTGAGGCGGCGCGACAGGCCCAGATCCCCGGGGGGAGCGGGTTAGGGGAGCGAAGATTAGAGAGGCAGATGGCGGGGGCGCACCGCGAGGGATCGAGGGGGGGGGCGCGAGTTGGAGGGGAGCAAACGCTTTACGGGTTCGAAACTGTTACCCACGCCACCTCATACTCTTTGTGATTGTTGAAATGGGGAATATGGCTGTGGGTGAACTAGCTGGAGTGGGTAGATAGATATAACGTATCCAGTATGATGACACAATGGACAAGTTGCCATGGATACGGAGTCAAAAAAATCTCTTCCTTTTTGCCGCTGAGCATAGAATCGGCTCAATCTACGTATTACTTCGCCTACGATGTTAGGTAAATCATAGGAGGACAGCGCTCGGCTTGTCGTATTTTATGATCTTCAATATGCAAAGTAGACAAAGATGTTCTGAGAGCACACGCCTGATCCTGACCCTCGGACACGCTGCTCAAACCATCTGTTGTGTGAACATCCCTTCCAACTGCCGCAGCAGCGTCCCTCCGACGAGAACGCCTTGACATCTTTCCAGAATTCAGATTTCGCACAAATGGAAAAACAGCATCTGTTTTGGCCTCGCTCCACACGCAGTCGTCTCCGTTAGGCAGACGGTCTCTCCAGGCACAAGATCCGGCCAGGCCACCGTCCGGGGCCTAGATCGGGGCCTCCCGGTGGCGGCGGCTCACGCGACGCCGTCCTCGCACCCAGCGGCGAAGCTCCTCTGACGGTCGGGCTAGAAGAGCCGTTCGTACGTCTTTCCCGGATTAAAAAGTCGACGATGCCGCCGATATCGGGTGCTGCAATGTGGCCTACAAAGCAACTGTCGAGCTTGTCGTTAACCCTTTCTGTTTCATACTGCGCAGTGGCGATACATGTTCGGTTGTTTTTCTTTTTCTTTTTTTTTTACTTTGATAAGCCGTGTGTATGTGTGTGTGTCTACATTGTTTGGGGGTGTTTGTGCGTACCGCACGTAGGTGTGCTAACGGTGTGCTACCGAGCGATTAACACGTCTCATTATCACACAAATGAGTGCAGCACTGGCGAGATCCCACGCACGCTAATCAGCGGCAGTTAATTTGCCTGATGAGACACAGTGTAAATATCCCATCCTTCATGTATGCTAAACAGATTGTGCCATTACCAAAACGCTGATGTACGGTTAATAGCCTCCTTACGTACCTGTGCACGCGTGTTTCGAAAGTTACGCCACGGCGTAACGTTCGTTAGGTACCTGCACTGCCGTTGGCACCTGTCTACAACAAATAAATTAATTAATTAATCTCATTTACTCCACCCATCCAAGCAAACAAAAAAAAACCTGGTACCTTTAGCCTGCATTGTGGATCCAAAGTCCCCACAAGGTCTGCTGTTGGCACATTGAAGGCAGGTAGGTGGTCTCTAGTTTATTTTTACCACCAGGTCCTCTGGTCTAGCTCCGGAAGGCACGCACTCATCCAGTAACTCCCTCCCGATTAAACTTAAAAATTCAGGCGAAATGCATACCTCAACTCTTATATTACTCTCTTCTCCCATTTGTGAAACTTCCTTCCTCAGGGTTTCCTATCCCATGCTCAGTCCTTCCCTCAGGACTTCAAGCAGGTGGTGCACCTCCATCTCATGTTATCTGCTATCCCTTCCTAAATGGTCTAATTTTACCCCCCTACGCCCCTACCTACCTACGTCCTATGACCTGCAGGTCACAATTCTAAACCGATGGTCATGAAACTTCACCAAGCTGTAGAGGTCGTCACAATTGAGAATCCTATTGATATGATGTCAAATGGTCATCTGGAGGTAGAATTTCTAAAATCGCCATTTTCATCCGATTGACTTGAAAATTAAACAGCATTTGCATATTGAGTCACTAAATTGGGAAACCAACTATTTTAAGGTCAAACGGTCAAAGGTCAACTCAAGGTCAACCATCTAAAATCAACAATTTTCATCTGAAAAATCATCACTTTTCATCTTATTAACTTGAAAATGAAACAGCAATTGCATAGTGCATCACTGAATTTGGAAACCAGCTATTTTAAGGTCAAAGGTCAACTCAAGGTCAAACTTCTAAAATCATTAATTTTCATCTGAAAAGTCAATTTTCATCTGATTGACTTGAAAATTGAACAACATTTACATATTGAGTCACTAAATTGGGAAACCAACTATTTTTGAGGTAAAAACATCAAAGGTCAAAAGGTCAAACTTCTAAAATCATCAATTTTCAGATGAAAAATCGTCACTTTTCATCCGATTGACTTGCAAATTAAATAGCAATTGCACAGTGCCTCTTTGAATTGGGAAACAAACTATTCAAGGTCAAAAGATCAAACTTCTAAAATCATCAATTTTCATATGAAAAATCATCAATTTTCATCCGATTGACTTGCAAATTAAACAGCAATTGCACAGTGCCTCTTTGAATTGGGAAACAAACTATTCAAGGTCAAAAGATCAAACTTCTAAAATCATCAATTTTCATATGAAAAATCGTCACTTTTCATCCTATTAACTTAATAAACAAAATTACATAGTGGATCACTGAATTGGGAAACCCAACTATTTTTGAGGTCATAAGGTCAAAGGTTAATTCAAGGTCAAACTTCTAAAATCATTAATTTTCATATGAAAAATCATCACTTTCCATCCTATTAACGTAATAAACAAAATTACATAGTGGATCACTGAATTGGGAAAGCCAACTATTTTTGAGGTCATAAGGTCAAAGGTTAATTCAAGGCCAAACTTCCAAAATCATCAATTTTCATCCGATTGACTTGAAAAAATTAATGGCATTTGTATATTGAGTCACGAAATTGGGAAACCAACTATTTTAAGGTCAAATGGTCAAAGGTTAACTCAAGGTCAAACATCTAAAATCAACAATTTACATCTGAAAAATCATCACTTTTCATATTATTAACTTAATAAACAAAATTACATAGTGGATCACTGAATTGGGAAAGCAACTATTTTTGAGGTAAAAACATCAAAGGTCAATTCAAGGTCAAACTTCCAAAATTATCAATTTTCATCTGAAAAATCATCACTTTTCATCTTATTAACTTGGGATTGAGACAGCAATTGCATAGTGCACTGAATTGGGAAACCAACTATTTTTTAAGGTCGAGGGTTTTTAAGGTAAAAGTCAAACTTCTAAAATCATTAATTTTCATCTGAAAAGTCAATTTTCATCTGATTGACTTGAAAATTGAACATTTACATATTGAGTCACTAAATTGGGAAACCAATTATGTTTTTAGGTAAAAACAAAGGTCAGTTCAAGGTCAAACTTCCAAAATTATCAATTTTCATATGAAAAATCGTCACTTTTCATCCGATTGACTTGCGGTTTAAACAGCAATTGCACAGTGCCTCTTTGAATTGGGAAACAAACTATTCAAGGTCAAAAGGTCAAACTTATAAAATAATCAATTTTCGTATGAAAAATGGTCACTTTTCAAGCTATTAACTCGATAATTAAACAGAAATTACATAGTGGATCACTAAATTGGGAAACCAATTATGTTTTTAGGTAAAAACAAAGGTCAGTTCAAGGTCAACCTTCCAAAATTATCAATTTTCATCTGAAAAATCATCATTTTTCATCCGATTGACTTCGAATTCGAATAACAATTGCATAGTTCATCACTGAATTGGGAAAGCAAATATTTTTGAAGTCAAAAGGTTAAAGGCCAACTCAAGGTCAAACTTCGAAAATCATTAATTTTCATCTTAAAAAGAATCAATTTGAATCCTTTTTTTTTTTGTATACAAGATCGAGGCTCATGTAAGAGCTAACATTAATCACAAAAAAACAAATTGACACATAAAACATATCATAAAGGGAGCGGGAGACAAGATGGGGAGAGAGAGGGAAGCACACAAGTACAATATTTGAAAGCAGGGACATCAGGAGATCTGTGGAAGGGAAAGGGCTTGGGGGGACGAGGCATGGGAAGGGGGGGGGGGGGGGGGGAAGGTATACAACACATGGACACTGCAAGGACTTCCAGGAAAGAAGTCGGAATTTCAAAAAAGTGGATCTGGGGTGAATTAACGGGGGCAGAAAAGATCAAGGTTTTTGATGGCGGAAGATAAGAGATGGTGGTGAACAGCTGTTTTAAAGAGCTGGAGGGAGGAGTGGGAATGAAGAGAGTGAGGGAGTTTGTTCCAGAGGTGGGAGAAAAGAGGAATGAAAGAGTGAAGGTGAGCAGAGAGTCTTGATTTTGGCAGTTTAACCATAAGAGGGTTGCTGGCAGATCTTGTGCGACCTGTAGGAATATTTGGGGGACAGAGCACAAAGAGCTGGGGGGAAAGGCCGGAGAGGAGTCGGTAGAAGACAGAAAGACCACCAACCTGCCAGCGGTGAGTGAGTGAAAGGCCCTCGGAGTTAGCTTCATCGCGGGAGATTCCAATGATTCTGAACGCTTTGGTTTCAACAGCGTGAAGCCGAGCGAGATGTGAGGCAGGAGCACCAGCCCAGTTGACCCGAGCTTTGATTAAAATCGTCAATTTTAATCTTAATAAAACGGACAATATGATGTATTCATGGCAACTCTTTTTGGAGGGGGGGGGGGGGTGACTTTGCACGATGTCTTTCTTGTTTGTCTGTCTGTGAACAGGATACTTCAAAACGTTGTGGACCGATTCAGACGAAATTTGGTGGAGAGGTTTGGTTATGTGATGACGACAATACATTTTGGTGAGGATCCGGATCCGGCTACTATAAATTTTTAAGTGATTCTTCACCATTGAGTGATATGGCTAAAACCGATATATAACATGATATCTCAAAAAGTTGTGGACGAGTTATGACAAAACTTGATGGACAGGTTGGGTGCATGATAAGGACTTTGGTGAAAGTTCTAATTTGGTGAAGAGCCGAATACGGATACAGATACGAGAGTTTTTATTTTAATTTTAAAGTGATTCTTCACCATTGAGAGATGGGGCCAAAAACGTTCTATAGCTTGGTATTTCAAAAAATTGTGGACGGATTAGGACAAAACTTGGTAATTCATTTGCGTAGATGACAAGAACAAGCGATTCGATTTTGGTTCAGGTCAGAATCCCGATCCGGCCTGTCAGCGGGATACAAAACGTAAACTGTTCGGCTTGGCGGAGGTGTGTGCTCTACCGAGTGCCGTTCTAGTTACCCTCTATAATCTCACTCTTCCATGACCCTTGATCTTGCAAAGAAAAACAACAACAACAACATTGATTGCGCACCTATAAACACGTGACATTACGCTTCGTTTTGAGGTATCCTGTTCACAGACAGACAAACAAACAAGAAAGACGTGCTTGCAAAGCCCACCCCCCCCCCCCCCCCAAAAAGAGTTGCCATGAATACATCATATTGATCTGTGTACGCCTATGTTCAAATTCGACAGCCGTGACGTCATCACACATTATGCATAAACACTCCTAAGAGGGACATTTGCTGTAAACCGGGGTCTAAATTTTCTCGGATTAATTAAAAACCATTATATTCCCATAAAGTTGGAGGGAATTGGTTAAGAAATTTAAATCACATTGCCCTTTAAATGGCGGTTAAAAAAAACGAGCGGAAAAGCCCATCATAATGACAAGCGACCCTTTTGTACGAAATGAAAATGCGGGTTAAACTTGAAAATGCGGGTTAAACCCAAAATTACAGACAAATCCTCCATTTATTACTTGGACAGGTTGGGTGTACGATAATATTGCAATTGAAAGGGTGTATGATAATATTGCAATGTGCGTCATTTCCTCATAACCTCTGTCACCAAAGATGGAGGTTATGTATTCACCCGTTTGTTATTTGTGAAATCGAAAATTCGCAAGTACCATATATTGGTTGGTCTAGTCTGTTATTCTGTCGGTCTGTTTGTTATTCTGTCTGTCTGGTTTGGTTGTCTGTCTGTCTGGTTTGGTTGTCTGTCTGTCTGTGCGTCAATCGCCTGCAGGTCACATTTTTACTCCGATCTGGTAGGGGTAGTGACCACATGGAAACCTTATTGTTTTTTTGAGGTCAACAGGTGAATGTCACATACATCTTCAATTTCCAACCGATTCACTTGATATCTATGTATATATTGTATATAAACCTGAAAAACATGGTGGATGGTGAACCCTCGTCAAGGTAAGTTTTGATCGACACCTGTGAGTATGTCGATGAATTACGTCCTCTTTGATCATGAGTTGGACCGTGAGTAAGTCTATTAATTACTTATTATTTAATTACGTCTATTGTTTCTGGAATATTGGAACAGACCTTTTAGACATGTCGACCTTTAGTGCACTTACACCTTTTAGACCCCGTCAGACTTTTATACCCCTTCTACCCTTTGGACCTTTTAAGACCCTTTTTACCCTTCAGACCCCTAAGACTCTTTATAACCCTAAGACCATTTACCTTCAGACCCTTTAGACCTCTAAGACCATTTTAGACCCTTTAAAACCCAAAGACCCCATATGAACCCTTAGTCCCTCCCACCCACACCCTATATTTCCCGTTTGACCTTCTGCCTGAGGGCCTTCTGCAAAAACACACGAGGGTCACCAGTCATAATCAAGAGGCTCCCCACACTGGTAAACCACCACAGTCCCACGTGGAATGAAGGCACAAAATGAATGAATTGATAAAAATTATCTTTCTTTTTTTCAGGTCCTGCTCATCTTGGTTCGTGGCATAGGGAATATAGGGGAAGTCAAACGTGGAATAGAGAAGAATCCCACGTGGAATAGAGATAAGTCCCACGTGGAATAGGGAAATTTCCCACGTGGAATAGAGGAAAGTCCCATGTGGAATAGGGAAAAGTCCCATGTGGAATAGAGAAAAGTTCCACATGGAAAAGAGAAAAGTTCCACATGGAAAAGGGTAAAGTTGCACATGGAAAAGAGAAAAGTCCCATGTGGAATAGAGAAAAGTCGCACGTGGCAAAGAAAAAATGGTGTCCACGACAACAATTTCACCCTATTATTAGGCCCCATTGGACTTATTCCGAAATATGGGCTTATGGATTGGGTCTCATCGGCCTGTCCGTGCGTGCGTCCACAACCATATTTCGCAAATGTATGGACCGATTTTGTTCATACTTGGCACAAAGACAACATGTGATGTATATAAATGCACATCATTAAATTTCGCAATGCAATCAAAGATGGCCACCTGGCAGCCATTTTAGTTGTCAAAAACTTGATGTTGAACACGTCCTCAACCATTTCTCGGACATGTATTTGCCGATGTTGTTCAAACTTGTCACATTGATAAATGAATGATGGCACCCATATTATGCATGTCATTTTGTTTCAAGATCAGATCCAAGATGGCCGACTGGTGGCCATTTTGTTACTTAAACATGTCCCCAACCATTTATTGAACACTAGCGAGGTACCCGTGCTACGCACTGGTGGGGAGCCAAAAGCAAACAAACATTGTGGAAACGGTGAATGCTAAACCATGGAACCAATAAATTCCACATTCCTGTGCCACCTTCAGTCTCACGTCAGACATGGACAGCAGGTTTGTGAAAGACTTGGGTGAAAAAACGCTGAATGGGAAACCATGAACCAAATAATTCCATATTCCTGTGCCACCTGTAGCCGAACATCAAACATGGACAGCAGGTTCGTGAAGGACTTCCACGAAAAACGTACCCGTTTGAATGGTTCTAGACCCAGTCAATGGCGAATCTGCATATGGTGATCCGCGAATGTCACGGTTAGAAAGTAGAAAATTCACATCATTTCCTCATTCATTTGAACTCAATATCTCTATTTTTCGTTCCAAACAGCATAACTGCAATCACAAATTAAATAGCATTACCATAAAAAATAAACTTTTACGAACACTCATGACCTAAACAAATAGTTAAATCCGCGCGGATGTTACATCCGGATATGGAGTTCGTCCGGTTCGAGTTCCGTACGGTTCGAAATTCAAAATCATAATTGTGTTCACTCAATTCCAAATAGCATCATTCCAATCATAAATTAATACTATAACAAAATACTGTGTTAAATGACGATTGTATTTAAATATCATCAAACCAGCTCATTATTGTCATGTGTTCACTTCCGGATTTGGAGCAGGTCCATATCGAGCCAATTTCAAAATCATAATTTTTATTGAGGATCTTATGAATCCTCTTACCTACCTCACAACATCCGCTTGGACCCAAAAACATTCCACAGAAGGTTTGGCGGGGCTAGCCTAGCCCCAAAACTGAGGAAGTAGCTTGGGGACGGACAGACGCTCCTGTTTTATAATAATAATATAGATGCATGGTCAGATTTAGTTAAAACTTGCCACAAGCAGAGTACATGATGATATACACGTGTGCGCCTCACTTTATTTTGCGATCTGATCAAAGATGGCCAACTGGTCGACTGGCGGCCATTTTAGTTGTAAAAAAAAACCCGATATTGAAAATGTCCTCAACCATTTCTCAAACATGCATTTACCGATCCCGTTAAAACATGGCACACAGATCATGAATGATGGATTACATATACATGCACATCATTTTCTTTCGAGATTAGATGCAAGATGGCCGACTGGCAGCCATTTTGTTACTTAAACGTGTCCCCAACCATTTCTCAGAAATACATGGACCGATTTTGTTCAAACATGGCACAAAGACAATGCATGAGAGTATACATATGCAGAAGATTTAGTTTTGTAATCCGACCAAAGATGGCCGACTGGCGGCCTCTAACTTCGTACAGCAAAATTACTAAAACCATGGGGACTATGGCATTTTATGTCTTTTTAGCTCGTCCCCTGCACAGCAGGAGATGGGGTTTTGTAATCACGTGTGTGTGTGTGTGTGTGTGTGTGTGTGTGTGTGTGTGTGTGTGTGTGTGTGTGTGTGCGCGTTACCATTTAAGCTATTGTCATCAAATTTTCACCCAAGCTTTATTATGATAATACGGTGAAGGCAAATTAATAATTTTGTCAAAAGGTCAAAGGTCAACGTCACATAAAATCATCAATTTTCATCCAATTGACCTGAAATTTCAGTCAACATTTGGGTTTTGTCATCAAATTTTCAACAAAGTATTATTATGATAATATGGAGAAGACAAATTAATAATTTTGGCTAAAGGTCAAAGGTCAGCATGACCAAAAATCACAAATTTTCATCCAATTGACATGAAATTTTAAGAATTTGCAGATTGTGTCACTGAATTGGTTCACCAATCAAAAGCTAGATGCTGATTTTTTTGGATAAAAAGGTCAAATGTTAAGATTGCGTAAAATCACCAATTTTCACCCGATTGACCTGAAATGTAAAGAATTTGCATATCGGGTCACTGAATTGGTTCACTAATCAAAAACTAGAAGCTGTTTTTTTTAGATGTTAAGCTTTTAGATCTTTTTTCTTTAGATCAAGGCTGCATAAAATCATCAATTTTCATTTTGTATTTTTTTAAAACTGTTTTTGTTATTTTGAGCATACAGAAGAAGAACTTGACACCTGAATACAAACGGATTCGGACGGACTTTGCATTTTTAGATGTCTTCTCATTCTTCTTGTATTCAATTGAGATCTTTTGGTGATTTTATTATTGCCAAACCTCAGGAATTTTTCAAGATATCAAATTGAAACTGACACATCTTATTTGTATGTATGTGTCATATATGCAGATATAATCTGGTCAAAATTTATCGAAGGTCGAGGTGCATACCATCCAAAACATGTAAAACACCTTTTATACCGCAATTAGAAAATGTCTCAACCAAAATCACCCTTGCACTTTTTTCAAATAACTTTTTCTCTAAAAATAAGTTGAATTTGACAAAAGTATTTGGTCTCCACAATTCTTTATTTCACTGTTAATATTACAGAACATTTGTTTTTGATTCAGAACTTAATAGATCCTTTTAAATCAGAAAAATAATGGCATTTGAGCGCAATGCACACATTCAAAATAACTTATTGACAAAATTATTGACACCCTCGACTTAATATTTGGTAGCACAGCCTTTGGACAAAATAACTGCTGTCAAGTGCTTCCTATAGCCATGAATGAGCTTCCTAAACCTCGCTACTGGCAGTTTGGCCAACTCTTCTTGTGCAAACTGCTCCAGTTCTCCCAGATTGGAAGGGTGCCTTCTCCCCACTGCTGTTTTCAGATCTCCCCACAGGTGTTCAATGGGATTGAGAACTGGACTCATTGCTGGCCACTTCAGAACAGTCAAATGTTTTGTCTTGAACCATTCCTGGGTACTTTTTGAAGTCTGTTTGGGGTCATTGTCCTGCTGCAAGACCCATGACCTTCGATGGCGACCCAGCTTTTTGACACTGGTTTGAACATTGCACTCCAAAATGCTTTGGTAATCTCCTCATTTCATGATGCAATGCACACATTCAAGGCACCCAGTGCCAGAGGCAGCACAGCAACCCCAAAACATCACTGAACCTCCTCCATGTTTGACTGTAGGGAAGGTGTTCTTTTCTTTGAAGGCTTCATTTTGTTTTCTGTAAACATAGAGATGACGTGCTTTCCCCAAAAGTTCTAATTTGGTCTCATCTGTTGACAGGACATTCTCCCTGAAGGATTTTGGCTTGTTCAGGTGTTTTTTTGGCAAACTCCAGTCGGTTTTTCTTATGCCTCTCTCTCTCAGCAGTGGGGTCATCCTGGGTTTCCGACCAGAGAACCCCCTTTCATCGAGTTGGTGATGGTTGGTGCGAGTTGAAACTGTCGTACCTTGTGTCTGAAGGTCAGCTTGAATCTGTTTGGCAGTTGGTTGAGGTGCTTTCTCCTCCATTCAAACAATCCTTCACTGCAATCTTCGATCAGGTTTCCCCTTCGGCCACGTCCAGGGAGGTTGGCTACAGTGCCATGGGCCTTAAACTTCCTAATAACATTGCGTACGGTGGACACAGGAGCATCAAGGTCTCTGGAGATGGACTTGTAGCCTTGAGATTGTCCATGCTTGGCTACAATCTTGTGTCTGACCTCCTCAGACAATTCTCTGGTTTTCGTTGTTTTCTCCATGCTCATTGCGGTACACACAGTGACACAAATCAGGAGAACGACTCCTTTTCTCCATTCAAACTGGTTGAATGAGTGATTTTTACATTGCAGGCACATGCAACTCACCACGGGTGAGTTCATTTCCAAAGTAAAGGAGAATCACCTGCTTGAAATCTAATTGTTTCTACCAAACTTCTAAAAGGTGCCAATAATATTGTCTGGGCCATTTTAGGATTTCTGTGTGGAATAAGCTAAGATTTAGTAATTGTTTCAGCTTTTTATGCCTCTGCCGGCAAAGTCGCCGGAGGCATTATGTTTTCGGGTTGTCCGTCCATCCGTCCGTCCGGGCTAAACCTTGTTGTTCTCAGCAACCACATGTCCGATTGAGACGAAACTTTCAGGGTAGGAGTGACACCCATGCAGAATGTTTTTGTGATAATTGTGACGTCATAAGTCACGTGGTATGGCAGCCATCTTGGATTTAAAGCAAATAATGATAAAAAATATTTCTCAGAAACTGCTGAACGGAATTTTTTTTAACTTGGCACATTGTCAAGTACTCCCAATGGGGAACAAAAGCATGATAATGATGACATCAAGGGTGAAGTGGTATACTAGCCAAAAATGTTTTAATCGAATTCCTTATCCTAAAAATCTGAAATTGCATGCACACGATCTATGACCCATTTGTATTGAAATGGTAAATTTATGACATCATAGGTCACATTGTTTGGCAGCCATTTTGGATTGAAAGAAAATATTAAATTATTGTATCTCTGAAACCGCTCACCTTATTGATGCGAAATTTTACAAATATCATTTAACAGCACTGTTGCATATCGTTTGAAAATGATGATGTCATATGTCACGTGGTTTGGCAGCCATCTTGGATAGAAAAACGAACCTTATCTGGTCAACATAAAACTTCACAAACGTGATCCACTACCCATACATATGCAGAGTGATGGCATCTATCCGTTGTGGGACTATATGGAGGCATATTGGCGACACAGTCGCATTGTTCTAGTTTTGTTTTGTTCCATTGCAAACGAAGAAATACATATGTGGAATGTGGATACCAAAATATTTTTTAATTACAACAATTTTCTGGAAGAAATGGTGCATTATTTGAAAAAGGTGCAAGGGTGCCAATATTTCTGGCCATGACAGTAAGTCAAATTTTCCAAATTACCAAATTGTTGGTGCCATGGCAACTATCGTTTACTTGGATTTCGCAAGAATCATGCTATGCATGACATAGGCATGTTTTTAGCATCCCGTTCGTTTTTAGCTCACCTGGAACGAAGTTCATGATGATGATTTCTTAATTACCTCCGTCACCAAAGGTGGATGGAGGTTATGTTTTCACCCCTGTTTGTTACTTGCAAAATCGTAGATTTTTCAAGTGTATCGATTAGTTGCGTTTGTTATTCTGTCTGTTTATCTGTCTGTCACTCGCCTACAGGTCACAATTCTAAACCGATCGTCATGACACTTCACTAAGTTGTAGAGGTCGTCACAACTGAGAAACCCCTTGATTTTGAGGTAAAAGGTCATCTGGAGGTCAGATTTATAAAATCGCCATTTTTCATCCGATCCAATGAAAATTGACCAGCAATTGTATATTGAGTCAATAAATTGGGGTCATTATTTTTGAGGTCAAAAGGTCAAAGGTCAACTCAAGGTCAAACTTTCAAAATCATCAATTTCCATTTGAAAAAATCATCAATTTTCATCCGATTGACTTGAAAATTTTACAGCATTTCCATAGTGCCTCACTGAATTGGGAAACCAACTATTTCTGAGGTCAAAGGTCACCTCAAGGTCAAACTTCTAAAATCATCAATTTTCATCTGAACAATCGTCACTTTTCATCCTATTGACCCGAGCTTTGATCAAAATCGTCCATTTTAATCTTGCTGAAATGGACAATTTGGTGGATCAATGGCAACTTTTTTTGGGGCATGGGGGTGGATTTTGCAAGTATCGTGCTCTGCATTACGAGCACGATACCCCTCTCCCGACTGCCCACAAACGCAACCGACCAATATACTTGAAAAATCTTCGATTCCCCAGTAGACCCCTCAGGACCCGATTTTTTAATGCCGTGAACAAACGTTTGTACATCACGGGTGATGAAGGTTGTGGTCAAGGTTCATCGAAATAGTGTGTGTAGTTTCAGAGAAGAAAGCAAATATCTATTTTGGGGGGTCAAACTTGGACCCACTTTGACCCCCCATAGACCCCTTTAAACTTTGATTTTCTTCGAAGTTTTCTTAACAAAATGGCAGACTATGTTTTTTTTCAGGTTACAATTTTGGGTGGAGTTGGGCAGCTGTCCAACCAATGGGGCGAAGGCAGTCCGTCCACACATACAGTACAAACGAAAATATGCCATAGCTCCATTATAGTATGACGAACAACAGATTTGGGGAAAATTATTCCACTACCTCATACACTTAAAGACCTTACACCCCATGTTAGAATATCGTGTATTTTGTGTTGATGCTCCATGCAAATTTCCACTGATTTTTACCACTTCAGGAAACGGTAGTCTCTCTATTAATGGTAGAGAGTCTGTCGACCGGGCGTTAAACAAGAGTATGAATGTAGTTTGTTTGTCTGTGTCTGTCATTCTCATCAAATCAAAACTTATCACGAATTGTTGAACTTCCTAAAAAAAAGTCTGCGAAGAGTTGCAGAGCTGCCTGTGTGCATGTCCTGGGATCCATATTACGTGCATAGATTTCTCCAACAACCCTTCCCCTCCAACCACCACCCCCTCCCCTCCAACCACCACCCCCTCCCCTCCAACCACCACCCCTCCTCCCCTCCAACCACCACTCCCCCTCCCCTCCAACCACCACCCCCCCTCCTCTCCAACCACCACTCCCCCTCCCCTCCAACCACCACTCCCCCTCCCCTCCAACCACCACTCCCCCTCCCCTCCAACCACCACCTCCCCTCCCCTCCAACCACCACCCCCCTCCCCTCCAACCACCACCCCCCTTCCCTCCAGCCACCACTCCCCTCCCCTCCAACCACCACCTCTCCCACCGCCTCCCTTCCAAATCAAATTCCTCCCAACCGCCTCCCCCTCTCCCAACCCCTCCCCCTCTCCCAACCGCCTCCCTCTCTCCCAACCGCCTTCCTTCTCTCCCAACCGCCTTCCTTCTCTCCCAACCGCCTTCCTTCTCTCCGAACCGCCTCCCTTTCCTCCAAACCTTCTCCCACCAAGGACTGAGGCTCTGAAAAAGGTTCATCCACATCAGGGTGCCCATGAACCTTGAATAGAGCGACTCACACAAATATCCACCACAGACAAGAAATATCTCTCTGGAGTGTGACGTAATATTTTCTCCGTGATTATCTATCTATAATTCCAGTAATCTCTGTGTGTGTGTGTGTGTGTGTGTGTGTGTGTGTGTGTGTGTGTGTGTGTGTGTGTGTGTGTGTATGTGTGTATGTCTGTGACCGCTGTTTCTCGACAACCACGGGTCCGATATACTTGAAACTTGCCAGGTATATTGCTGGGGACCCGAGGATGTGCCTTTTCAAGGTTTCATATTAATCGGACAAGTAGTTACCGAGCTATGTCCAAAAAACGATTCAACCAATCAGAGAGCAGCGAGTTATCACGTGTGCCGAACGTGGCGAACAGACTCTGCCTCGGACGGCACATTTGAGAGCGTATTCATTTATTTCACGTTGGCAAACTATGTTGCCGCTATGTTGGCGTTAAACTATGTTTTAAAACTAATTTGCGATTCTTTCGCTTTCCTGCGCGTTTGTGCACGCTATGGCGATTTCTTTACCAAACTCCGCAAGCCGTTCGCTTTGGACCAAACCATTTCATGTAAATAGAGGGGGGGGGGGGGGATTGTCACCGTACTCGCAAGCCGTTCGCTTTGGACCAAACCATTTCATGTAAATAGAGGGGGGGGGGATATAATTTTAGATATAGATATAGTACGGGCATGCTCTAGTCTATCTATAATTCCAGTAATCTCTGTGTGTGTGTGTGTGTGTCTGTGTGTGTGTGTGTGTGTGTGTGTGTGTGTGTGTGTGTGTGTGTGTGTGTGTGTTTGTCTGTGACCGCTGTTTCTCGACAACCACGGGTCCGATATACTTGAAACTTGCCAGGTATATTGCTGGGGACCTGAGGATGTGCCTTTTCAAGGTTTCATATTAATCGGACAAGTAGTTACCGAGCTATGGCGATTTAGCCGTTCGCCGTTCGCTTTGGCTTTGCGAATGGACCAAACCATTCATGTAAATAGAGGGGGGGGGGGGGGGTTCTGTGGTCGTTCGCTTTGGCTTTGCGAATGGACCAAACCATTTCATGTAAATAGAGGGGGGGGTTCTGTGGTCGTTACTGCCACGCGGTTTGGAATGTTTTTCCGAACGGGCACCCACGTACGGGCACGTCCGAGTCTATCTATAATTCCAGTAATCTCTGTGTGTGTGTGTGTGTGTGTGTGTGTGTGTGTGTGTTTGTCTGTGACCGCTGTTTCTCGACAACCACGGGTCCGATATACTTGAAACTTGCCAGGTATATTGCTGGGGACCTGAGGATGTGCCTTTTCAAGGTTTCATATTAATCAGAGAAGTAGTTACCGAGCTATGGCGATTTAGCCGTTCGCCGTTCGCTTTGGCTTTGCGAATGGACCAAACCATTCATGTAAATAGAGGGGGGGGTTCTGTGGTCGTTCGCTTTGGCTTTGCGAATGGACCAAACCATTTCATGTAAATAGAGGGGGGGGTTCTGTGGTCGTTACTGCCACGCGGTTTGGAATGTTTTTCCGAACGGGCACCCACGTACGGGCACGTCCTAGTTATGAATAATAATAATAATAATTATAGTTTCCATTGTTGTGTGATTAGCCATGTCACATTGTCGTGATTTTAAATCAAAACTTTTTTTGTTTCAACGAAACTTCGTCAATTCCGAATTGCAGGATATCATTTATCGATATGATGGTTTGTGCTACAATTTACACCATGTATGTTCAGGCACGATTTGTAGGGCTATCTACATATTACATATACACAAGATGGTGACAATCGCCTCTCAGCTGTCGAGCCTGGGTTCGAATCCCGACACAGATATAAGTCGTCATCCTGGTGTTTCACAGGTAGGGTGACTCATCAAAGTGTGTCGACCTTCGAATGGGCATTAAGCCGGATGTCCCGTGTTCGTTTGTGGACGTTAACGATCCCCAGGGTGTTCTGAGGGTGTTCGTGAGCTATCGCCGGCACTCTGAACAAATCACAAATTCCTGCCCAAACCAGCAGGGGCACTGCATCAGTGGCACCCCCAGCCAATGATGCTACCCCGCAGCTTTGTGCTGCAAACGGAGGAAAAACACAGGGGAAGGGCAAACGGCCCATCAATCACGTGCCACATCCACGCCAACCAACCAATCAACGAGCACACTCATCCAGTGATCACGCCCCTTTTCCACGACGCCAACTACGCCCACAGTACGACGCAACTCCGCCTACACCACGACGCAACTCCGCCCACAGCACGACGCAACTCCGCCTACACCACGACGCAACCCCGCCCACACCACGTAAGCAATCCACTCGATGAGCAGGGTGCTGAACTACGCTAACTAATCTGTCGTTCCACCATCATTTGTGGATAATTTACATCGATCAAGGGGTAAGGTCACGTGTGCCGGAAATCCTCACCACATTTGACAGGCTTCATGAATCCGCAGGTTACCACCTCGACTTATGCAGGCATACATAAACATGGCGCAAGTCTTTCACGAACCGGCTGGCCAGGCCTGTCGTTCAGCTGAGGTTATGCCAGGAATTTTTAATTTGTTCAGGATGCTGGCGATAGCTCGCCTACTCTTCACGAAGAACACCGTGGGGATCTTTAACGTCCACCCTTGCACACGGGACAGAATGTTTAATATACCCTCTTCGGGATGCTGTGCTCCATAATGCTGCACCTTGCTTTGAACAGTTCACCAAGTTGACAAAATTCCCGGGTAGAAGTTGGAACGCCACCAGAAAAAGCCATTTTGCGCCAGGAGAGAAACTATTGGAACGATGGTCCATAGTCATGATGTGACTGTCACAGGTCGACAACTCACCAAACTCAAACAGCACAACTTTCGATCAAAGGAAGATGAATCGGGCGCGTGGGAGAATTAGCCAATCAGAAAGCGCAACAATAACGAGCGGAGACGAACGAACCAATGAGCAGCGGTGAGAGGAAGAAGAAGACCCAAATGATGACGACGCGTGACTCAGATCATACGGGATGGTCGCGTCAGTGCGCCATGAGCACCCGCTGGCTCGGTGACAGGCTCATTGCTGCCGCTGAATTATTGATGAGGGCTCAGCACAGGGCGTAATTAAATTAAAAGCCACAATCAGCCAAGACGGATGGCTCGGGCCCGCGGAGAGCGTAGGGAGGCAGGTGGCAATGCTCACGCATTATTTGTTATAATCACCGCTCCAAAATGTAACAAAGGCGCCACGTTAGGTGGCCATATGGACCGCACCAACAATTACACGCCGTCCCGTCAGAGCCGGGCCCCTGGCGGGATCGCCGCTGGGTGGTGAATATGCGTTGGGTACAGAGTGTGGACTAACAGGCAAAAAGCAGCGCTCAGGTAACCATTATATCCGTGACACCTTCAATATGAGCACATGGTTGTACAGGTAATTATACAGCATATACTTATTTTGTACGTACAAAGGTATGGATGGATGTGAGGGTGAGAAGGGTGGGGGGAAGGGCATGTGGATCGAGGAAAGGAAGAGAGCAGGATGTTGAGAGAGAGAGAGAGAGAGAGAAACAAAAAAAGTTTGGGAGGAGGGAATGGAGGAGAGGGAGGGGAATAGGCATGTACCTGCACTTATATGAGCCTCTGATCGAGGGGCGGGGTCAAAAAAAACCAGAAAACAGCCCATACTTGCATACGTAATAAATAGATACCCATTTAGATGATTTTTTTTAAATGATATCAGTTTCAAGAATGAAAGACAGATGGAGAGTGCGTGTGTACCTGCCGATTCCAAGTCAAAACTGCAATCCCTCCTCACGGTTATGACCAGGTGTATTGCAAGGTACTTGTTATAAGCACGGAGCGTCATCTGATGGTGCCAATTGGCTCACCTCTTGTATGCTCACTGGTAAAGAACTGGCAAGTCTCCTGGGCACGACTGCAGTTTGGACAAATATGAAAGCGAAGGTTTCCATTGTCATTCATGGTAATGAGATATGATCTCATTGAAGATGCCTAAGGTATCAAGGTACTGAAGACCACCAAGTAGACCTCGGAGACGGATAGAGAGATGCAAGAGGACATTCATGGTTCTGCAACAAAAAGTGGTCTTGCAATCATGTTTACGCAGGAGGAGAAAGGGTAGTGCTGACAGTATATTATAAACAGCAGACAGTATATTGTTATGGGATTGCCTGCTGGGTCATGAGTGGTCTCTCTTGGACCCTCTTCCCAACCTTTGACCCTAAAGCCGACCGAGCCCCAGATTACTCCACGACATGATGGTTTGCTAAGCAACCACGGACTACAGTCTAAGGTGACCGAATCTGGTAGGGTCCCCGTGCCCAAATCTCGCGTTGCTTTCCCGGTGATTTAGTTATCCCAGATGGGGAACCATGCTTTCGACGCCCCACCCTTATCTACTAATTAGGTAATGCCGAGTGGAACCATAAGTGGGATGTCGGCTCGTCTAGCATAACGAACCAGTGGGGTACAATCTCCCATCTATTTATGACATACTATGTCTAACCAATGAAGGAAACAGATGATTGAGTAGGTTTGGAAAGTTTATATTGATTTAACAAAGGAATGCATTTACCAGCACATATGCACAAAGATGCATGGTCACAAAGAAAAGTCTTAACCCCGAGCACATAAAGAACCCTTTATACATTTTGCCTTTACACTAAAACACAATGCAGGTGTGCCTCATTCAACCAGGAAATTAGACTAGAAAGGGGCTAGTGAGAGGAAGAAGAAGTCGGGTCGGTATCGTCGACCACTTTCTAATCTGGATATGAGCTGGCAGACCCACGTGGGTCACAACGTGATGGGGAGGGAGGAAATTGAGGAGTATGAGAAAGAGGATTGTGTGACGCAGCTTTTCAGGAAAGGTACAGGTGAACTGTGAAGGTGCGAGTCAGTAACCCCGGCCTGACAGGTCAAGGGGTAATCGTTCAAACTCTGTGCCCTGACAGGTCAAGAGGCAACCCTTGAGCTCTTTTATATGTCTCTAAATTAATTAAAAGTAGTGATAGAATAGAAAGATCGTGTAAGTCAGTGTGTTAGGTCGTTGTGTCCAGGGAACCAGCGGTGTTCACCCACTCTCTGCTTAGTGGCCCCAGCCTGCACACCTCCGCAAAGGATCGGCCTTGTAGAGATTTGTCTTGTGGCGCAACTTGCCTCACACCGTTCCCCAGACGCAAAACACAGCCCGATGCTTGGAATTCACTGGCTTTTATATTGATATATTGCTACGCACGAGCATATGGAGCCACCAGGGCAGAGAAGAGCTGGAAGGATGCCCTAGAGGTACGCACACTCTCCTCTAAGCTGTCAAACCTGGATTTGAATCTTGACCCAGCTATAAACTGTCATCCTGGTGTTTCACAGGCAGGGTGATTCATCAATGTGTGTGCCGTCCCACTGATGGACGTCACACTGAGCATTCCACCTACTGCAATTCGTTGGTGGACTTTAAAGATCCAAGGGTGTCTATTGCGAAGAGTAGGCGGGCTATCGGCGACACCCAAAACAAAATCCAAATTCCTGTTCTAACCTATAGAGAGCATTGTATCAGCGGCACAGCTGTGCTCTCAGCCAATGATAATACCTCACAAACTTGTGCTGCATACGAAAGAAGAAGATGGCAGAGAAAGGGAATTTATTTGAGAATCTCAGATAATCCTAATCATCAAACTAGAATCCGGGCACTCGGTAGAGCGCATACCTTCGCCGCAGCTACTGTTCTGTACTTGGCATGGGAGTGTATGCGATGTGAAACTTTATGTGAAATGCGATCGATTTTTAAAAATCAGAATTTGAGCAAATCTGTTTCATTCGTCTGTTAATATGCCTCCCCGATTGACAAATCTGCAATTTGAATTTCATTTGAGGTTGAAATGATTGCGGGAGATCGCGTTATAGTGATGACGTCTTGGATGGACATCCTCTTCTTCAGTCGCTCATAACTTTGAGTGAAATACGATCGAGTTAAAAATAGTCAGAATTTGAGCAAATCTGTTTCATTCGTTTGTTAATATGCCTCATCTCTTGACAAATCTGCAATTATAATTTTTTTTGAGGTTGAAATGATCGCGGGAGATCGCGTTATAGTGATGACGTCCTGGATGGACATCTTCTTCTTCAGTCGCTCATAACTTTGAGTGAAATACGATCGAGTTAAAAATAGTCAGAATTTGAGCAAATCTGTTTCCCAAAATCTAATCAAATGTGTCCCGTATAATAACCAATCATCCCACCAAATTTCATGCAATTCGGTTGAATACTTTTTGAGTTATGCGATTAACATACACACACACAGACATACAAATAAATACACAGCGATCAAAACATAACCTTCCGCTTTTGCGAAGGTAAAGAACAAAATGTGATGCTTGGAGCTTTCAGTGCCCATGGTTGTTCCAGAGAGGATGACGATATTCAATGGGGACATGCTAGGGGCCCACATGGATACGAAGTCAACGATGCTGGGAAATAAGTACTAAACTACTTATTTGTGAATGAAGTGACTATGTGTACCACATTGTTCAGGAAGCAAGATATCTACAAGCATACCAGGTACTGCATTGACTTTAGGATAGTCAGGTGAAAGAACCTCAGAAGGTGCCTGAATGCAGCTGTAAAGTGAGCAGCCAACTGCAATAATGACCTAAGCTGCTTCAAATTAAAGTGAAGATTTCAGCAAACAGGGAAAGGTTTGGTTTCAGCAAACTTCATTGACCCCAGGGTGGAAGCACAGGAAAGTTTGCTGTAGAAAAGTTACTGTATATGGCAGAAGTTAACATGAAATGCGCAGAACAATTTATTTGAGGATCTCAGATAATCCTAATCATCAAAAGAACAAAATGTGATGTTTGTTGTGATGCCAGGTGCCTCTTTCAAAAGTATGAACCAGGTCCCGACAAGCATTGGTGGAAAATGGTCCAACAAGAAAAGTGATCAGCGATTAGATCTGCCCTGAGACAGCACACTTGCTCCAAAGTTGTCATTGCCATAATTGCCAAAGTTGTCATAATTGTCATCTCTGGACCAATCAGAGACAGCAGTGGCCGAAAAGCATGCTGGGTAAATGCATCATGTGAAAAAGTTGAACCAGGCCAAAAGGAAATATGCATGTTTGTATAGAGTTGGCAAAGAGTCATTTCACAGTTGCTGGGCAGAATTGCTTCTTCGTGCTGAGCTTGCAAAAACAGGTTTTATCTGTGATTTGACCTTGTGCAAATGTGGAGCCAAGTTCTTATCTTATAGCCTAGCTCTTCTGTTCTTATCTTATATTTCACTTTTCTTTTGCCTTCTTTTCTCGTAGACAATTTGAGTATAAATTAAAATGCTGTTTTGAATAGAATTTAGAGATCTGCTTGCCTGCGGACAAACTCTTCTCTCCGTACATACGAATAAATAATCCTTTTGTCTATCAAGTGTTGTCTGTCATATTTGGATAAAGGTGGACAGACCCCACAATTGGCACCAGGAAGTGGGAACACGTACACTGATCAGATCATGAATGATACTCTGTACAGAGCGTTGGTGCCACCAAATCAGTTGCTATGGCTATGGATACAATCCCGGAGTGGTTGCCACTCCGACACAGTACAATGAGCCCCTTTTCAAATGGTGAAGTCAAGAATTGTACACAAAATGCCTGAACACCAGATGCAATCTTCATCGATCGAAGAAACTTTGCTGCTAAGCCACACAGAGATGCTCATTAAGCAACAATGGGAATACCAAATGCCTGGTTTCAGACAAAAGCAGTTGAAGGCCAGAATGGCAGATGTGGAGGCAACAACGCATGGCAGAAAATCAGGGATGCAACTTGTAGCAGTGAAATGAGCTACAGTTAAAGATGAAGTTGAAATCCATGTACCACAGCCCAAACACAGCAGCAGTGGTGGAGGAGGCACTTTACAAGGACAGTGCACTGAACATTCAAAGCCAACTGGACGTGGCATATATGGCGAAAGTTAGGCAGCGGCCACCATGACCACAAATGGCTGACCTGAAAAACTGAGATGGTGCACTCTTAGGATAAACTGACGTGAACAATGGCCTGCTGCAATGATGCTGCATGGCACATGAATTGTTCAATTTGCCTTTTGGTGGATTGCTGGAATCACAAAGGTGGAAAAGTTGAGATTCAGACGGAAGGAATGGGAATTTGAAGTTATTTGAAGGTACACAACACAACGTTGATGAGACACGGTTGACTGAACGACAATTTGCCAATGGTGTAGCGCTCCTCACCAAAACCAGGCCTGATGTTGACAACGACATACAAGAGTACCAGTGAGAGTCAATGGACTATTTGTGTTGTCAGTCAGCATCCCTAAAACTAAACTCACGATAATCGGAAGAGAACCAACTAAACAGGACAAAGTTTCCTTTTCTGTAAAGATCGCCATCCTGTGGATCTGTGTACACAAAGGTTAGAAGGGCAGATGTGGAGACAGTAACCAGGGCTAGAGTCCCTATATAGTGTACTCGGAGTAGCAACATGGCGGGTCCTGGAAATTTCTGGTCACGTGGGTCATTGGCACCATTTCGTATCCATCGATAGCTCTGATTGAGCACACAATTGCTCTTCCTTCCTTTTAAATTGATATGGATGTTGTGCCTTTGGATGCACCAATAGATCAGAGAAGGGTTTCAGAATGTATCACATCACTTGAGTGTCTGTAACACGAGTTTATTTATTTGAATTAGTTTAAGTGTTTCAGTTAACATTGGTTAAGTATAGCATGATATTTCATAAAGTTGTAGATAGTTTAATGACAAAACATGGTGGATGGGTTAGGTAGGTGACAACATGTCATGGTCCATGACATGCTTAATGAGACATTTAATGAAAATATAAATTAATTAATGATTACATGGACATGCATGTTTTCATTGGCATACAGTACTTATGTTAAATTAATGAAGAGTTGGAAGAAAATATCTCCACTTGTGGCTCATCTCCATTCCAATGCAGCCCTCTTTTATTCCTTCTTTGTTCTTTCTAAACTTCTCCTTTCCTGTTTCGTTCAATTGCAAAGAAAACCTTTCCCTATCCATATCTTCACAAGGGCTGGCAGGATCGCTGAGACAAGAGGTACACATACTTGTCTCTCAGATGCTTAGCCTCAGTTTGAATCCCGACCGAGCTATAAATTGTCCTTCGATGTTTCACAGTCTGCGATTCATCAAGGTGTGTCCCTTGAATGTACGTTAGGCCAGGTGTCCCGTCTGCTGGCATTAGTTGGTAGATGTTAAAGACCCCACAATGTCCTTTGAGAAGAGAGGCGAGCTATTACCAGCATCCTGGTCAAATTACAAATTCCTGCTCTGACTAACTGTTGGGAAGGCAGCATCACTGTTGCCTAGTAGCCAAGGACCTGCCTTCATGCAGAGCACAAATCAATCAATGAAGCAATCTTCTCAAGGTCTCTATCTATTCACAAAGCCCGAAACAAGTGTGTCCACCCTCAGGAGTGCCAGGAAACAATATCTCTCCTCTCTCAAGACTGAACTCTCAAACCTGTCTCCCTCTTCCAAATCCTGGTGGCATCTGGTCAAATCTGTTTCTGGTGTTTGTTCCCCCTCCATCCCCTCCCTTACCTCAAACGGCTACACAGCTAACTCCGCTCGTGAAAAAGCTGAATGCCTCAACTCTGTGTTTGCCTCTAAATCTTGTGTCCCAAACCCATCCCTCTCTGTACCCATCGTACCCAGTCATACCCAGCTGCTCATGGACTCTGTGTCCTTTCTCCTGACAAGGTGGAGAAGTTTCTGTCAACCCTCGACTCCGATTCTGCAACTGGACCTGATGGCATCAGCCCACGGGTCCTAAAATCCTGTTCTTCCGCTCTTTCACTCCCTCTCTCTGTTCTCTTCACCCTCTCTTTTGCTCAAGGTCATCTGCCATCAGCTTGGAAATCAGCCAACATCACCGCTTTACACAAAAAATGTGCAAAAACAGATCCTTGCAACTACAGACCAATCAACCTTCTCCTCAATTATCAGCAAAGTCATGGAATCCATCATTGCTTCGGATATCAAATCTTTCCTCTTCTCCAATGGCTTGATCTCTGACCATCAATTTGGTTTCAGACCAGGTCAATCTACTCTGGACATGCTGCTTCTGCTACCTCAACAATGGATGGAGGTCCTCAATGCCAAACAGGAAATTAGAGCTGTCTCCTTTGACATATCACGTGCCTTCGATACGGTCTGGCACCTCGCTCTGCTCACCAAACTCTCCTCCTATGGTATCCAGGGAAATCTCCATGCATGCTTGCGGACTTCCTCTCTGGTCGTAGTCAACGTGTGGCCCTGAATAGGTTTCTCTCATCTCCCCTTCCTGTTCAGGCTGGAGTTCCTCAAGGCAGTGTTCTGGGCCATGAGTGACAGGAGAGCAGTCATATTCCATTGAGCTGTGGACGAAACTGACTTTTATGTGTTTAAGATGTCGGGTGTGCCAAGGAAAGACTTCACACGACGGAAGATAGCCATTCGGCGAATGGTTTAGGAGGCCAGTTTGCTTATGTGCTTTTCCAAGGAAATATCATGGCACATCATGGAAACCAAAATCTTGAGTTACACAACTTCTTGCAGATGATTGTTGACAAAGTTGATGATGCCGCGGTTGCCCACACCGTCTTTTTGGACAGACATCGTGAGAGTGTGACATTTTTCAGCATTGAAAGACATGTTACACTTGTTTGAACTGTCTGATTTTGTCCATGTTTGCAGAGATTGAGGAGTCTGCTGGCTGCCGATTTGAGCGATGAGGTATGCCGCATCAGAGATTGGTTGGAGTCATCGGCAAAGACATAGAGAGGATTTTTCAGAGAGTCGCAGAGATCATTCCTGAACACCAGAAAAAAAAGCACACAGCCCAGAACACTGCTTTGAGGAAGTGCAGGCTGAACAGGAAAGCGACATGAGACAAAAATCCTGCTTGCGACCAGAGACCAAGTGCACAAGGCATGCGTCGAGGTTCGCATGGATATGTTAAGAGGAGACTTGGTGAGCAGGACGCTGTGGTACACCGTATACGAGGCACGTTATATGTCAAAGAGACAAATCTCATTTCCTGTTTGCCATTGACGACCTTCATTCATATTGTTGAGGGATTAGAGAAGCACCATGGCCAGCGTACAACAAACAGGTCTGAATGCAAATTACTGATAGATGAAGCCATTGTACAATATAGTCGAAGTGAAATTTGAGTCTTTCCGGGACGTTTGGACTTGTTCAATGTTTCCCTTTGTCACTGTTTGACTTTGAAAGTTTGAACTTTTTCGCTTCTACACTCAGACCTGTTCACTTGTGCATGGACTTAACTTTCTTTTTTACTAAAGTTGTAACTTTGAAGAAGTAACCAAAGTTGCAAGTTACTAATCTAGTAGTAAGGGAAACATATGAAAATCTGTTAACTAAATTGTTACCAAAAAATTTCTTCACCAATATGTTTGTAAAGGTGTGTAATAACATGTGTTAAAATGTTGAAGGTCAACTCCCGTGGGAAACCCAGAAAAAAAGCTGTTGAATTCGGGTACCGAAAAATTATTTTCGAGAATTTTTAATCGGCCCTTAAGTAACTTATGAGGGGTCAAATAAGGGTTTTTCATGATTCTGAGTTGATTGTTAACATTTATATTTCACCACAGACACTCCTTTGTGGAAAAATAATTTCTAAATATATCTCATTTTCTACTTTGCAGGACATGGAGTCTAGCAATATGGATGAAGACGTTACTCCACCTGTGCTCAATTGCTTCATCTGTGCACGCTCGGATACACCAGCTGAAAGGCTCATACAGGCAACTCCAAAGGGATACTCAACTTTATTGAAACAAGCAGAAACTGTCGAAAATGTTACTGTTGTGGAACGTATGAAGGAGGCTCAAAAGGAAGGAAAACTGAGGTACCACAAGAAGTGTAAAAATGATCTGTACAACAACTTTGTTGCAACCACCAAGAAGTCAGCTCAAGCATCAAAGGCAGAGAAAGAGTCATCAAAGTTGAAGAGAAGACGCACTACTTGTGAGTTCAGTTCATCAACTGGCTGCAGTTCTAGAAGATCACAGTCAGTTGACCTTCTGTATAAGGATGTATGCATTCTTTGCAACCAACCAGCCCAGCTCTACAAAAACAAGTGAATCCTCTTGGATTGCGCTGAGGTTCGGGCATGGAATTTCTAGGAGGAAGTATAATTTGTATGCAATGAAAGTACATGTAATATGGGATCGAGTAAGATCGAGTAAGCTTCTCCAGTGCGCGTGCGCGAATTTACGTCACGTCGGCAGCGAGAAGGCGTTCCCCAACACGAACCAATCAGGAACTGCCACGCCCACTTATATGATCTCAGAATTCCTGTGACAGGTATTAGCGTTACACTGGCTGGAAGTCAATCGCTAAAGGCGCTTCCTCAGCGCCAATCACCAGTGCGCGTGCGCGAATTTACGTCACGTCGGCAGCGAGAAGGCGTTCCCCAACACGAACCAATCAGGAACTGCCACGCCCACTTATATGATCTCAGAATTCCTGTGACAGGAATTAGCGTTACACTGGCTGGAAGTCAATCGCTAAAGGCGCTTCCTCAGCGCCAATAATCCAGCACAAGCTAGAAAGAAATACAGAGTGCCAGATAATTTGACTGCAGATACACTGAAGGCAAGCTTGCTGAAGACAGCACGGAGTCGTGGGGATGACTGGGGCACTGAAGTCACTGGACGCCTGGAAGGGATCAACGACTTGGTAGCAGAAGAAACACTGTACCATTTGCGATGCAAACTTATGTTTACGAGAGGTGACAGTTTGTCCAAGACTGATGAGGAAGGAAAAAGGAAGAGAGGACAGAGGAGTATTGATGAGGAGCGAGAGGCAGTTTTTATTGAATTCTGCGAATGGTTAGACTCAGAATTAGAGCATGGGGTAATGAACATGGACCAAGTCCATGAAAAGCTGCAGGAGTTTGATCAGTCACCAGAGAAGAGCCTTTCTTATTCAAAGCATTGGCTAAAGATAAAACTTCTAGAGAAATACGAAGACACCTTGTATTTCACAACACAGGAAAGAAGGGCAGATGTACTCTGTCTCAAAGATGGCACCGACAATATTCTGCGAGAGCATCATGCTAATCTTGACCATGGAGATGAGAAGACTCAGATCATAAAGACGGTACTCAAGTTCATATCCAATGATATTGCCTTGATTGATTTAGGTCCAAAGTCATACCCCACCACACACAGTATGACTGACATCGATAGTCAGCTGACACTTGTTCCTGCAAGCCTTCAGATGTTCTTGAGACCGATTGTCAAGACAGACGAAAGAGTTGCCGTTTGGGGGCAGAATTTTATTAAGGCCTGTCGACCTCGGTCTGGAGTATTGCCACACCAAATGGGGCGTGCCATACAACTTGATCATAGATTTGGGTCAAAATGGATGCTCAACAAGTTCCACCGGCTGGGATACACTGAGTCTTACACGGAGACACAAAACTACAAATACTGCTTCCTTAATAGTAGGAGTGGAGATGATGTTCCAGATACTTCTGGCACTCTTGACACCATTGTGGAGGAAACCGATGAACAGATCAATGATGAGGTTGCGGTTGATGCTGCGCTTGAGGATCAATCAGTGATGACAGCCAAAGTGCCAGCCAGTGAAAGTGAATTGTCAAGTAATGATCAGGTGGTCTTTATGGAGGTTGGGGAAACAAACAATGCAGTCACTCAGTTTGTTGGAGACAATATAGATTTAAACATTGTCTCTATTCACGGAAACGCTCCCTTTCACTCAATGGGTTGGATCGAAGTCACCTCTCCGGCACCACCTTTGCCAGATCCACAGACAACAGCAGCTTTCCCCCGGGTGAAGTTGAAGGCACTCGACAAAGCTAAGATCCTGAGAGGAACTGAAGTAAAGATTATTCCATTTACGAACAGGAAACAGATAGGAACGAACGCGATCATGTTTCTCCCCCTCGCTGAGCTTTCCTCCTCCCTGGCTCATGATCAGCCACTCCTCACTCCAGGTGACACACTCTGGGCAGCGGGGTGGGTGATCAAACCAGAGACTCTACCTCCAACAGAGGGTGCAGCTGCACAACATTCACTCCGTGCCTACCTGCAGACCCGGGACTGGATCCTTCTACAGAGCATGTCTCTGAACCCCAGTGACTATGGATGGACAATAGGTGTGCATGGGTATGAGCCGGTTCCAACACTGGACCCCACGGCTCCTGAGGAGCTATTGCAGTTCACGAGCTGTAATTGTCATGGAGATTGCAGCAACCGGCGATGCAGCTGCAAGAAGAATGGGGTCACGTGCATCTCGGCCTGTGGAGTCTGTAATGGCATTACATGCAGAAACTGCAGTCATGATGTTGTTGAGTCTGAAGAAGACATAGACAATGACTGTTGAAACTTCTGACATTGTGAATGAGAAATAACTCTTGAGTATTATATATGTATGTGAAATAAAAGCTACTTTGTGTGTAAATGTAAAAGTGAATATATAAATGTTAACAATCAACTCAGAATCATGAAAAACCCTTATTTGACCCCTCATAAGTTACTTAAGGGCCGATTTAAATTAAAAAAAATTCTCGAAAATAATTTTTCAGTACCCCAATTCAACAGCTTTTTTTCTGGGTTTCCCACGGGAGTTGAACTTCAACATTTTAACACATGTTATTACACACCTTTACAAACATATTGGTGAAGAAATTTTTTGGTAACAATTTAGTTAACAGATTTGTGAAATATCTCATAAAATGCCCTTACTATAGGTACTTTTTGAAAAGAGAAGGATAACTTGATCGTGAATGTGTTTTTCATATAAATCACTAGTAGTGTATATATGTTGCTTCTGGGACACTCTCATTTTCCCATTGACTTACATGTTAATTTTTCCCCTCCCTCATTGCCCCTAAACACCTCTATTTCTCTCACCCTGTTCTTTACGAACCTTCTAACCTTTTGACATGTTATCCTTATTCATTAGACCACTTAAACAATGGTCCTTCTGTGTGAACCTGTGATCCTTCTGACCTTATGGACCTTTTAACCTTTTACTCTTAATATCATCTGGTGAATCATCTTTGGCCCACTCAAACAACGACCCTACAAATATTTGTTTATGCGTGGGAAATAATTTAATTCTCTTGCCACTCTCTTCACCATCTAATATATTAACAAAAAATATGTTTGAGTTTGGTTCTTTATTAAGATATTTTAACTGAGCTAAGATAAAATGGCAAACCTCCCTCAATGTTCTTGTTTGAGCGCCTCCAGTGCCACACACTTTTTGGTAGGCTCTGTCCACCTTTTGTTAAGCTCCGTCCACTTTTTGGTAAGCCCCGCCCCTTTTGTTAAGCCCCCCCCACTTTGCGAAGCCCCGCCCACTTTTTGTGAGGCCCCGCCCACTTTTGATAAGCCCCGCCCATTTTTTGCTAAGCCCCGCCCACTTTTGCTAAGCTCCACCCACTTTTGCTAAGCCCCACCCACTTTATAAACTCTTTAGCATTGTATCATTTCCAGGTAATACATTACATCATTTTCAGGGAATTCCCATCACATCATTTCCAGTTAAGACAGCCCAGGGAATTTCCACAGGAAATGACACACCCAGTCCTTATAAAAGGCACCGACCACACAGGCTTTTTCAAACACGCTTTCTGCTTCACTTGAGAATGGACTACTATGCCGAAATGGAATGGGATAACTTTGCTATTCCTTGGAGTCCTACTACCTGTGTAGAACTCAACCTTCAGATTGATGAACTGGACTCGAACCTCTTATCAATGGAGGTAAGTTTGTTTATTTATTTATTAATTTATTTATTTAATTAATTATTAATTTAATTATTTATTTAAAAAAATTTTTTTTTTTAGATGAGACTCGTGTAAGAGTTAAAGTTTATTTTAATATTCATAGAGCTTGATTTATACAAATAAAAATATTGTATTAAATTAATACATTGTTATTTTCTTTCACAGGAAATTGTATCTGAGATACGAAATGAAAATTCTGCTTTTAACACAACTTGGGATGAAGTTATTTTTTTGTTTGAAGACATTTTGAACAACCAAGACCCCCAGAACGAGTTCTACCTTGATGACCCAGCCAAAGAGTTATACCTTGGAGATCCACAAAATCCTGAAAAAGAGTTTTACCATGATGATACTTGTTGTGAGTTATCAAAACAAAACCCACTGAACAAGTTCTACCTTGATGAGCCAGAATACAAGTCATACATTGGAGACCCACAAATTTCTGAAAATTGGGAAAGGGGAGTTCTCCCTGATGGTCCGCAGTTATACTATGTGAGACACATCATAGAAACCCTAAAAAATTGTGAAATGGGAATTCTCCCTGATGGTCCGCAGTTATACTATGTGAGACACATCATAGAAACCCTAAAAAATTGGGCAAGGAGAGTTCTCCCTGATGGTCCGCAGTTATACTATGTGAGACACATCATAGAAACCCTAAAAAATTGGGCAAGGAGAGTTCTCCCTGATGGTCCGCAGTTATACTATGTGAGACACATCATAGAAACCCTAAAAAATTGGGAAAGGGAAGTTTTCCCTGATGGTCCGCAGTTATACTATGTGAGACTTATCACGGAAACCCCCAATATTTCTGAAAATTGTGGTTCTACCTTGGGGACTTGGAAAGATGGTTATATTTTTGGAGACTCGGAATGGGGGTTTTGTTTTGATGACTCGGAATGTGATACCTATCTTGGAGGCTCAACAGGAATGTGGTTATACCTTGGGAACTTGGAAAGTTGGTTTTATTTTGGAGACTCTACCTGTGGGGTTCCTCTTGGAGACTCTTTGGATTCTAAAGCAATGAACAATGTTCTTTATTTAATGACGCTTGATTTAAGCAATATCAAGAAAGTTCGAGGAAGAAAATGCTGGAAAATTCTTTCTTCCCATTTCTACTTCTTCAAACTTGAAAGCCTTGAAAGACAGAATTGGAGGAAGAGGAAAAAAAAAAAAAAGAAATACGTATTTAAAAAAAGAAGAAAATAAAGATTATGTTAGGGTTTGGGTGGGATTTTGAATGTGAGGGTTAGGGATGGGGTTGGGTTAGGGTTGGGATTTTGAATGTGAGGGTTAGGGTTGGGGTTGGGTTAGGGATGGGATTGGGTTAGGGTTGGGATTTTGAATGTGAGGGTTAGGGATGGGTTGGGTTAGGGATGGGGTTGGGTTAGGGTTGGGTTAGGGATGGGGTTGGGTTAGGGATGGGATTGGGTTAGGGTGGGATTTTGAATGTGAGGGTTAGGGATGGGGTTGGGTTAGGGATGGGGTTGGGTTAGGGTTGGGATTTTGAATGTGAGGGTTAGGGTTGGGGTTGGGTTAGGGATGGGATTGGGTTAGGGTTGGGATTTTGAATGTGAGGGTTAGGGATGGGTTGGGTTAGGGATGGGGTTGGGTTAGGGTTGGGTTAGGGATGGGGTTGGGTTAGGGATGGGATTGGGTATGGGATTGGGTTGGGTTAGGGATGGGGTTGGGTTAGGGATGGGTTGGGTTAGGGATGGGGTTGGGTTAGGGATGGGTTTGGGTTAGGGATGGGTTTGGGTTAGGGATGGGGTTGGGTTAGGGTTGGGGTTGGGTTAGGGTTTGTATATTATTATGACTCACTCACACATACACACACACACAAAAGTTAAGCCCCAACTGGAAAGTTGAGGGATTCTGTGTTTGGGATTCACAGATTTAAAAACGTATCCCCATTATACACACACAAAAGTTAAGCCCCAACTGAAACGTTGTGGGATTCTGTGTTTGGGGTTCACAGATTTAAAAACGTATCCCCATTATACACACACAAAAGTTAAGCCCCAACTAAAAAGTTGTGGGATTCTGTGTTTGGGGTTCACAGATTTAAAAACGTATCCCCATTATACACACACACAAAAGTTAAGCCCCAACTAAAAAGTTGTGGGATTCTGTGTTTGGGGTTCACAGATTTAAAAACGTATCCCCATTACATTTTATTTATTTATTTATAATTTTCAAGGGTATTATCTGCTTACTTGTGTTTTTTGTAATTCGGGTGAGTAAAATGAACCCAAGATTTCTTCTCCATTTAAATCATATAATTTGTAGGTCCAAGGGACTGTATCCATTACATCAACGATTTTAAATAATTCATTAGTCCATCTCTTTGTATAACCTTTCTCAAAATGGCTTTTCCATTTGTATATTCTTACAATATCACCAACTTTGAACTTGGGCTTTCTCAAGTTAATCTCCTTTTCATATTCTAATTTTGTAAATGTTTCTGATGGTTTTGATTTTGTTGATGAATGAACTGTATTATTGTAATTATCTACAATATCCTGAATTAAATACACCCATTTTTGAGAACCGAGTTGTGTGAATTTTTTATATAATTTCTCTTTTAAAGTACGATTAAAACGCTCAATAACAACTGCCTTTTCTTCATTAAAGGTGCTGTATAATTTAATACCCTTCCCCTTAAGAAATTTCATGAATATTTTGTTATAGAACTCTGTTCCCTCATCAGTCCATAACTTCTTTGGTTTCCTTTTATCCCGATCAAATATTAGCTTAAAGGCTAACATTAAAGTATCACCCCTTTTATTTTTTAAAGGGACAACCCAGGCAAATCTACTCCTCAAATCAATAACGGTTAAAGCATACCTGTATCCCCTGTCATTATTCAATTCAATTAAATCAGCGGACCATATGTGGTCGGTGTATTTAGAATAAACCTTCCTTCTTTTAAACTTTGTGATTATAGGTTTGTGTAATTCTTCAGCCAAAAGCTCCTCAGTCTTGATGACATCATTAGAGCCTAATAGTTTTTTGAGGAATAACCAAGACCAAGTTTCAATTTAGCATTTATCAAATTTCTCACAATAAACCTATCAACTTTCTCTCTCAACGTTGGATTTTGTATCAAAGACAAATTATACAACATTTCGCTGTCGGCTTTATGTTTTTCAGTCAACGTAGTGGTTTTCCCATAAGCAATATCATGCTTCATACACACTTCGTCAACCCTATTTGTAGGTTTAGACCAAGGTTTAGGATTGTCAGCCTCATCTAATCTTTTATCCAAGTTTGTTCCTGGACCACAGAAAGAATACCCTGGAAGGTGTAATTCCCCTGGAATTCCAGTTGTTGTAAATTTACTTCCTGACAGAAACTTTTGTATGTCTCCTCCTCTTTTAGCAGAGATGAATTGGCACTTTTTAGAGCCACATACTTGACATATTCCTTTTTGATAAACTCTATTATTTTTAGCTTTAACATAAGAGATATTTTTAGATTTAGTTTTCTTTTTACATTTGAGACAATAACTCATATTTATTTATCAGAAAAATTCCGACAGAGTATCAAAACCTTTTTGGTTTTCAACATATACATTTCAATCTTTATTTTTAAAACATAAAGAATCCTAAGGAATGCCTTCACTCTCTCCTCCATTTATTTACAAATAAAAACTAACTAAAGTCAATGACACCAACATCATCAATCACATAATCTTTTCCTTCTTCTTCTTCTTCACCACTTTCTCGTTTAAATCTCCTCCCTGAAATTGAAGACATTGACGTTGTTATTTTTGAAACCATTATCTTCATAAGAGTTGTTAATTCTTTAATTTCCTCTTCGGTGCGTTGAGATTGATTTATTTGCTGTAATACACTCAATCTTTTACGAATCTCACTGATTTCCATCTTTTTATATTTTTCCTCCCTCTCTCTTTGCTCCCTTTCCTCCCTCTCCTCCTTCTCCTTTTTCTCCCTCTCCTCCTCCTTTTTCTCCCTTTCCTCCTTCTCCTTTTTCTCTCTTTCCTCCTTCTCTTCTTTAACTCCTTCCTCATTTATCTTAGCAATTTTTGATATCAATATTTTCACAGCATTCATTCTTTCTTTATTTTCCTCTTCGGTGAGTTGAGATTGATCTTCTTGCTGTAATACATCCACTCTTTTTTGAATCGCTCTGATTTCCATCTCCCTCTCCTCCCTCTCTCTTTGTTCCCTCTCCTCCTTCTCTCTTTTCTCTCTTTTCTCCTTCTCTTCTTCAACTCCTTCCTCATCCCTTGCTACCCTTGAGTTTAAACCCCAAAGAATATTATTCATATACTCATCTGGATTTTGAGATATTCTTGTATCTATAATTATTTTTCTCATAATAGGATACCAATAAGATTTGTTGACGATTTCTAAAAGAGTTTTATATTTCATAACTTTGAGAAGTTCATTTTTATTTAATACTTTAAACAAGTCTCTATTTGTGGGTTTAACAATATCAGTATAAGGCCAGTTTTTTATGACAAAATTCCCATGTATATGCTCCAAATCATAAGGTATGTAATACCGAGCACCCTTTTCTTGTAGGTATCCTTGAATACAAAAATTATAATTCTCTTGTAGTCTTCTTCCTGCCATTTATGTATCAGAAATATATGTGAGATTAATATTATGACAGGTAATACCACCCCATCTTCCCACTACCAAATCGGTTTGTATTCCTCGGCTTTCTAGCCTTATCTCATGACCTTCCTTCTTTGTCATGCTAACCATCGCTATACTATCATATATTTTTCTTTTATTAAAACCATGTATTTGTTGTTTATTAATTGTACTTACACATAAATCCATATCCTCACCAAGTGGATAATATTCTTCTTTACGAGACTGATTCAAATCATGTAGGTCTTCTATGTTTATTGAAAAAGACCAATTATACCCTAAATCAGGCATATCGTACCCCCATTTATTAATTCGCATATTAACTATATGTCCTTCTTTATAAAATTCAATTGTAAGCAGGTAGTTAAATTCAATGAGGAAAGGTGTATGGGCAGTATAACCAGGTGTTGTGGTTGTAAATTTTACTTGTTTAACAAAACGTGCTGTTTTCTTTAAAATATATATATTGTGATAAATCACTAAATCTAATTAAGTCATTTGCATCTGTAGGGTTTGGATAATTGATTAATTTATAAGTATTCTTCATATTAATATTTTTACTTACACTATATTTTTGTCGTTCAGCCTGTGCCTTTGTATAATAATTTGATAAATCAATATCCTGAGAGGATTTTCCAAAGATAGAACCATCTTTTCCAACATAAGTCATTTATATTAGATTTAAAATGATATCATAAAAATTTTCATTATTGTTGAGTTGAAATAATACATATAAACATAATTGACCACAACATTTAGAATTAATTTCTTGAACTTGAAATGTTTGATAAACACCATTCTGTAAGAATTGTATTACTTCAACAGGTGGTGGCATACCATAACTATCAAAATAATATTTATCCTGACTATTATGAATACAAACCCAATGAGAACCATTCTGTGTGTCTAAATTCATAATAATATTCTTTGTATTCTTATTTATATGTATTAATTCATCTCTCATACAAATAACCACATTATCGATTTTTAGTGTTTTACAATACTTAGTAAGTTCTATATTTGACGTTGTATTCTTTCCAAATTGTTTAAACCATTTATCCATTTATTTATGAGAAAGATACAATCCATTACCCCGTTTAGTTAGTTTAACACCCACTTGAGCGATAGAGGAAAGCATATCTCTAACCAACAATCTAGCTTTATCAGGTAGACTTTCAAGTTTTTGAGCAAAATCTACAATTACACCACTTCCACTAATTTGTTTCTCCAACTCCTTGTTATGTCTTTCCAATTCTTTTTGAGCTTTTAGTTGTGCCTTCCTTTCGTTAGCAGTTTTTACCGCTGCTGAAATACCACCAGTCAATGCTCCCGCCGCACTTAAACCAGCAAATAAAGGAATTGGAAACGGGAGAAATCCTCCTCTTGACTCGTCTATTGAATATTTCTTTAACATAGGTTTCGTCATTTTAATTTTAAGAGATCCAACATCATTTAGTGTTTTTACTTGTGTGTGTGTGTGAGTAAAACATCAATTCTTACAGCTCCTTTTCTTTGAATTGTATTAACATTAATAATACAAGGCTTTTGATTTTGAATACAAGATGTTAATTTATTAAGATTGATTTGATTAACATATACCCCAACCATTTATTTATGAGAAAAAACCTATGTGATATTAATCATAACACCATTATCTGTATTAATCTGTAATTCTGTTTCCTCCAAAAGCAAACAATATGCATTAACCTCTTCACTCTCCCCTCTTTCAATGTATAGAGAAGTATCCACTCGATTAGACTTTATAGTTTCCTTTTGAGAACTCAGGTCAATTGCGTAGATTGTATAAAGTTTTTGAAACGCAACCATATCCAAAATAGGATCATTATTACCATTACTTTCACACACCTTTTGGTAGGACTTGTAGGCTTCCGCATAATCATTTTTTTCCCAATCAATTTCCAATCTATCTCGCGGATAAAATGTGCCATCAAGAGAAACCCGAAGTTGTTTCACCTTAGCATTATCACTCAGCGCATTATTCTTATTAGTACCGTCCTCTCCATCTGGTTTTAAAAAAATGAGCCAGAGGTATCGTGGCTTTCCTTGAAGAACACCCAAATTCCAAGTGTAGGTAGTGTGTTCCAGTTTAACGTGTTGACATCTTCTTTTAAGGTATGATACATTTAGCGGTTTCTTTGAGTTAAGTCTTCTATTTAACATCCCTTCCGTTTTAAGATTAGGAGTATATTCACTGATATACCAACAAAAATCATTAATAACAAATTTATTGTTGTCTTCAAAAGCATTTTCAACCCCAAAAAGCAACCTATTTACATTATCATTCCTTTGTAGTTGAAATCTAATTTTACGACCATACAAAACTTTGTCATAATCACAAAATCCAAATATACCTTTCAGAGGTACTGCTACGGTAAAACTATTTTCTGGTTTTGTGTCATCATTATACATTGCCTTCCTTTGACTATAACCAGGGTCTGTGTTTGTACCCGTTGACATATCAGGAATAAAACCTTCAACAGCTCCCTTACCCATTCTATCACCAAACGAATATAGTGTAAATTTCATCATTTCAGATGTAGCAGAGACATAATCAACCGCTTCAACCTCTTGTGTTCCAATATACAGGCGAACACTATCAAACATTTTCCAGAAGAAATCATTTACGAGTGTAGCATTAGTATTATTCGCAGCCTTAGTGAATTTAAATTTACACAGCAAGAAACTATCAGCTATATTCAAGTAAGTTTGTTGATTATTTATTTCAAAACTTTTTGTTCCGTTTGAATTCCAGTCTGTTCCTGTTATAGCATTTACCTTAAAATAGTCTTCCTTTTTTGTGGAGTTTGAAATGATAATTGTATCATCCAAATCATAGATACTATCAATCGCTTCCATACTTGTATTTATATAGTATTAAAATCGTTGAAACCCTGACCCAAGTATTTTAATGATTTTTTGTCGTTCTTGTGAAGATAGTTGAGTTTTACCTTTTTTTATTTCTTTGATTGCTTGTAATTTATGAGACTCCTTTTGAGCATCTTTTATACTCTTTATAGCACCCGCAACGGAGCCCACGGCAGAAGCAGTTGAACCAATTAGGTCTTTATGTTTAAGGATGGTTGAACCAATACCCATTAGAGTATCAATTATCCCATCTCCTTTATTTCGAAATTGATGACCTACACCTCGTTGTCTCTTAGGTTTATAGTATCCTTTACCCACATACCTTGTATAGTATGGTGAAAGGTACATGCCCTCCACTGTAATTATTTTATATTTTCCCAACTCATGTTTTCTCACAATAACCATTATTTATTTATTGAAAAACTTCACTTAGGTGAATTCTGATGGATATAATTTCATCATTAAAGGATATCATACGATTATCTTGGTCGGTTATCCTAAAATTTACTCTGTATATGGTTTTTCCTGACACAGGTAAATAGACAAGATTTTTTGGTTCCATATTAAATTTATAACCAATCGGGGTTGAGTATGCACTGAATGAAAATATTGTATTTGTTCTTATTCCATCGTTATAAGCACCATAAATCAAATCACAATGAATTAATACTGAATTTATACCGGAGGATATTTGGATAACATTATCACTGTAAAACGTCCCGTTATTTTCAATCTTTTTTGAAGAGAAACCCAATAGCTCTCTAAACGAATTTTCAATCGTGAAATCAACTTTATAATTATTTTTAAGTTTAATAGTTGATTTTGAAGTGTGTTTTTGAATATCTATTACAATATTTTTTGGTTCATCACCTTTTTCTTTCATAAGGCGAGAGACTTCTGAAGTTATTTGAGAAATCTCGTAAGCTCCAGGTGAAATGGTTATAGTTTTATATCCACTTCCTGGATTATAACTAAACTTGTTGTTTTTCTCTGTGATATTAAAAAGGGTATTGTAAGTTTCCATTGACAACAAAGATGCCTCATATGAGGTAAGGGGGTCAAGTTGTAGTGGGTAAGGGAATGAAGCTGTGTAATCGCTCGTTGTGAAATTAAAACTAAGAATTGTGCTTCTCATCTTATTTAATATCTAATAAAATATCTTTGTATTGACATTTATTAATTATTTTCATGTTCATCAACTGATCTAAAATGGCTGAGGATTCATTAAAACAATTGTTGTTTCCAGCCTTCTTACTACCTAACAACAATAATAGCCTATTAACTAATTGTGATGGGTCATTTGGAAGAAAACTAACACCCGAACCAAGCTTACTTAAAGCATCAATAATATGTTTCTCCTTCTCATTCTTCTTACTTTTACCAGCAACAGAAACTCCATAATCAAGTGCATTTAGCAACTCAATATATATGATTTCGGGTGACACCGTCACAATTTCGGTCTTTGAGGCCGGCCGATAGGCACGAGGTTCTCCTGACCACGTGGCCCTTGACTTGGTTTGTCCGCACAATGTGGGCGCTTTCAGGATGAACTTTAGCCGGGGAGCGTTTGGGTGCGTGGCGCCTTTGGGCGCCCCGGTCTGATACTGCCGCCCTCTTCCTCTCTTTCCATATCAAGTGGTTCCTCAAAATATTTTGAACCGCTGAATCCAGGGTTTGTTAGAAGAAACATTAATCTTGGAGTTAATTTAACATTTGGTTGAGTAGAACTCAAGAACATCAATTCATCATTAAATATCAATACCTTTTCTTCCACAAGATGAAACACTGCTGGTTCTTCTGTTGGAATGAGACCTGCTCTGGTTTTTGAACCCGCCGAATATTCATTGTTTTGAAGAGCTTCCACAACATAATTAGGTGGTTGATTTACCTCCTCAAGTTTCCGAAATAATCCTTCATCATCATATTGTAATTTTCCAAGTTCTTGTTTTGTTATCTGACTAAAATCTTTGAGCATTTGAAGTTTTTTTGGAGTAAATTCTACCGTGGGAACTGTAGGGTGTTGAGTTTTTAAAAGCGGTTTAAAAAATTTCTCTTGTTTTCTTTCAAAGGCTTCTTCACCAGTTAGTTTCTGTCTCCGTTTCTTCTTTATCTCTTCCTGTTGCTTTACAACTTTTGAAACCAACTCTTGATGTTCCTTAAACTTTCTTGCTCTTTCTTCGGCATTCATTTAGTATTGAAAAATATCATTTAATGAATTGTAAAGGTCAATGGGAAAATTTTCCTTTTCTTCATCATTATAGTAAATGTGTTGAAATAAATCTTTTTCTTTAAATATTTCATCAAATTCTTTATTGGTATTAATACGAGTTGTTATTTCTTCTTCACTAATACTTGTATCTCTGCTTTTCATACGTTTGCGTTGAGTCTCCTCATCGATATCAAAACCGAATGATAAAATCTTAACTCCATCACCACACAATTGTTTAATAATTTGTCTCATTCCTTCAGGATTAGTTTCTAAAATCCCAAGACCATTAGATTTTACTTTATTTAACTCACTCTTACAATGTGAATATTTTGTAGAACCAAGAGAGACCTCCTCAAATATTTGACCTTCGTTCCTCAATCGCATATGTTCCTCCATTGAAATGTAGTAATAATCTTTCCCTTCTACTTCTCCTGGTCGCTTTGCTCTGGTTGTAGTACTCACAAAACGAATCATAGGGTGTTTTTAAAAAAAACTTACAATCTTTTCATTTTTACTATTCAAGAGTTTAGATTTATGAAAGTTCTTTCCAGAAGCAGATTTACCCACAAGGTTAATAATAATTGTTGTCATTTATATATGTAATTATGTTTAAAATAAAAATACATCCTTTAATATCTCATCTTGTTTCACAACAATATATTTATATTTTCCAATCGTGTGTTTCATATAATTTTCAAATTCTTTTTTACTACATAACGTAGAGCAATTATCTCTCCAAAAATTATTTACATCTATTGAATTTAACTTAAATAAAATAAAAGTATTAGCATTGTTTTTTATTGAGCGTCGAGGGAGTTGAAAATATGACTGACTAAGATAAATACAATTACAAGAAGAATGTCTCCCTCTTGTATAGTAGCTATCCATTACTGTTTGGTTTCTCTCATTAACACAATCATCAAAGATGACGAGGTTCTTTTTTGATTTATCTAAATCTTGAGGTGAAGGTATATCATCCGTATTATCACTGAGAATACAAGTTATGGGTTTTGGTTTAGGTTTCTGTGTATCACAAAATAGTTGTATTATATCCTCAATGTTATAATCATTTAGTTTGTTTTGAAGTTTAAATAAACCGATAATGTCTTCCTTTTTAAGACCTGCATTAAAACCCTGTGAGAGTAGTTGATACTCGGGTTGAAAACTTGACTTCGTAAAAATTATTAAATTATCATAATCTAAAAAGTTGGGGGTAAGGAACATCTTTAAAAGCAAACAGGTTTTTCCACATCCGCTTGAACCAACTATTAGACATCTCAATGAATTTGGAATGTTTTTATGGTTATTAAATTTTATCTTATTTTCCCAAACGGGTAAAAAATCATTCATTTATATATTTGGAAAACAAGTCATCCAACTTTTTTTGAGCTATTTTAGAAACTCTATATTTTATCCTGAGTTCGGGTTTAATTTCAAAATAATTCATTATTTTATTTATGTAGTATCTTGTATTAACATTTCCATTAAAATTATTTTGAATAATAAATATCATTAAACCCTTATACATTTCCTCAATACAAAGAGTCTCTTTCCTTGTAAGAAATGGTGTATTATCACCATAATGCTTAACATTCATCTCTCTTATTAATCTTGTAAAGTAATTCATTTTTGGTTCTAATTTAAAAGAGTGATATGTTTTTTTATATTTCTTATTATCATTAATTAGAATATAATCACAGAATAAACATTGTTTATATGAATCCTCATCATTAAGCCCCACTCTATCACATGCCGGACAATTCTCTAATTTATCATATGGAGAGTCTGGAAATTCTAAATATCCTTCAGAACTTATCATATTTATGTGGTAAATTTTTACTTAAACTAAATGCAAGTTTATTCATTCATAAATACAATGTTTCAAAGCACAAAAGACAAATTTCAATCAATCTCTACTTCGGTGAAAGATATAGAAAAATATGTCAAAGATGTTAAATTGAACAAAGATAAATATGGAAATTTTAGGGTAAAACCAGTTATGGAAAATAACATGAGCCCCTCTATTTCATTTAAAGGAAGAGCTCTAACTATACCTGGAAAGACATCCATTAAAGTAAATCTAACAAAAGTTTCTCCTCTACTCCTGGCAATTTATTCAAAGCTTGAAAAAGTGATTGACCACGATACTTTGAAAAAGAATGATAAGACCATCAACAATACTCGTGGAGAAATTTGTATTTACTTTAATAATCCAAAGGGTGTAGATCTAAGTAAAATGAATGATGTTAATATTTCTGGTGAAATGTCATTTCGTTCTATGATAGTTAGAGATTATTTAAAGATAACTTTTGATATTAAAAATGTAGAGATTGAATCCGTTAATGAAAGAAAGTATATTGGTATAGATGGAAAGGTTTTTTCTGCTAATTAAATATGAGTCATTACAGCAGTGAAGATTTTACTATTTCATTGAACTCGGACGATAGTGATGATAGTATTTCATTGAACTCGGACGATGGTGATGATAGTATTTCATTGAACACAGATGATAGTTATGATACTAATAGTTTGTGCTCAAATGATAGTTATGAGAGTAGCTTTATTGATGACTCTGAGTATGATTCTGAGTATTCATGTGATAGTTATGACTTAGATGATTCTGAATGAAAAAGTGTTTTAGTTTAAGCACAGCGATATATATAAAACGGAGCTGTAAAGCTCAAAAGTGTTTTATTTTAAGCACAGCGATATATATAAAACGGAGCTGTAAAGCTCAAAAGTGTTTTATTTTAAGCACAGTGATATATATAAAACACCACGTTTTCTCACGCTATAAATATGGTTTATTGTGATACTTGCGAGAAGGAAGTAAAATATTATAAACAACATATTCTCACCGCAAAACATACATACAACATTCTTAACAAACTTTCCCCTCTTCCACCTAAAACAAAACATTGTAAGGTCTGTAAAACAACCATCCTCAAGAAGGGGTTTAAAGCCCATCTTAAAACTAACAAACACTTGTCAAAATTGTTTACTATTAAAAACTCTGATGGTGCATTCAAAGGACATATTAAAATAAGAGTCTTTAACTTCAAACCTCCTGAACCAGAGTCTATAGTTGATGCTGTAGAAATAGTTAAACCTGCTGTTCAAACGTTGATTGAAAAAACACTAAAAGAAATGAAACCACTTAAATTTTATATGGGAGTAAAATTAGAAATGACAAAGGACGAAGGAGTTATAGATACACCATACATGAGAACTGAGCCACACTTTATATCTTCATATCAAGATTTTAAAACATCAGGAGTCTATGATGAACTTATTAAACAAGAGCAAGATGTGGATAATTCAATCGTAGGAAGTGGATTCAATATAGGAAAAATTATTTACATAGACATTCATATTCTTAAATCAGATCCTCTAAAAGCTTCTTCTTACATTGATTTACCCAGTGTTATCAAAAATAGAAAAGCAGTTATCAATATCAAAAATAAAGACAATAAATGTTTTCTCTGGTCTATTCTAGCACACTTACATCCTCCACATTTTCATGATGAAAGAGTATCTCATTATAAAAAATATGAGAATACATTAAATACGAAAGATCTAAAATTTCCGATGACTTTAAATGATATTCCTAAATTTGAAAAGTTGAATAATTTATCAGTTAATGTTTATGGTCTAACAGAAACAAACAACATTCAGGTTTTAAAGCTTTCTGACAATTGTAAACAAACTCATATTAATCTTCTATATTTTAATTCAGACAAAAATTCACATTATACATACATCAAAGATATTACAAAATTAATAAAACCACAAGTATGTAAAAGAACAAATAAAATATATATTTGTATGCATTGTCTTAACTTCTTCCATACACAAGAAAGATTAGATAAACATTCAAATTATTGTGGTGAACATAAATCAACGGTAATCAACATGCCTAAAAAAGGCTCAAAGATCACATTCAAAGATGAAAAGAAAACAATAAAACATCCATTTGTTATATATGCTGATTTTGAAAGTATTTTAGAAAAAATTGATACTGCTTCTCCAGATCCAAAATAATCATACACAAATAAATATCAAAAACATACTCCTTGTGGTTTTTGTTATTATATCAAATCATCCGGTGGTGATAAATATAACAAGTTAGAGATGTATAGAGGCTCAAATACCCCAGAGGAGTTTGTGAAACGACTAGAAAAAGACTGTGTTCGATTAACCAAGATAATGAGAGAAACCAATAAACCAATGTCCTTAACAAGTAAAGAAAAAAGAGAATTTATAAAAAACAATGTCTGTCATATTTGTGAGGAGAAAATTGGTAAAGGTCTAAAGGTTAGAGACCATTGTCATCTCACTGGTAAATATAGAGGTCCGGCTCATCAAAGTTGTAATATTAATTATCAACTCCCCTCTTTCATTCCTGTCTTTCTTCATAACAACGCTCATTATGATACACATCTATTTATCAAGGAACTCTCAAAGACTTCTGGAAGTATCTCAGCAATTCCAAACACGGATCAGAAATACATTTCATTCACAAAAACAATTCACACATCTCCTATTACTCATATCAGGTTTATTGATACATTTAAATTCATGGCAAGTCCATTGGCTAACTTGGTTCAAAATCTAAAAGAGTTTCCATGTCTTTCAGAGTATTTTTAGATAAAGATTTTCTAACACAAAAGGGAATTTACCCCTATGACTATATGGACTCATTTGAGAGATTCAATGAAACACAACTTCCTTTAAAAGAAAATTTCTATAACAAATTAAATAATAGTCATATATCTGATAAAGATTATGTACACGCACAAAATGTTTGGAAAAAATATAACATTAAGAATCTTGGTGAGTATCACGATTTGTACCTCAAAACTGATGTGCTTTTGTTGGCTGATGTGTTTGAGGCTTTCAGAACAATCTGTCATTCTGGATATGGATTGGATCCTGCTCACTATTACACTGCTCCTGGATTGGCTTGGAGCGCGATGTTAAAAATGACAAAACAAGATTTGGATTTGATAACCGATGTTGATATGCTTTTGATGATTGAAAAGGCAAAGAGAGGAGGAATTTCACAAGTCTGTTCAAAGAGATATGCTAAAGCAAATAACAAGTACATTCCAAATTATGATCCATTGGTAGAGAGCTCCTACTTGATGTATTATGATGCGAACAACCTGTATGGCTGGGCAATGTCTCAGGCTCTTCCTTATGGAAAACTTAGATGGGTAAAGGAAAAAGATTACAAAAAGGTTTTACAAGATGTATGTATCTCTACACAAAAAGAATTGGATGATTCAAAGGTTGGTTATTATTTTGAGGTCGATTTGAAATATCCAGAGGAACTTCATAACCTACACAAAGATCTCCCATTTGCTTGTGAAAAGGAAAGTCCAAAGAAGGAGTGGTTAAGTGATTATCAACAATCATTTAATATAGGTGAATCAACAGAAAAATTACTTACTACATTATATAACAAGAAAAATTATGTTCTACACCAAAGAAATTTGCGACAATATTTATCAAAAGGTCTAAGAATAGAGAAGATCCATAGGGTTCTAAAGTTCAATCAAAGTCATTGGTTAAAGGGGTACATTGATTTTAATACACAAAGAAGAACAGAGTCAAAAACAGATTTTGAGAAAGACTTTTATAAATTGATGAATAATGCGGTCTTTGGTAAGACCATGGAAAATGTGAGGAAAAGACAAAATATCAGACTATCAACATCTTGGAAACAAGCATCAAAATTAATTAATAGACCGAGTTTTACTAGAGCTGAGGTCTTTACTGAGAACTTTTGTGCGATCCATTTGATTAAAGAGAGTATTGAAATGGACAAACCTATTTATATTGGAACAACAATTCTTGATTTATCAAAGTCATTAATGTATGATTACTTTTATAATAACTTGAGGAAGAAATATCAAAATGATGTTAATCTACTTTATATGGATACAGATAGTTTTATTTTGCAAATTAATACTGATGATGTTTATTCAGACATGAAAAAGGACATTAATATCTATGACACTAGTAATTACAGTCCAGAGAGTGAGTTGTTCTCTTCTAAAAATAAAAAGGTGATTGGAAAGTTTAAGGATGAATTAGGGGGAAATGTCATGAGTGAATTTGTGGGATTGAGGTCTAAGGCTTATGCTTATAAATACATTGTGAATAACGTTGAAAAGACTGATAAGAAGTTAAAAGGTGTAAAGAAAAATGTTATTAAAGAAACAATAAACTTTAAGGATTATTATAACTGTTTAACAACAAAGAAAGAAGAGTTTAGAAAGATTAATGGAATAAGAAGTTATAAACATAAATTATATTCAGAAGAGATGAATAAGAAAGCATTGGGGGCTTTTGATGATAAGAGGTTTATTTTAGAAAATGGAATTGATAGTCTCCCTTATGGTTATATAAGTATATAAGTGATAAGTTAAAAAGGGGGGTTAGGGATTTTAACGGGCTACCGCCGCCTTTTTTACTATTATATAAATGATAGAACCAAGTACCAACCAGACTAAAGAGTGGAGGTGTAATCAACCTTGGTATATAAATGGTAAACATAACGAATGTGAAAAATATCAAATAGGTATAATTGAAAAGACAACTGGTAAAACAATTTACAAAACAAATAAGAGAATTAATTTAAATACCGGTGAATTGGGTAAAAAAGATGGAAATATTTTTGAGTGGACGGAAAACTTTGATGGTTGTCAGGAAAATATATACTTTAATTTAAAAATGGTATGTGGCACTGGAGGCGCTCAAACAAGAACATTGAGGGAGGTTTATCATTTTATTTTAGCTCAGTTAAAATATCTTGATAAAGAACCAAACTCAAACATATTTTTTGTTAATATATTAGATGGTGAAGAGAGTGGCAAGAGAATTAAATTATTTCCCACGCATAAACAAATATTTGTAGGGTCGTTGTTTGAGTGGGCCAAAGATGATTCACCAGATGATATTAAGAGTAAAAGGTTAAAAGGTCCATAAGGTCAGAAGGATCACAGGTTCACACAGATGGACCATTGTTTAAGTGGTCTAATGAATAAGGATAACATGTCAAAAGGTTAGAAGGTTCGTAAAGAACAGGGTGAGAGAAATAGAGGTGTTTAGGGGCAATGAGGGAGGGGAAAAATTAACATGTAAGTCAATGGGAAAATGAGAGTGTCCCAGAAGCAACATATATACACTACTCCCGTGCATAGCACGGGTACCTCACCAGTGTGACAAATTGTACTGAATCTTGTCCCAAACGCACGTACACACAGAGGAGTAAGGTAACTTATTTCAACCTGTCTGCCTGCCTGGCAGTCAAACAAAACTGAAAATCACTCCAAAAAGGAAACTTACTGTTTTTAAGGACACCATAAAGGACACAAACAACAGGCATGGAGAACTAATGTAACGTGTCAAATAAGGTGGTGTATATGACGCTGCATCAACGGCGGTAAACTTCTGAAGTTTTTTTTCTGCAACCTTTAACCTCTGCACTTTCAAAAAAAAGTTGCCACGTCGAATAACCTCCAGTTTAGCAGCAACTGGACAAAATAGTACGCCATTTTAAGACATCTCGACCAATCAAATTTGCCACTCTCAGCGTTGGGGAATATCGAGATTCAGGCTAAATGGCGGCTCATAGGAAATATAGATCATGCTCGGAAATGCAAAGCAAGAGTTGAAAAAACCTTCTCCTGTCCCTTTAATTTTGACTGTGTGGGGTAAGGTGTTCGATGAACTCTCCAGTTGCTACTGTATGGTGTCCAATTCTAATCTGCTCCAGGAAGTATTCAATCAAATTGATGGTTTCCATTTATCACATATGTTTAAGCACTATATAGAGGCATATATATAAAAATAAATAGCGGTGGACTCAGCAGGTAATATGACAATAAATCAGGTGATGTTGGTCAGACGAAGAAACAGTAAGAGACAAAGATACTAAATGCTACCAAGAATGGCTACTTCACCTTGACACCATCACATTCCAAAGATGAGCTTCTTTGGTTGGCCATCTCAGCCGTGTCCATGGGCTGGGCCGAGATTACTGAGAATATGGTAGATATAGACGATTCAAAAATATCTGAGAAATTGAATCACCTGCAGAGGAAAAGTGGTACAGAGGCAACTAGAACGGCACTCAGTAGAGAGGATACCTCTGCCTGGTTGGCCATATCGATCAATGGTGAAGAATCACTTAAAAATTCTACTAGCTGGATCCAGATCTTCACCAAAATTGAATCGACTCTTCCTCGTCACACACACAACCCGTCCAACAGGTTTCGTCAAAATCCGTCCATAACTTTTTGAGATATCTTGCTACGTATAGTTTTTGGCCCTATCTCCCTGTGGTGAAAATGAAGAAGAAGAGTCTTCGTAGGTGTGGGGCATATTGGATGCCTATTTTGGGGCAAGCGCTCGGTCATAGAGGGGGTCAGTATCTTGTCTACTGAATGAGTTATGCAGAGGTGAGCGCTGGATCTTATTGGTAAGAAGTGACTGGGATTCATGACTAATGTTTTAAATGCTTGGCTTTGCTTTATAATGCTTTATTGGATTGTCGGACTGATGATATTATTGCCTGTTGTGTAGGATGCCAAAGATCGATTTGAATAAAGCCTCGGATCTTGGAGTGAGGTTTTGAAGGTTATTCAATACAAATGGTGAAGAATCACTGAAGAAATTCTAGTAGGCGGATCCGGATCCGGATCTTCACCAAAATCTAATAATTTCGTCCTTGTCACATACGCTACATCTCTGCCAAATTTCGTCCGCATCCGTCCACAACTTTTTGAGATATTTTGTTCACAAACGGACAGACATACAAACAAACAGACAGACAAGGGTGAAAACATAACCTCCATCCATCTTTGGTGGCAGAGCTAACTACATCCCGGACAACATGACGTGCCACCATTCAACTAAGCCGGCAAAAAGTCCACTATCTAGAAAACAACAAGATGCATGCGAACAGCAACCCCACCGGGCAGAAAACTAGCAACGCAAGATAACTTTTAGAAGAGAAAGTGACAAAAGAGACACGAATATGTGTGCTGTATTTCAGAATAAATGAAACCTGTCAATGAGCATGGAGCAGGCCACTGCCAATACCCAGCATGTAACAGATGGTTTCACAGTCACAGAGACCCATCCCAATATGGCTTCATGGGTCATTGCACAGCGACTCACGTTACATTTTAGGCCAATCCAAACTTTTCGTACAGCCAACCTTTGCAACGACAGTCGTGATCCAAATTTTCTTCCTAATTAGCATAAATGTTAGACCATTTCACCTCGTAGTAGGAATATGGAAGTATTACAAGGAGTGAACACGAAGGACATTTTAGTCATGGTAACTCACTTAACAACAAAAAAAAAGAAGTATATAATTGACTTGAAATAAAATAAACATTTTAAAAGTTGTAGAAACAAAAATTCTAGAAGTTTACCACCGTTGACGCAGTGGCTATTACACCACTCAATCTAACAAGTTACATTAGTTATTTGTGCCTGTTGTTTGTGTACTTTATGACATCCTTAAAAACGGTGAATTTTCTGTTGGGAATGATTTTCAATTTTGTTTGACTGCCTGGCAGAAGACAGATGAAAGAAAAGTAGCTCAATCCTCTCTGCGCACAAGTGCTCAGGACAAATTCAGAGCCAAAGTACTGCTAAACTGCAGGTTCGGCCACGTTTGTGGACGGATGGATGGACGGACGGAAGTGAACCAATTGCTGAACACCGATGCGTGTGTGGGATAATACCCGGGTCAATCCCAAATACAGTAACCATAGACCTTAATATTGTATGTACAAAGCACAAGCATACCTCACAAACACTGGGGTAGGCAGAGGAATTAAAAAGATCCGTTTTGAAATAACATTATTGATAGTAATGCTAATTATTATACTTGGGTGAAAATAAACTACACTACAGTGAATGTTTGGCATTGATGTGTTAAATAAGCCAGATGCTCCAGTGACTAATGAACACACCTTCTCTTGAAAGGTCACACCAGATGTCTCTTAAGCAATCGGTAAACGACTCACTGTTATGATTTTCCAGGCATCCTGATTCTCAAAATAAGTATTTGTTATACAGTTATTTTATATAGGGGGAGGCCAGAGGGGGGTGCATTCTTACCTCCACCACCTATGTATTTACCCCTGCTTACTTTTTCCACATGCGAAATTTGCATTTATGTTTATTTAAATTATACAATGGACTTCAAAATGTAAATGTTTCACGATATTTGTTATATTATATCACCTTTATCTATCAATATTGTTGAAATGAAGATCAAATAGCTGTATGTTGAAATATGTTGAAAAAGTCAAAACTTTACATGGGGTGTACTTACTTTTTCCCGTGACTGTAGATGATCTTCCGGACAGTCGAATGATTGATTTCAAATTGTTTGGAGATCTTTTTAAATCCCTTCCCAGACTCGTAGGCATCTATAACCTTCTTTCTGAAGGCCTCAGAGAGCTCTTTTGATCTCGGCATGGTGATGCCGCACACTTCAACAACAAAGAGCAAACCAAACTAAATGTCTGAGGTTTAAATAAGACATGTACCTCCAAGATCCTCTCTAACGATGTTCTAATCATTTGCACCTGAGCTGGTGCACCTGATTCTAATTTTAGGTATTTGAAGTAGTGATAAATGTAGGGGTGTACTTACTTTTTCCACATGCGAAATTTGCATTTATGTTTATTTAAATTATACAATGGACTAAAAACTGTAAATGTTTCATGATATTTGTTATATTATATCACCTTTATCTATCAATATTGTTGAAATGAAGATCAAATATCTGTATGTTGAAAAAGTCAAAACTTTACATGGGGTGTACTTACTTTTTCACGTGGCTGTATGCTGTGATGTGTTTATTTTTTGAAACACAATCCATTATTGCTCGTCATTTGTCATGCAGCCTTGCACATTCTTTGTCATGTGGCCATATGTCTTGTTTGACTTGTGGCATGCGCATTTTTTGTCATTATCCATATGCATTGTTTGGCACATGGCTATATGCATTGTTTGACTTGTGGCATGCGTATTGTTTGTCATGTAGCCATATGCATTGTTTGGCATGTGGCTATATGCATTGCTTGTCATGTGTCATGCACATTGTTTTTTATGTGATATGCGCATTGTTTGGCATGTGGCATGCAAATTGTTTCTTATGCGGCCATATGCATTGTTTGTCATGTTAACTTGAACTTTAACTTTAGTATTATCCACATCGAAATCAACAACACTTTGTCTTCAATGTCATTTATAAACTAGAGCAATGCGACTCTGTCGCCAATATGCCTCCGCATAGTCCCACAACGGGTAGATGCCCTCGTACATTGTCCTAAAAATAAACAAGTTTGATTGAAATGCTTCAGCTATTTTCAAGTCTGACATTTTCACCAGACATGACAGGTTTCACATCGATAGGTGAAGCGGTTTCAGATAAGGGATTTTTTTTTTAATATCGGCTTTCAAGCTAATATGGCTGCAACACCATGTGACATATGGCCTTAAAAATGTACCCTCTGCATATGTATGGGTATGGGATCACGTTTGTGAAGTTTCGTGTTGATCGAATAAGGTTCGTTTTTCTATCCAAGATGGCTGCCAAACCACATGACCTACACATCATCATTTTCAAACTATATGCAACAATGGTGTTGGATGATATTTGTAAATTTTCGCATCGATAGTGTAAGCGGTTTCAGAGATATAATTATTTAATATTTTCCTTCAATCCAACATGGCTGCCACACCATGTGACCAATAATGTTTTCGTGATCATCTTATAATCGTCATGGCTAGTCAATGACACACGTAAAGTTTCGAGTCAATCGATTTGGTGGTTTGGGGGAATATGTTTTTCAAGAGCTTTTAGGTTAAATCCAATATCGCTGCCAAACCATGTGACCTATGGTTTCATAAATTTAATATTTCAATACAAATGGGTCATAGATCATGTGCTTGCAATTTCAGATTTTTAGGATAAGGAATTTGATTAAAACATTTTTGGCTGGTAAATGACCACCTCTGATGTCATCATTATCATGCTTTTGTTCTCCATTGGGAGTACTTGACAATGTGCCAAGTTTCAATGTTTTGCATTCAGCGGTTTCCAAGAAATAGTTTTTTATTATTATTTGCATTTAATCCAAGATGGCTGCCATACCACGTGACATATGACATCACAATTATCATCAAAACATTCTGCATGGGTGTCATTCCTACCCTGAAAGTTTCATCTCAATCGGACTTGTGGTTGCTGAGAAAAATGAGGTTTGGCACGTACATATGGACGGACGGACGGAAAACCTGAAAACATAATGCCTCAGGCCACCTTTTGGGGCAGAGGCATAAAAAGTAAAAAAAATGATTCGATAATAGGAATGAGAACATAGCATAATCGGGTCTGGTACCTTAACATTTAAACATGTGGCCATATGCAATGCATTTTTGTTATGTGGTGTGCATATTATTAATCATGAGGCGTGCACATTATTAATCATGAAGCGTGCACATTGTTTGTCATGCAGCGTGCGCATTGTCGTTTAGCGTGCACATTGTTTTTCATGCGGCATGCACATTGTTTGTCATGCAGCTTGAACATTGTTTCTCATGCAGCATCTATATAATAATACCGTAAGGACTCGACTTTGTTATCCCTTTTACGCCGCACCCAGTGACCCAATGCCCACGGCACTAATGGATTTACGATCTATGAACCGCGCTCTTTGTTTATCACGTACAGCCATACTCGAAAAATCTGAATTAGCCGACGTTGGGGCCCAAAAGCATCCGATTAACTGCCGATACGACGCCATCTTACGATGCCATCGTATTGGCGTCTGCTGGGCGAAGGCAAAGCAAGCCATCCGCTGATTGGACAGGCGAAGGCGACAGCAAGCCGTCCACTAAGTGGACAATCCAGAGCATGCATTTGTGCCGGTGTCGGCGATCGTTGTTCATATACGCACTCTTCATTCTCATCTTTCTTCCTAACTCTTACTCGGACAAGCAAATCCCCTATGCCATCCATAATGGTACACTCTATCCATACACCACATCCTCCCTTCCGTGGATGTTCCACGGGTTTCGGCTAGTCTATATAATAATAGCGTAAGGACTCGACTTTGTTATCCCTTTTACGCCGCACCCAGTGACCCGATGCCCACGGCACTAATGGATTTACGATCTACGAACCGCGCTCTTTGTTTATCACGTACAGCCATATTCGAAAAATCTGAATTAGCCGACGTTGGGGCCCAAAAGCATCCGATTAACTGCCGATACGACGCCATCTTACGACGCCATCGTATTGGCATCTGCTGGGTGAAGGCGAAGCAAGCCGTCCGCTGATTGGACAGGCGAAGGCGAAAGCAAGCCGTCCACTGAGTGGACAATCCAGAGCATGCATTTGTGCCGGTGTCGGCGATCGTTGTTCATATACGCACTCTTCATTCTCATCTTTCTTCCTAACTCTTACTCGGACAAGCAAATCCCCTATGTCATCCATAATGGTACACTCTATCCATACACCACATCCTCCCTTCCGTGGATGTTCCACGGGTTTCGGCTAGTACACATTGTTTGTCATACAGTATACACATTGTTTGTAATACAGCATACACATTGTTTGTCATACAGCATGCACATTGTTTGTCATACAGCATACACATTGTTTGTCATACAGCATACACATTGTTTGTCATACAGCATACACATTGTTTGTCAAACAGCATACACATTGTTTGTCGTGCACCGTACACATTGTTTGTCATACAGCATGTGCATTGTGTGTCATACAGCATACACATTGTTTGTCATACAGCATGCGCATTGTTTGTCATACAGCATGCGCATTGTTTGTCATACAGCATGCGCATTGTTTGTCATACAGCATGCGCATTGTTTGTCATACAGCATGCGCATTGTTTGTCATACAGCATGCGCATTGTTTGTCATACAGCATAAACATTGTTTGTCATACAGCATGCGCATTGTTTGTCATACAGCATACACATTGTTTGTCATACAGCATGCGCATTGTGTCATGCAGCATACACATTGTTTGTCATACAGCATACACATTGTTTGTCGTACAGCATGCAGATTGTTTATCGTGCAGCATACACATTGCTTGTCATACAGCATGCGCATTGTTTGTCATACAGCATACACATTGTTTGTCATACAGCATACACCTTGTTTGTCATACAGCATGCACATTGCCTCTCATGAAGCGTGTGCATTGTTTGTTATGTAGCGTGCACATTGTTTGTCATGCACCGTTGGGCCAACGTTAATCAGACGTTGTAGGGAGTGCTGTCCCACCTTTGGGCCAACGTTAATCAGACGTTGTTGGCGGCGTTTGCCCAACGTTGGGCCAATGCTCCTATCCAACATTTGCCCGACGTTAGTCTGACGTCATAGTACCCTCACCCATACAGTATGAAGAGCTTCAAAGAACAATTGTAAAAAATATTTATTCAAAACATTATTAAAAGTACAAATCAAAATCATATAAATGGATTTTTTTTTTTAAAGACCCAGAAGTAAAGTCAGGAAGAAAAAAAAACATTGTAAAATATTGTTACATTTCCAGCTAATTTTTAAATTCCTCTTTCAGTGCCGCATTAACACATTACTCCCACAAGCTGCAACTTCAGGAAGAAAGGAATGTATTGAAATGACAACACGTGAAACATTGTTACATTTCATCTGATTAATTTTCTACTGTCTTCTTCTTCTTTCAGTGCTGCATGACTCCAACAAGCAGCAAAGTTAGGATCTGGGCAGCAGTGAAGAATGGGGAAGATTTGGCCCCAGACTTGCATTGGGGGGTACGACCACCACGAAGAGGTGTCCCTGATAGTTATGGAATCACAAGTTGTCACGCTTGCTGGACTTGACAAATTGGTTCCATCGGCAGTGAAACTTGTGTTCAGGACACTGCAACCTGCCGCAGCTGTAATAAAATGACACAACATGTGAAGAACCGGCCACGGATGTTGCATTTCTGCAAAAAGAGATAATTTTATTTCACACAAATATGAAATATTACCAGAAACTAGAATTATTGCACTCAGTGGAGAGCATACCTCCACCTGATGAACAGTTTATGTTTTGTATCCCACTGATAGGCCGGATCTGGATTCGGACCTGAACCAAAATCGAATCGGCTTGTTCTTGTCACCAAACCAACTCGTCCACCAGGTTTATTCACAACTCGGCCATAACTTTTTTAAATATCATGTTATATATCGCTTTTCACCCAATCTCTCAATGAGATTTTCACCCAATTGAGTACCAGTTTACTGGTAATTCCCTGTTTGTCGTTAAAGGCGGCAAAAAGGGTTGGCGTCAGGAAGGGCATCCGGCCGTAAACCATTGCTTCAAAATGGGGACCAAAAAAACAACAACAACCACGGTTCCCGAAAAAGGCCAACTCCCGCTTTGCGGGGAAAAATGGCCTCTAAAGGTGGTTTTTATTTTATTTTATACCCAATCTCTCAATGGTGAAGAATCACTTAAAATTTTAATAATTCTTGGAGCCGAATCCATATTCATATCCTCACCAAAATCTAAATCATTAGTCCTTTTCACACACACACAACCTCTCCAACAAGTACCGTCCAAATCCGTCCACAACTTTTTAAAGATATCCTGCTATATATCATTTTTGCCCATATCACTCAATGGTGAAGAATCACTTAAAAAATTATACGAGCTGGAACCGGATCTGGATCTTCACCAAAATTGAAACAATTCTTCCTTGTCACACACACAACCTGTCCACCAAGTTTCGTCCAAATCCATAACTTTTTGAGATATCCTGCTATACTAGCCGAAACCCGTGGAACATCCACGGAAGGGAGGATGTGATGTATTGATAGAGTGTACCATTACGGATGGCATTGGGGATTTGCTTGTCCGAGTAAGAGTTCGGAAGAAAGATGAGAATGAAGAGTGCGTATATGAACAACGTATTTATTGCAATCGACTTAAATGACAACGCTACGATATACTTTTGAAAAATGAATGGATTCGTAATGGGAATCGGCATAGCACCACTCTGGCCACACTGGCGCAGTGGTATGTGTCAATGGAAAGGAACAGCAGTAGGAATATAATACAATGAACGCAGTATCAGAGGTTGAAATGATTTAAAAACTTCTGGATAAACAATGTTTGTGGTAATAGTCAAGCCTCTGACGACTCCTTGCGTACTCGTATTATCAACCTTGATATACACATCTTTGAACGACCGTGCTCTTGAACATGCCACATATAAAACTGGCCGTGGGAGAAGACAGGAGCAGGCAAATAGATACCCAGTTTACGGAATGTTTAGAAATTATGGTAAACCCACCTGATGAGGTCAGCGTACACCGCGATCGCCGACACCGGCACACATGCATGCTCAGGATTGTCCACTCAGTGGACGGCTTGCTGTCGCCTTCGACTGTCCAATTATGCAACGCACCCCGAGAATCGCAACGTCACTCCATTTAACTTTATTAAAATGACGATAAAGACGTGAAACCCGTGGAACATCCACGGAAGGGAGGATGTGGTGTATGGATAGAGTGTACCATTATGGATGGCATAGGGGAGCGCTCATGGGTGATGGGATCTTCTTCTTCCGTTAAGCTCCAATTTTTTCATTTCCGTTCGGTGTAGAAAGGGATTGACATATCGATATCGTTCGTCTGTTTTCAGCTCGTTATCTTTAAGCATCCTTACGTCTCGCCACCTGCTACACCTCTCTGAGTTACGAGGATTTATGCAACGCACCCCGAGTATCGCAACGTCACTCCATTTAACTTTATTAAAATGATGATAAAGACGTTTCCTTATATATCCTAATTTAAAATGTTCAAGGGAATAAAAAAGCTTCCTTACGTCTCGCCACCTGCTACACCTCTCTGAGTTACGAGGATTTATGCAACGCACCCCGAGTATCGCAACGTCACTCCATTTAACTTTATTAAAATGATGATAAAGACCTTTCCTTATATATCCTAATTTAAAATGTTCAAGGGAATAAAAAAGCTTCCTTACGTCTCGCCACCTGCTACACCTCTCTGAGTTACGAGGATTTATGCAACGCACCCCGAGTATCGCAACGTCACTCCATTTAACTTTATTAAAATGACGATAAAGACGTTTCCTTATATATCCTAATTTAAAATGTTCAAGGGAATAAAAAGACCATTTGGTTCACACCACCCATGTTCACACCACTCGACTGTCCAATCAGAGGACGGCTCGCTTCACCTTCGCCCAGCAGACGCCAATACGATAGCGTCGTAAGATGGCGTCGTATCGGCCGTTAATCGGACGCTTTTGGGCCCCAACGTCGGCGAATTCAGATTTTTCGAGTATGCCTATACGTGATAAACAAAGAGCGCGGTTCGTAGATCGTAAATCCATTCGTGCCGTGGGCATCGGGTCACTGGGTGCGGCGTAAAAGGGATAACAAAGTCGAGTCCTTACGGTATTATTATATAGATGTTGGTTTTAGCCCTATCTCCCAATTGAATCCCCGCCCTTAGGGCGGGTATCGTTGCTAGTAACACAAACAACAATGTCGAATAGAGATTATTACATTTGAAAACCTTACCCTGAAACTCGAGTTACAAGATCTGCTCTTCAACAACTCCCTCCGTGCTCCATGAAGAGGTTTAACCATTTCGTCCATCAAAGTTCAGAAAAAAGTCAGAAAGTTCAAAAAAAGAAAGAAAAAAAAAAGTTCAAAGAAAGTTCAGAAAAAAAAGAAAAGAAAAAAAGAAAGAAAGAAAAAAAAAGTCCAGAAGAAAGTTCAGAAAGTTCGTTCGTTCGTCAGAGTTTAACCAGTTCAGTTGTGGACTCTTCCATTCCACTTGGTGTCCGGGGGGACAAGAGGAAAATGGACTGGTCCAAGTTGAGGGGGGGGGGGAGGGGTGGGGGAGGGGGGAACGAACTTGTTATAATCGACTCAATGTAATGTAACAAATAATGTAATGTAATGTAATGTAATGTAATGTAATGTAATGTGACACACAATTCCTCAAAAAACAAAATCTACCAAGATACAAACTTGTAAACCCATTAAGGTACCCACCAGTCAGTCATCTGTGGAGGCTTTCACATCAAATAACACTCATTATCCCTTCTTTTTTTTTTCTTTTTTTTGTATACAAGATCGAGGCTCGTGAAAGAGCTAACATTAATCACACAAAAAGACAAACCGACACACAAAACACAAAAAACAAGGGGAGCGGCAGACAAGATGGGGAGAGAGGGGGAAGGACACAAAAGAGAGGGGGAAGAGGGGGAAGGACACAAACACAACATTTGAGAGCAGGGACATCGGGAGGACTTGGGGGGAGGTGGAAGAGGATTAAAACATATGAACACTGCAAGGACTCTGCGGTGAATTACCGGGGGTAGAAAAGATCAAGGTTTTCGATGGGGGACGATAAGAGATGGTGGTGAACAGCTGTTTTAAAGACCTGGAGGGAGGAGTGGGATTGAAGGGAGTGGGGGAGATTGTTCCAGAGGCGGGAGAAAAGGGGAATGAAAGAGTGAAGGTGAGCAGAGAGCCTAGACTTTGGCAGTTTAATCATAAGAGGGTTGCAGGCAGATCTTGTGCGACCTGAAGGAATATTGGGGGGACAGAGCACAGAGAGAGCTGGGGGAGCAAGGCCGGAGAGGAGTCGGTAGAAGACAGAAAGACCACCAACCTGCCTGCGGTGAGTGAGTGAAAGGCCCTCGGCGTTGACTACATCGCAGGAGATTCCAATGATTCTGAAAGCTTTGGCCTCAACAGCGTGAAGCCGAGCAAGGTGTGAGGCAGGAGCATCAGCCCAGAGGGGGGAACAGTATTCCATTGAGCTGCGGATGAAAGCCTTGTATGTGGTGAGGAGCTCAGGTGTACCAAGGAAGGACTTCCCACGACGGAGGATGCCCAGTCGGCGACTGGCTTTGGAGGCCAGCTTGGAAATGTGGTTTTCCCAAGAAAGATCATGGCAGATAGTGAGACCCAAATGCTTGAGCGACAGAACTTCTTGGAGAGGATTGTTGAGAAAGTAGATGGGAGGGTTGTCCAGTCGGTCCTTTCGGAGAGACATTGTAAGAGTGTGAGATTTGTCAGGATTGAAAGACATGTTCCACTTGTTTGACCAGTCTGTGATTTTGTCCAGGTCTGCAGAGAGTGAGGAGGCTGCAGACTGCCGATCTGAGGGATGAGGAATGGAGCGACAGAGAGTAGAGTCGTCAGCAAAGAGATAGAGAGGATTTTCAAGAGAGTCAGAGAGATCATTGATGAAGACCAGAAAAAGCACAGGGCCCAGAACACTACCTTGGGGAACTCCAGCCTGAACAGGAAGAGGAGATGAGAGAAACCCATTCAGGGCCACACGTTGACTACGACCAGAGAGGAAGTCCGCCAGCCATGCGTGGAGATTTCCATGGATACCAAAGGAGGAGAGTTTGGAGAGCAGAGCAGGGTGCCAGACCGTATCGAAGGCACGTGAAATGTCAAGGGAGACAGCTCTAATTTCCTGTTTGGCGTTGAGGACCTCCATCCATTGTTGAGAAAGCAGAAGCAGCATGTCCAGAGTAGAGTGAGCAGGTCTGAAACCAAATTGATGATCAGAGATCAAGCCATTGGAGAAGAGGAAAGATTTAATATCTGAAGCAATGATGGATTCCATGACTTTGCTGATAATTGGGAGAAGGCTGATTGGTCTGTAGTTGCTGGGATCTGTTTTTGCACCTTTTTTGTGCAAAGCGGTGATGTTGGCTGATTTCCAAGCAGATGGCAGATGACCTTGAGCAAAAGAGAAGGTGAAGAGAACAGAAAGAGGGAGTGAAAGAGCAGAAGAACATGATTTTAGGACCCGTGGGCTGATGCCGTCAGGACCAGTTGCAGAATCAGCGTCGAGGGTTGACAGAAACTTTTCCACCTTGTCAGGAGGAAAGGACACAGAGTCCAGGAGCAGCTGGGTACGACTGGGTACGGTGGGTACAGAGAGGGATGGGTTTGGGTCACAAGATTTAGAGGCAAACACAGAGTTGAGGCATTCAGCTTTTTCACGTGCGGAGTCAGCCGTTAAGCCGTTTGAGGTGAGGGAGGGGATGGAGGGGGAACAAACACCAGAAACAGATTTGACCAGACACCACCAGGATTTGGAAGAGGGAGACAGATAAGAGAGTTCGGTCTTGAGAATGGTGAGATATTGTTTCCTGACTCTCCTGAGGGTGGACACACACTTGTTTTGGGCTTTGTGAAAGGAAATGAGATTTCCTTCCGTTGGATTTGCTTTCCAGGAGACGAAAGCAAGCGACGTTTATTTCCCAACGTTGGCCTAACGTTGCCTATTGGTTTCAATTGCGACGTCTATTTTCCTACGTCGACCTAACGTTGCCTAATGGTTGCAATTGCGACGTTTATTTCCCAACGTTGGCCTAACGTTGCCTATTGGTTGCAATTGCGACGTCTATTTTCCAACGTTGGCCTAATGTTGCCTAATGGTTGCAATTGCGACGTTTATTTCCCAACGTTGGCCTAACGTCCCTTTGTGTGCTGCATCTTGTTTTTGTTTAAATGTTCATTAAAAAATTACATTATTTGGTCGTTTTCAACTATCCAGGCAAATCTAAACCAATAAACTCATTCGGTTTGGATTCGCCTTCACAACCAATGCACAACTTTGGGCGAACGTTGAAAAATCGACGTCGCAATTGCAACCAATAGGCAACGTTAGGCCAACGTTGGGAAATAAACGTCGCAATTGCAACCATTAGGCAACATTAGGCCAACGTTGGAAAATAGACGTCGCAATTGCAACCAATAGGCAACGTTAGGCCAACGTTGGGAAATAAACGTCGCAATTGCAACCATTAGGCAACGTTAGGTCGACGTAGGAAAATAGACGTCGCAATTGCAACCAATAGGCAACGTTAGGCCAACGTTGGGAAATAAACGTCGCAATTGCAACCATTAGGCAACATTAGGCCAACGTTGGAAAATAGACGTCGCAATTGCAACCAATAGGCAACGTTAGGCCAACGTTGGGAAATAAACGTCGCAACTGCAACCATTAGGCAACGTTAGGTCGACGTAGGAAAATAGACGTCGCAATTGAAACCAATAGGCAACGTTAGGCCAACGTTGGGAAATAAACGTCGCAATTGCAACCATTAGGCAACATTAGGCCAACGTTGGAAAATAGACGTCGCAATTGCAACCAATAGGCAACGTTAGGCCAACGTTGGGAAATAAACGTCGCAATTGCAACCATTAGGCAACATTAGGCCAACGTTGGAAAATACACGTCGCAATTGCAATCATTAGGCAACGATAGGCCAACGTTGAAAAATAGACGTCGCAATTGCAACCAATGGACAACGCTAGTCACATGTTGGAAAATAGATGTCGCAATTGCAACCATTAGGCAACGTTAGGCCAACGTTGGAAAATAAACGTCGCAATTGCAACCAATGGACAACGCTAGTCACATGTTGGAAAATAGACGTCGCAATTGCAACCATTAGGCAACGTTAGGCCAACGTTGGAAAATAAACGTCGCCATTGCAACCATTAGGCAACGTTCGGCCGGCGTTGGAAAATAAACGTCGCAATTGCAACCATTAGGCAACGTCACCCCGACGTCAACAATGCGCTTGTGACCAATTGTCCAAATGCCAACGTTGGCCCAACAGTGTTGTGCTAGCTGGGCAGCTTTGTTGAAGACCTGGAGGGAGGAGTGGGATTGAAGAGAGTGAGGGAGTTTGTTCCAGAGGTGGGAAAAAGAGGCATGAAGGAGTGAAGGTGAGCAGAGGGTCTTGATTTGGGCAGTTTCACCAGAAGAGGGTTGCTGGCAGACATTGTGCATCCTACAGGAATACTTGGTGGCAGAGCACAAACAGAGCATATGGTGCTAGGCTGAATAGGAGTCGGTAGAAGACAGAAAGACCACCAACCTGCCTGTGGTGAGAGAGTGAAAGACCCTCAGAATCAGCTTCATCGTGGGAGATTCCAATGATTCTGAAAGCTTTGGTTTCAACAGCGTGAAGCCGAGCTAGGTGAGAGGCAGGAGCACCAGCCCCGAGGGGAGAGCAGTATTCCATTGAGCTGCGGATGAAAGCTTTGTATGTGGTGAGGAGGTCAGAGGTGCCAAGGAAGGACTTCGCACGACGGAGGATGCCCAGTCGGCGACTGGCTTTGGAGACCAGATTTGAAATGTGGTTTTCCCAGGAAAGGTCATGGCAGACAGTGAGACCCAAAAGTTTGAGTGACAGAACTTAAGCGGCTCCGACGTATTGAAGATAAATCTTAAAATTATCCATTCATTTCTTGCCAGTCGCTACCTTTTCTTCACTATTTGGTATTCGTTCTTTCCTGGATCTTTTATATCCTTTCGCTATCTTTCTTACTTCTTCGAGAGGATTGTTGAGTTAGTAGATGGGAGGGTTTTCCAGACGGTCTTTTCGGAGAGACATAGTGAGAGTGTGAGATTTGTCAAGATTGAAAGACATGTTCCACTTGTTTGACCAGTCTGTGATTTTTTCCAGGTCTGCAGACAGTGATGAAGCTGGAGACTGCTGATCGAAGATGGAGCGGTAGAGAGTGGAGTCATCAGCAAAAAGATAGAGAGCATTTTCCAGAGAGTCGGAGAGAGCATTAATGAAGATCAGAAAAAGTAAAAGGGCCCAGAACACTACCTTGGGGAACTCCAGCCTGGACAGGAAGGGGAGATTAGAGAATTCCATTTCGAGCCACACGTTGACTATGACAGGAGAGGAAGTCCGCTAGCCAAGCGTGGAGATTTCCATGGATACCATAAGAGGAGAGTTTTATGAGCAGAGCGGGGAGCCAGACCGTATCAAAGGCGGTATCATTTGTCATGTAGTGAGCACATTGTTTGTCATGCGCATACAACACCAATCAGATAGTTTATAGTTGGATCTGGAATGTTGTTTTTGTTACGTATGCAGCCTGTGGCTGCTGGTTGCATCATTTTTCTGTAAGCGCGTTTGTGCCGCCGATACAGTGCCCCAATTACCAATGAGCTGGTACTCAATTTGCCGACCTCGGAAGGATGACATGCTGAGTCAACCCCCATGGCGTTAATTCAAAGTTCGACCGGGATTCGAACCCAGGATCCTAGGATCCCAAGCCGGCACCCTAACCGCTAAGCTAACACCAGGCTTGGATCGGGAATCAAACCCAGACTAGAGGGCTCGAGGGTAAGTGTACTACCTCCACACCACCTCCTGTCAAAGTAACTTTAATTTCTACAAATATACAGTCACGTGAAAAAGTAAGTACACCCCATGTAAAGTTTTGGCTTTTTCAACATATTTCAACATACAGCTATTAGATCATTCATTTCAACAATATTGGTAGATAAAGGTGATATAATATAACAAATATCATGAAATATTTACATTTTGTAGTCCATTGTATAATTTAAATAAACATAAATGCAAATTTCGCATGTGGAAAAAGTAAGTACACCCCTACATTTATCACTACTTCAAATACCTAAAATTAGAATCAGGTGCACCAGCTCAGGTGCAAATGATTAGAACATCGTTAGAGAGGATATTGGAGGAACCTGTCTTATTTAAACCTCAGACATTTCGTTTGGTTTGCTCTTTGTTGTTGAAGTGTGCGGCGTCACCATGCCTAGATCAAAAGAGCTCTCTGAGGCCTTCAGAAAGAAGGTTATAGATGCCTACGAGTCTGGGAAGCGATTTAAAAAGATCTTCAAACAATTTGAAATCAATTATTCGACTGTCCGGAAGATCATCTACAAGTGGAGAAGATTCCAAACAACTGCCAACTTGTTCAGGCCAGGCCACCCCAGCAAGTTCAGCCCAAGAGCAGACCGCAAGATGCTGAAAGAAGTCTCGAAGAACCCCAGAATGTCATCACGGGACCTACAGGTAGCTCTTGCCACTGTTGATGTCAAAGTGCACGAGTCTACCATTAGAAAGAGGCTGCACAAATTTGATCTACATGGGGGGTGTGCCAGGAGGAAACCTTTGCTGTCCAGAAAGAACATCAGGACAAGACTAAAGTTTGCCAATGAACACCTAGGCAAAGACCAGCACTTCTGGAACAATGTGCTCTGGACAGATGAGTCAACGGTAGAGCTATTTGGCCACAGTACCAGAAGACGTGTTTGGCAAAAACCAAAGACAGCATTTGACCACAAGAACCTGATACCAACTGTAATGCATGGTGGTGGAAATATTATGGTTTGGGGCAGCTTTGCTGCATCAGGGCCTGGGCAGCTCACCACGATAGAATCCACTATGAATTTTTCATTGTACTAGAAGGTGCTTGAGGATAATGTGAGGCCATCTGTCGGAAAGTTGAAGCTCAACCGAAGGTGGACCTTGCAACATGACAATGACCCTAAACATACCAGTAAATCCACCAAGGAATGGCCGAAAATAAAGAAATGGAAGGTTCTGGAATGGCCAAATCAAAGCCCGGATCTAAATCCCATCGAGATGTTGTGGGGGGATTTGAAACGAGCTGTGCATGCAAGAAACCCCTCAAACATCGCACAGCTGAAAGAATTCTGCATGGAGAAGTGGGCAAAAATGTCTCCCAGTCGATGTCAGAGACTGGTAGACAGTTGTAAGAAATGCCTACTTGAGGTTGTTTCTGCCAAAGGGGGCAATACCACCTATTAGAGCCAAGGGTGTACTTACTTTTTCCACATGTGAAATTTGCATTTATGTTTATTTAAATTATACAATGGACTACAAAATGTAAATGTTTCATGATATTTGTTATATTATATCACCTTTATCTATCAATATTGTTGAAATGAAGATCAAATAGCTGTATGTTGAAATATGTTGAAACAGTCAAAACTTTACATGGGGTGTACTTACTTTTTCACGTGACTGTAGCTGGGTTCCCCCTGAATCCGCACATTTGTTTGTATATTAAATAACATTGTTTGATATCCAAAATATACATTCGGTAAAAACTCATGTGAAATTCCGATCATTTATATCTTAACTACATGGGATGGGACAATACAATTTATCATACAATGGCAACTGGGTCCGCTGAGTCATTGTAACGCAAAACATGTGTCAGGGGAAATAATGTGATCCAATATGAAAATGTCTTTGGTGGAAAGAACATTAAAAAAAGATGTAAAGAGTGCTTTGTGGCTGTGTGGTGTTCACACAACAACCCAAAGCTGCACCGTGTGATCTCAACCCAAGCTCGCCCCAAAATACATCTCACCTGCAATCAATTAATTTTGTAAAACCAAAGCCACAGACATGTTACACCCACCTTGTGTCCGGTACACAAGCACGTTATGCAGGAGAAATAATTCACATATTTATCTTACATAAACACAATTGACTTTTTATACAAAAAAATGATTATTCTGCAATATTAACCACAGATACCCCACAATATTAACATCAGATATATCACAATATTAACCAAAAATACACCGCAATATTAACTACAGATATATCACAATATTAACCACAGATATTCCTCAAGCCGTGTCAAGCCTCAGCGAGCGCTTTAAAAGAACATAACAGATATGATTCCGAAAGGTAAAACGTCAATAAATAGGATCAAAAGGGATGGCGGTTTTAGACATACACATGGCGGTGATCCAAACTCGAGTAGTGGGCGAATGTACATTTCATAGATGGTTACCAAATAAACAACACCAGCTCCACATTTCTTAAGGATGCTTGGTATGCACAACTGACGAGCAGCACGAGACACCATGAGTTGATCATGGCTATTCCACTTTATATCTGCTTGTATAGCTATCCCAAGAAGTATCAACGAGCTAACCTTCTCCAGACAGGTATTATCAACATTCAACTGGACTCCCAGAAGGGGATTCTTCAAAAAGTGTATCTACATAACTGCATTTTTCTTGCTTGGGTCTCATATCATTGATCCGACACCATTCACTTTATGCATCGACATGACCTTGCATTGAGCTTTTCTGGGACTTGGGAATCAATTCCAACAATCTCAAGACATCCACATATTTCCATAGATACTGTGTTGGTAATTGCTGCATGGTTGACAATTAACTCTGTCCTACACTCCTCTGGAATCTAATGTCACATTTCATTGCAGGAGGACCTTGCCATTCGCGGAGGTAACACTCCTGAAAATCCCTGTGAACCGCACATCCGCGATGCTCAAACTTAAGGGATAATGGGGGAAATAGGGTTAGGGACTTCAACTTTTAAATTTGTCACCACTATTTGCCAAACTGTACCCTTAATTAACATGTTTTGTGCTATTTACTTTCATGAATAAAAGGGTTATTAAAGAACATAAAATTAAGTATTGTTACAATTTTGAGGAGTCCCAAAGAGATCCGCGCATAGTTAAAGTCAGTTATTTCATAGTTATACTGTTTAGTTTAACTGTCTAAAGTCGTGTTGATAGGTCTGCGTTGCGATTGTGTCGTTAGAAATCCCATATGTGTCATTTTTCATTTCTACAAGCCATTTTCTGAATCTCACACCGAACACTTTTTCCTTACAGACTCCCCCAAAACCGCTTCCAACAGGTTTCATGAACACCTTTTTTCTTTTCTTTTTTTGTATACAAGATCGAGGCTCGTGTAAGAGCTAACATCACCTGAGACCATATATCATGCCAAAACCAAATGCGGCTCCTCTCATGGACGTGGAGGGAGGAAGGGCTCAAGCGAAGGGCGGTTCTATAAAAAGGCACAGTGGAGATCCTCTTACAGAGTGAGGATGAGAGAATGAGAGGTTCAGAGACTCGCAGACTCGAAAATTTGAAGCTTGAGGATGTTTCCGGACTCTTAGGTTGCTTTCCTCTTCTTCTTCCTTGCACGCCCTTGAGAGTCCTTTGCGTTCTTCTCTCTGTCCTTCCTTTAGCTTTGCCAGCTCATTCTTGCTTCTTCATTTTGGGTTTAGGAACGCTTTTCGTTATTATCTTTGAAGCGACTAGATTCCAATGATTCTGAACGCTTTGGTTTCAACAGCGTGAAGACGAGCTAGGTGTGAGGCAGGAGCACCAGCCCAGAGGGGAGAGCAGTATTCCATTGAGCTGTGTATGAAAGCCTTGTATGTGGTGAGGAGCTCCGGTGTGCCAAGGAAGGACTTCACACGACGGAGGATGCCCAGTCGGCGACTGGCTTTGGGGGCCAGATTTGAAATGTGATTTTCCCAGGAAAGATCATGGCAGATAGTGAGACCGAAAAGCTTGAGTGACAGACGAGGCTCAGGACGAGGCTCAGGTCTGAGCCTTGTCCTGGAGGCTCACCTCCAGGACGAGGCTGAGGTCTATCATACCGGAGGAGGGAGTAACCCGGGAGAGATACTAAGGAATCAGAGACATCATGAAGGAGGAAAGTTTCTGTTAAGCAGATCACGTCTGAATTGACTGCAATCTGCAAACCTTGCCTCAATAAATTAATCGTGATAGAGCAAATCCCCAGGGAAACCCACGAATGGGATGGCCCTCCTCTACAAAACGGTTTTGCTAAACATACACGAATAGGAAATAGCTACACTGTATTAAACATCTTTACTCTCCATAGTAAAGGCCCTTAATCAAAAAAAATCGTGCACTTTTATCTAAAGTTTCAAGGTTTTGGCTGGAGTTACCTAAGGTGATATGATTTCAAATTCCTCCAGGATACAAGCTCAATTGTCACCCATTCCAAGATGGAGGCCAAATCAAATATGGCCACCACGTGGCAAAGGTGTCATCACAACTCACCCACTAAAAGTAGTAGAATCACAAACAAAACATCTAAATAGGGGTTTTCGTGGGCAAGGAGTTAAGTCCTAATGTCATTTTGGCGATTTATAGGTCAAGGTAAAGGTCGGTATTTGCTTAATATCGGTCTATTACCATGCCGCATGAACTAAACGTGGTAGAATATCAAATAAAACATCTAAGCAGGGGTTTTCGGGGGTGACGTGTACGTTCTTGAGGTTAATTTGGCGATTTAAGGTCAAGGTCAAGGTTGGTAATTTACCTAATATTGGACTATAATCATATCACACCGACTAAAAGTGGTAGAATCACAAATTAAACATCGAAGTAGGGGTTTTCAAGGGTGAGGACTCCGTTCTTTGTGTCATTTTGGTGATTTGAGGTCAAGGTCACATGCCAAGGTCAAGGTTGGTATTTACCTTATCACAAATCACTTGTTTGGCACTTGTGTTAGTTTGGCGGATGTGTTGGTTTGGCGAATGTGTTGGTTTGGCGCATGTGTTAGTTTGGCGAATGTGTTGGTTTGGCACATGTGTTGGTTTGGCGAATGTGTTGGTATTGCGCACGTGTGGTTTGGCCAATGTGTTGGTTTGGTGCATGTGTTGGTTTGGCACATTTCTTGGTTTGGCGAATGTGTTGGTTTGGCACATGTGTTAGTTTGGCGAATGTGTAGGTTTGGGGAATGTGTTGGTTTGGCGCATGTGTTAGTTTGGCGCATGTGTTAGTTTGGCGCATGTGTTAGTTTGGCACATGTGTTGGTTTGGCGAATGTGTTGGTTTGGCGCCTGTGTTAGTTTGGCGCATGTGTTGGTTTGGCTCATGTGTGAGTTTGGCGAATTTGTTGGTTTGGCGCTTGGGTTCGTTTGGCGGATGTGTTGGTTTGGCGCATGTGTTGGTTTGGCGCATGTGTTGGTTTGGCGCATGTGTTCTTTTGGTGAAGGTGTTGGTTTGGCGAATGTATTGGTTTGGCGCATGTGTTAGTTTGACGCATACGTGTTAGTTTGGCGAATGTGTTGGTTTGGTGAATGTGTTGGTTTGGCGCAGGTGTTAGTTTGGCGCATGTGATAGTTTGGCGAATGTGTTGGTTTGGAGGATGTGTTGGTTTGGCTCATGTGTTAGTTTGGCGAATGTGTTGGCTTGTAACATGTGTGAGTTTGGCGAATGTGTTGGTTTGGCGCTTTTGTTAGTTTGGCGCATGTGTTGGTTTGGCGCATGTGTTATTTTGGTGAAGGTGTTGGTTTGGCGAATGTATTGGTTTGGCGCATGTGTTAGTTTGACGCATACGTGTTAGTTTGGCGAATGTGTTGGTTTGGTGAATGTGTTGGTTTGGCGCAGGTGTTAGTTTGGCGCATGTGATAGTTTGGTGAATGTGTTGGTTTGGCGCATGTGTGAGTTTGGCGAATGTGTTGGTTTGGCGCTTTTGTTAGTTTGGCGGATGTGTTGGTTTGGCGGATGTGTTGGTTTGGCGCATGTGTTGGTTTGGCGCATGTGTTGGTTTGGCGCATGTGTTATTTTGGTGAAGGTGTTGGTTTGGCGAATGTATTGGTTTGGCGCATGTGTTAGTTTGACGCATACGTGTTAGTTTGGCGAATATGTTGGTTTGGTGAATGCGTTGGTTTGGCGCAGGTGTTAGTTTGGCGCATGTGATAGTTTGGCGAATGTGTTGGTTTGGCGCATGTGTTAGTTTGGCGAATGTGTTGGTTTGGCGCATGTGTTGGTTTGGCGCATGTGTTAGTTTGGCGAATGGGTTGGTTTGGCACATGTCTTATGTAATTCACAATCACAAATAAATTTCCAAGTCATGAAACAAATGTCATTATCGTATTGTCGTGTGACTAACCTCTGCCGAACACCGCAGGGTGACACAGATAACCAAACGAGCTTTAACTCCGAGGCGTTCAATTCAATGCCGGACACGCAGGGAGCAAGTGCGGGAGAAGCCGTAAGCGCTTACCTGCAGGAGTCTACCCGATGTCCTCGACCCTGCAATAAATCAACTCAAACCGACACGGAATTTAAATGTACAAAAATACCCGTTTTATTGAAGAAAATGCCGGTCACAAAATAAAGCACGATAAAACTAAATTCCTCATTGGAAAGCCCTCACACCGACCCGAATACAAACAAAGGGAAATATAACTGAAAATAAATACGTGTTTGTGTGGCACATAGCTCTGAGCAGCTCTTAAACCTCATCATGAATCATCAAAAATTGTCAGAGGCCTCTTCGTCCTTGTGTGCGAAAACGGCAGGCTGCACTCTGTGGGTGTGAACTAGGCCTCGCCGTGCGCCCCGCTCACTCCTGGCTTCATGCGCATAGCGAACAGGCCATGCCCGTCCACTCGTCTCTGCTCGGGAAACCGCAGTTCTCGGTCCGCAGTTCCTCCTCCTCCCGATCACGATGAATATGTTGGAACACGACAGTTCACCACCGGATCCAGCAACCGAGAGATGCAAAATCATGGCTGCTCCCAATGAATGCCCCTCACTCAAGAGCGCACCGTATTTGTCCCCGTTCTTTAAGAATGTCCCTCGCTCCGGAGCACCCCTACACAAGAGAGAAAGCCACGAGGAAAGCGAGAGAAGAAGAAAGAGACAAAATGTCGGGACACGACTGTTCGTGATGAATCTCCATTGCGCAAGAGATGAAAATATTGGCCTATTGCATTCCTTTATAGTCAAGGCTCTGACAATCTGACATCATCTCACGACGTCTCCGCGTCCGCTCCAAACAGCGAGTCCCATCTTAGCAGTCTTTTTGCCAATCAATCCCGGACCAATCACTGCCCTTCGGGTTGTGGCTCCATGGCCCTGCCTGATTGAGGTGGTGATGTGGCGGCTGTGCCACCAGCGGTAGTGTTCGATGCCTGGTTTCCGGTTGGTTTTTAATTCGTGTCATTAATTATGGTCTCGATTGTTTGGCTATGGTGTGTAGTGTAGTGTCATAAGGAACACAGGAATGTAAATTATATATAATGTAATTATATGTAAACATATAATGGAAATATATGTAAATTGTATTATGAACATTCGTCGTATTGCATGGTAAATGGGGTCATGCACACCATTGCTCCCCCTTCTAAGAGTAGACTTGGAATAGTCTGAACAGGACCAGGTCATGATTGCAGAGGCAACTACATACAGGGGATGAATTTACCCATAATCCCTCGCTTTACCCATAACAAACCCCACCCCTCTCATGGGGATGAAAATACAATCTCTTCCACGACATACGGTCGACACAAATTTCCTACTTATTGCATGGGGTTTCTTCTTCTTCACGACAGACGGAGCACACTACCTGTGCATTCTACCTGGACTAAGGTATTGCCCACCCCCTACAAACGTAACAGCATGCACGCCTTTTGTTGAACTTCATAGTATCAGAGAACTCAATTTAGATTTGATAACACAACTTTCTTATTCACACTGGCGTGACTCGGCGCGCTCCGCATGCCTCACCACACGTCGTTTCAGAGGGGTAGGCATCTTTGACCATTTCGGTGTCTTTTGGGTGTCCATGGTGTTTTGGGTCTTCGGGGCCATTTGGGTCTTCAGTGTCTTTTGGATCCTCTGGGCCTTTAAGGGTATTTTGGGTCTTTGAGGTGTTTTGGGGTCTTCGGGGTGTTTTGGGTCTTCGGGGTGTTTTGGGTCTTTGGGGTGTTTTGGGTCTTCGGGGTGTTTTGGGTCTTTGGGGTGTTTTGGGTCTTTGGGGTGTTTTGGGTCTTTGGGGTGTTTTGGGTATTCGGGGTGTTTTAGGTTTTCGGGGTGTTTTGGGTCTTCGGGCTGTTTTGGGTCTTCGTTGTGTTTTGGGTTTTCGGGGTGTTTTGGGTCTTCGGGGTGTTTTGGGTCTTCGGGGTGCAAACCACCAAACATAACCAAACGACCAAACATAACCAAACCACCAAACATAACCAAACCACCAAACATAACCAAACCACCAAACATAACCAAACCACCAAACATATCTAAACCACCAAACATAACCAAACCACCAAACATAACCAAACATAACTAAACCACCAAACATAACCAAACCAGCAATCATAACTAAACCACCAAACATATCTGAACCACCAAACATAAGTAAACAATTCTGTCTTTTGGGTCTTCGGTGTCTTTTGGGTTTTTGGGTATTCAGGGTCTTTTTGAGCCTCAGGGCCTTTTTTTTTTTCTTTCTTTTTTGTATACAAGATCGAGGCTCGTGAAAGAGCTAACATTAATCACACAAAAAGACAAACCGACACACAAAACACAAAAAACAAGGGGAGCGGCAGACAAGATGGGGAGAGAGGGGGAAGGACACAAACACAACATTTGAGAGCAGGGACATCGGGAGGACTTGGGGGGAGGTGGGAGAGGAATAAAACATATGAACACTACAAGGACTCTGGGGTGAATTACCGGGGGAAGAAAAGATCAAGGTTTTCGATGGGGGAAGATAAGAGATGGTGGTGAACAGCTGTTTTAAAGACCTGGAGGGAGGAGTGGGATTGAAGGGAGTGGGGGAGTTTGTTCCAGAGGCGGGAGAAAAGGGGAATGAAAGAGTGAAGGTGAGCAGAGAGCCTAGACTTTGGCAATTTAACCATAAGAGGGTTGCAGGCAGATCTTGTGCGACCTGAAGGAATATTGGGGGGACAGAGCACAGAGAGAGCTGGGGGAGCAAGGCCGGAGAGGAGTCGGTAGAAGACAGAAAGACCACCAACTTGCCTGCGGTGAGTGAGTGAAAGGCCCTCGGAGTTGACTACATCGCAGGAGATTCCAATGATTCTGAAAGCTTTGGCCTCAACATCGTGAAGCCGAGCAAGGTGTGAGGCAGGAGCACCAGCCCAGAGGGGGGAACAGTATTCCATTGAGCTGCGGATGAAAGCCTTGTATGTGGTGAGGAGCTCAGGTGTGCCAAGGAAGGACTTTGCACGACGGAGGATGCCCAGTCGGCGACTGGCTTTGGAGGCCAGCTTGGAAATGTGGTTTTCCCAAGAAAGATCATGGCAGATAGTGAGACCCAAAAGCTTGAGCGACAGAACTTCTTGGAGAGGATTGTTGAGAAAGTAGATGGGAGGGTTGTCCAGTCGGTCCTTTCGGAGAGACATTGTAAGAGTGTGAGATTTGTCAGGATTGAAAGACATGTTCCACTTGTTTGACCAGTCTGTGATTTTGTCCAGGTCTGCAGAGAGTGAGGAGGCTGCAGACTGCCGATCTGAGGGATGAGGAATGGAGCGGCAGATAGTGGAGTCATCAGCAAAGAGATAGAGAGGATTTTCCAGAGAGTCGGAGAGGTCATTGATGAAGACAGGAAATAGCACAGGGCCCAGAACACGACCTTGGGGAACTCCAGCCAGAACAGGAAGGGAAGATGAGAGAAATCCATTCAGGGCCACACGTTGCCTACGACCAGAGAGGAAATCCGCAAGCCATGAGTGGAGATTTCCCTGAATACCATAGGAGGTGAGTTTGGTGAGCAGAGCTGGGTGCCAGACCGTATCGAAGGCACGTGATATGTCAAGTGAGACAGCTCTGATTTCCTGTTTGGCATTGAGGACCTCCATCCATTGTTGAGACAGCAGAAGCAACATGTCCAGAGTAGAATGACCTGGTCTGAATCCAAATTGATGATCAGAGATCAAGCCATTGGAGAAGAGGAAGGATTTGATATCTGAAGCAATGATGGATTCCATGACTTTGCTGATAATTGGGAGCAGGCTGATTGGTCTGTAGTTGCAAGGATCTGTTTTTGCACCTTTTTTGTGTAAAGCGGTAATGTTTGCTGATTTCCAAGATGCTAGCAGATGACCTTGAGCAAAAGAGAGGGTGAAAAGAACAGAGAGAGGGTGAGATAGAGCGGCAGAGCAGGATTTTAGGACCCGAGGGCTGATGCCATCTGGTCCAGTTGCAGAATCAGAGTCGAGGTTTGATAAAAACTTCTCCACCTTGTCAGGAGAGAAGGACACAGAGTCCAGGAGCAGTTGGGTTCGACTGGGAAAGGTGGGAACAGAGAGAGATGGGTTTGGGACACAAGATTTTGAGGCAAACACAGAGTTGAGGCATTCGGCTTTGTCACGTGCGGTGTCAACTGTGTAGCCATTTGAGGTAAGGGAGGGGATGGAGGGGGAACAAACACCAGAAACGGATTTGACCAGACGCCACCAGGATTTGGAGGAAGGAGACAGGTTTGAGAGTTCAATCTTGAGTGTGGAGAGATAGTGCTTCCTGGCACTCCTGAAGGGAGAAACACACTTGTTTCGAGCTTGGTGGAAGGAACTGAGATTGCCTTCAGTTGGATTTGCCTTCCAAGATGCAAAGGCAAGTTGTTTCAGGGCAACTGCCTCACCACAAGATTCAGTGTACCATGGATGGGAGGAAGGGTAAGACAACTGAAGACGAGATGGGATAAATCTGTGCATGAGAGAGAGCAGTTTGCTTTGGAAGAATTCCCAGGAAGAATTGATGTCAGAGGCATGAGAGATGGGAGACCTGTCCAGTTGATTGATGGCTGCTTGCAGACCGTGCCAGTCGGCCTGAGTGAAATGCCAGACTCGTCGGCGCTGAGGAGGCTCTCTGAGAATGGCCAGTGAGATGTCCACTTTAACAAGCACATGATCAGAAGAACCGATTGGAGCAGAAGAAGAGCAGCAGACATTTGCAGGGAAGTTAGTCATAACCAAGTCCAGAAGAGAAGATACTCCATTGACTGAGATCCGGGTCGGGAAATTGACAGATTGTGTCAGTCCCAATGAGTCGCAGAAGTCCTTTGCTGAGGTGCGATGGCTGGTGAGAGATGAACCCACACCCAGCCAGCTGGCATGATGACAGTTGAAGTCGCCACATATGAGGAAGAGAGAGTTTGGATGAGTTGATAGAAGTTGGTCCATGTTGTCCGACAGAGAAATGTAAATGGAGTCATCACTGTTTGGAGGACGGTACAGAACACATATGAACAAAAGGTGGGAGCGGAGAGGAAGCCGTAGCCAGAGGTACTCCTGTGGGTGGGGTGGAGAGAGGGCAGTGCAGGGAGAGTGAGGAAGAGAGTTTTTGATAAAGATAGCCACCCCACCACCAGGACGAGGATCAGGTCTATCGTACCGGAGGAGGGAGTAACCAGGAAGAGATATTAAGGAATCAGAGACATCTTGAAGGAGGAAAGTTTCTGTTAAGCAGATCAAGTCTGGATTTTCAGAAGCAACCTGATTGGAGAGATCAATCAGGTTTGAGCGAAGGCCCCGGATGTTTGAGGTCCATACCGTTAGTGAGGAGAGAGGGGGAGAATCGGGTGCAGGACAGGGGAGGGGAGGGGTAGGGTCAGATGAAGGGTGAGAGGGGGATGTAGGAAGAGCAGTTGATAGTGTGTCAGAGATTACAGAAGAGTTACAAGAAAGGGAAGGATGAGGAGGACGAAAGGTTTGATGGTGATGGAATGAGGCACAGTGAGAGTTTGTTTGAGGGGGGGGGGGGCAGAGGAAAGTAGAAGGTTGGGGGAGGTGGAGGTATGACATAGGAGGGAGAGGAAGTGGGGAGGAGGCAGCTTTGAGAAGGAGGTGGGAGGAGGGAGAATTTGGGAGGGATGGTTGGGGGGGAGATTTGAAGGGGAGAGGCAAGGGGGGAGTTTAGAAAGTGGATGATTAATGAAAGATGAACATATATAACAAATTGGGTTTGTTGTGATTTTCAAGTTAGCGATTCGTTTAAGAACGATGGAGGAGGGATGGAATGAATGAGAATTTAGAGCATGGAGTGATTTGGAATCATAAGAGATTGAATATTTTTTTGAAATGGAATGAGTTGAAGAGGAAATTGAAAGGAGCCTTTTAAATAAGAAGAAAAACAGCATGTTGTAATAAACCACTGAATAAAACACTGAAGGGGATAGTTGAAACATTTTAAAACAGAACTGTGAAGAACAATCTTATATTCACAAAAATACCAATGGGGAGAGGAAGCCTAGAGCGACGACCACGAGTCACTTGAACAGGGCAAAAGGTGGAAGGCAATGGGGAAAATGGGGGCGGGGCGAGACAGCGCCTGTCTGCCTTGAAGGGTATTTTGGGTCTTTGGGGTGTTTTGGGTCTTTGGGGGTCTTCAGGGTATGTTGGGTCTTTGGAGGTCTTGGTGGTCTGAAGGGTCTTTGGGGGAATTAAAGGGTCGTCAAAGGTCTGAGGGGTCTCAGCAGTCTTAACACAATTAAGAGGGTTAATTAAGAGGGTGGTAATTTTATTTGAAGAAGAAGAAGACGTTTTCGTCGCATATAAACATACATACATACATAGCGAACCATATACGTTTGCTCTATTTTAATAAGATATCTACATTCATATGTCTTCTTAACCATTTGGAATGGACGACATCAAGAATATTCCTCAATTATAGTTGCAGGCGCTACTGGCATCTGCCAAAACGGTCCAGAACGGTATCCACTACTTCTTCTTCTCATCAAATTCCCAGCCCCATTTTGAAGAAGTCAGGGATATTCTGCTGGCATTCGATGGCTTGCTTCCAAAAGAAGCATGCTTGCAGGATGCACCTCTTATTGTGTTAAAAAAGAAATGCATGGGAGGAGGAATGGATTCAAGGGTTTTGAAATCATGGGTGAATAACACTCGGTGCGCTTCATTGACGGAAGCAGCACCATAGGTCTTACTGTACATGGTGAGCACAGTGAAACGCTCAAGATGCTTTATGTGCTCCGACTCGGGGGTAAAAGACTCTGGATCTTCAGTGAGTGTCAGAAAAGTCTCTGTCAACTCTGGCATGATGTTCCAGGCAGCTCATGCAGTTTTCTTCCCACGCCAGAGCATCTGCGATGAGGTGTCACACCCCGAAAGCGCATGGAATAGCGGCAAGGCGAGGGATTTGGATGGACCAAGCTGTGACTGCAGGTCGTGAACAGGGATGTCCCTGTAGTTTTTACAACTACTGAATCCAATCCAGATTTCAGACAAAGAGAGCTTTTGAAAAGAAGGCAATAGACAAGACAACCACATCACTATCGACATGGATGATTCAAGGATGACCTTGAAACCTGTTTGAATCGATCGGGAATCTTCAGCACCCATTGTAACGATACCAAGAAATTCAAAATCGGCCAAAAAATAACCAGATCACATGAGTTATCATGGAGGCCTTTGCCACGTGGCGGCCATATTCGTTTTGGCCGCCATCTTGGATACGGGTGAGAACTGAGCTTATCTCCTGGTGGAATTATAAATGTTATGACCTCAGGCAACTCCACCCAAAACCTCTGAACTTTAGAAAAAGTGCACAATCGAACTATATTTGAGGATTATAATGATTTGATATATAATGACTCCATTTACCATGCAATACAACGAATGTGTATAATACAATTTACATATATTTCCATTATATGTTTACATAAAATTACATTTTATATAATTTACATTACATACAATTGCATTTATATATAATTTACATATATATTACAATTTACATATTTACAATTTATAATATAATACCATACAATTTACCATACAAGTGTTATATGGCGAAGGCTCTTCGTGTACAATTGCTTCCTTGTTCTTCCTCTTTAATAAACCCTATTTCCTGCACTACGGGAGTCTTGGTCTGGTGTACGGTTCAGAATTGGGAACAATACTCAACGACGGTGTGAGGAAAGCCCCGACCGTCAGAAATTGGTTCGTTCCATCGGGGGTTCGAATCCCACCAATAACTCTCGTGTACATGATGTGTACGTACTACGTACGGATCGGGATTGCCGCGCGACGAAAGACAAATGACCCTCGGGTAATGGGACGGCGAGCGGTGATTAGATTAACAGGGAACTAATTAAAACGCGTTTACCACTTGTACGTACAATAGTAGACGTGCGGCGCTAATGGGACTTTAAGTACATGAAGACGAATCCCGCGTTCAATGATAAGAGCTTCAAGAGAAATGTCGAACGTCACCGATTACCGGAAAACCAGGTAAAGGTGCTAATTGCTCGCAGGTAAATGAACGGCGTCGTTCAGGTCGATCCAGGTGCCAGTAAATGCGCTATTTTACATTTACGGACATCTGTAGGAAACGGACATATTACTGTTACCATTGGTTTTCCATAACTCGTTTATAACAACACTTCTCTTTACATACAGGGATTTAATTCGAGCAGCTCGGAACTATCACTATTTTGTTTCACGGCGAAACAACAACGGTGGATGTTAAATGGGTTGTCTCGTCTGCGAGAGTTAAGTTCGTGGATGTTACAGTGATTGTCTCCTCTGTTAGCGTTAGTTAGTGGATGTTAAGATCCCATTGTGTTTTCTCGAAGACAAAGTACGTTATTCCTAGAATACTGAAAAAATTCCAAATTCACACCACAAACCACCAAACATAACGAAACCACCAAACATAACTAAACCACCAAACATAACAAAACCACCAAACATAACCAAACATAACGAAACCACCAAACATAACTAAACCACCAAACATAACGAAACCACCAAACATAACAAAACCACCAAACATAACCAAACATAACTAAACCACCAAACATAACAAAACCACCAAACATAACCAAACATAACGAAACCACCAAACATAACTAAACCACCAAACATAACGAAACCACCAAACATAACTAAACCACCAAACATAACAAAACCACCAAACATAACCAAACATAACGAAACCACCAAACATAACTAAACCACCAAACATAACAAAACCACCAAACATAACCAAACATAACGAAACCACCAAACATAACTAAACCACCAAACATAACAAAACCACCAAACATAACCAAACATAACTAAACCACCAAACATAACTAAACCACCAAACATAACTAAACCACCAAACATAACTAAACCACCAAACATAACCAAACATAACTAAACCAGCAAACATAACTAAACCACCAAACATAACTAAACCACCAAACATAACCAAACATAACTAAACCACCAAACATAACTAAACCACAAAACATAACTAAACCACCAAACATAACCAAACATAACTAAACCACCAAACATAACCAAACCACCAAACATAACCAAACCACCAAACATAACCAAACCACCAAACATAACTAAACCACCAAACATAACCAAACATAACTAAACCACCAAACATAACCAAACCACCAAACATAACCAAACCACCAACCATAACTAAACCACCAAACATAACTAAACCACCAAACATAACTAAACCACCAAACATAACCAAACATAACTAAACCACCAAACATAACTAAACATAACTAAACCAGCAAACATACCCAAACCACCAAACATAACTAAACCACCAAACATAACAAAACCACCAAACATAACCAAACATAACTAAACCAGCAAACATAACTAAACCACAAAACATAACTAAACCACCAAACATAACCAAACATAACTAAACCACCAAACATAACCAAACATAACTAAACCAGCAAACATAACCAAACCACCAAAACATAATTAAACCACCAAACATAACAAAACCACCAAACATAACCAAACATAACTAAACCAGCAAACATAACCAAACATAACTAAACCAGCAAACATAACCAAACATAACTAAACCAGCAAACATAACCAAACCACCAAAACATAACTAAACCACCAAACATAACTAAACCAGCAAACATAACTAAACCACAAAACATAACTAAACCACCAAACATAACCAAACATAACTAAACCACCAAACATAACCAAACCACCAAACATAACCAAACCACCAAACATAACCAAACCACCAAACATAACTAAACCACCAAACATAACCAAACATAACTAAACCACCAAACATAACCAAACCACCAAACATAACCAAACCACCAACCATAACTAAACCACCAAACATAACTAAACCACCAAACATAACCAAACCACCAAACATAACTAAACCACCAAACATAACTAAACCACCAAACATAACAAAACCACCAAACATAACTAAACCACCAAACATAACAAAACCACCAAACATAACCAAACATAACGAAACCACCAAACATAACTAAACCACCAAACATAACAAATACACCAAACATAACCAAACATAACTAAACCACCAAACATAACTAAACCACCAAACATAACTAAACCACCAAACATAACCAAACATACCTAAACCACCAAACATAACTAAATCACAAAACATAACTAAACCACCAAACATAACCAAACCACCAAACATAACAAAACCACCAAACATAACCAAACATAACGAAACCACCAAACATAACTAAACCACCAAACATAACAAAACCACCAAACATAACCAAACATAACTAAACCACCAAACATAACTAAACCACCAAACATAACTAAACCACCAAACATAACCAAACATAACTAAACCACCAAACATAACTAAACCACAAAACATAACTAAACCACCAAACATAACCAAACCACCAAACATAACCAAACCACCAAACATAACCAAACCACCAAACATAACCAAACATAACTAAACCACGAAACATAACTAAACCACAAAACATAACCAAATCACAAAACATAACCCAACATGACCAAACATCCAAATATGACCAAACTACCTAACATAATCAAACAACAAAGCATAACCTTTGCCAAGAGACTGCACACTGTAAAGATTCTGCTACATTGATGATGATGATGATGATGATGACGATGATGATGATGATGATGATGATGATAGTCTAATCAATTTTCAACAGAAAATGAGGAACAAAGGAAGGGAATGTGAGGGTTGAGTGTGGGTGGTTGGGGAAGTGGTGTAGTGGGTGGTTATTGTTTGAATTGCTAAAAGGTACATGTTGGCTTAATCAGTACAGTTCCGCTAAGTTTCATCATCACCATACCTGCCTCCCATCTACTCACTCACTCCCTAATTACTATTAGCACTTCTGTTGTGCTGGTGCTGTGAAGCATTTTCATAAGGAAAGCCACCCAAGGTAAAGATATGGATTTGTTGTAATCACAAATGGAGCACTGACAATTGGTGGAGTCAGAGGGGGAATGGAATGGTCTCCGGCAACATAAAATGTTTGATTAGTATAATACAAAGAAAACAAGCATTCTGAGTATTGTGCTGCAATACATGTCCCCCCCCCCCCCCCCCCCTACCGTCAGTCTGTCGTCCGGAAAACTGTTGGGGAAATTACCAAAGTTCAAAGTGCCATAACTTTGTCAAAAATGATCGAAACGTCGAAGTTCGAACTCGATCTGTAACTTATCATGAGGAAACCATGTACCAAGTTTGAAATCATTAGCATTAAGAGTTTAGAAAAAAAAGGTCCTGAAAACTGTTCTTTGTGTGACGGACTGACAGACTGACAGACTGACAGCAAACCTATAGTCCCCTCCGGTGTACACCGGTAGGGGACTAACAAGCATTCTAAGTATTGCGCTGCAATACATGTCCCCTACCGGCAGTCTGTCGTCCGGAAAACTGTTGGGGAAATTCCCAAAGTTCAAAGTGCCATAACTTTGTCAAAAATGATCGAAACGTCGTGAAGTTCGAACTTGATCTGTAACTTATGAGGAAACCATGTACCAAGTTTGAAATCATTAGCATTGAGAGTTTAGAAAAAAAAAGTCCGGAAAACTGTTCTTTTCGTGACGGACTGACTGACGGACTGACGGACTGATGGACTGATGAACTGACGGACGGACTGACTGACTGACGGACTGACTGTCGGACTGTCGGACTGACTGACGGACTGACGGACTGATGGACTGACGGACTGACTGACTGACTGACTGACAGACGGAGTGCAAACCTATAGTCCCCTCCGGTGTACACCGGTAGGGGACTAATAACAGAGACTCCGACTAGAGACATGAGATATTTCACTCAGAGTCATTAGGAGTTCTCATTAGGAATTGAGAACTTCTGTAAAACTGCACAACTGGATGGTCAAAACGCTCAGTGCAGCAGGTAGAGTGGTGAGTAGATCACCCCCAAGAAAGTACCCATCATGGTCATTGTTTCAAATACCCTCTTTTAATCCAAATACTCCTGCCTGGCTTCTCGTGCCAACCATGCTTGAAACAAATGGTCGAGTTTGTTCAAGGCGAGTGTCCGGCTCCTTCAAAACAGATTGCTCCGCGACTTCGGATAGGTGAACCTCCATAATCGTGTTGAAGGCTACCGGTCTAACTCGAAGAGAAGGAAGACTTGCAATCAAAACTACCAGTGGTAAGTTGGTTCTTTTTTAAAACTAGGTGACCCAGTGTAATACCACCACTCATTGTATAGTTTTGACATTTGCAGTCTTCTGGAGTATGGTGGAGGACCTCATCTTTGTTGTAGAGGTACGGGACTAAAACTAAAAAGTTCTCCTAAAGAAGATCATGTGTCAAGAAGGTCATGTGTCAAGGTCAAGGTCGGTATTTGCCTAATATCGGTCTATTACCATGCCGCATGGACTAAACGTGGTAGAATATCAAATAAAACATCTAAGCAGGGGTTTTCGAGGGTGACGTGTATGTTATTGAGGTCATTTTGACGATTTAAGGTCAAGGTCACATGTCAAGGTCAAGGTTGGTAATTTACCTAATATTGGACTATTATCATACCACACCGACTAAAAGTGGTAGAATCACAAATAAAACATCTAAGTATGGGTTTTCAAGGGTGACGACTCCGTTCTCTGTGTCATTTTGGTGATTTGAGGTCAAGGTCACGTGTCAAGGTCAAGGTTGGTATTTACCTCATCACAAATCACAATCACAAATAAATTTCCCAGTCATGAAACAAATGTCATTGTCGTATTGTCGTGTGACTACCCTCTGGTGAACACCGCAGGGTGACACAGATGACCAAACGAGCTTTAACTCCGAGGCGTTCAATTCAATGGCGGACCGTCGTTGACGTGGAACTTATGTGGGTATGCATTTGTGCTTACCTCGGCGTGCGATCCATACAAAAGATCAAAAGCAATATTATTGGTCAAGAATACAGTTACTGGAGGAGGTCCCAAATAACCCAATTTTCCAAAATGATGTGTTTGTGTGTGGGTTCAGAGAGTTGCTAGTTGGGGGAGTAAGGGGAAACCATAAACACCATGATTAAAGGTGGTGTCATGACTCATGAAAACTTTCTTGATCAGACGCTTTGTTCCGATGAAGGCCTCTGTCAGTGCATCGTTCATTGAGACGGGAGATAAATTGGAATGTGGGTTAATGCTTGTGAAAGTCACATTATGAAAGCTTATAAAAGAGCAGCCACGCCTCGAGCTCGTCGCGGAGCCACATTGATCCTCGTTTGAAATTGTTTTCACCGATTTGTCGCCATGAACGCGTTCGGGGGGGAATGTATTTGCCTCGCAGCTCTGGCTAGCCCTTCGGATTATGCAGAAACGAATGGAAAGGTCCCATTGATCGCAACTTCCTGCGATAGGTGAAACAGCGCAGGTGTTACAGAACGTGCGATATAACGCCTCCTCATTATGCCTATCGCTTGGGATGAAAATTATCCCATTAAATAACGCACGGATGGGACGCGTGCGTGGAGTCATGGACCATGATCTAATGACGAATGTTTGCATTCCCGCAAGGGATCAAATCAAAACTAGACCGGCACTCTGTAGAGCGCACACCTCCGCCAAGCGGACAGTTTACGTTTTGTATCCACTGATAGGCCGGATCTGGATTCGGACCTGAACCAAAATCTAATCAGCTTGTTCTTATCGATAACCAACTCATCCACCAAGTTTTGGCATGTCGTCCACAACTTTTTGAAATATCATGTTATATATCATTTTTGGACCTTTCTTCCAATGGTGAAGAATTACTTTAAAAATTAAATAATTCTCGTATTCGGATCCGTAGTCAGATCTTCACTACAATTGAATCGATTTGTCCTTGTCACACACCCAACCTGTCCAGCACGTTTTGTTCAAATATGTCCATAACTTTTTGAGATATCCTGCTATATATCATTATTAGCACGATCGCTCAATGGTGAAGAATCACTTTTAAAAAATCAAATAATTCTCATATCCTAATCCATATTCAGATCTTCACCAAAATCGAATCGATTCTTCCTTGTCACACACACAACCTGCCTGTCCACCAAGTTTCGTCCAAATTCATCCATAACTTTTTGAAATATCCTGCTATGTATCGTTTTTGGACCTCTCTCCCAATGGTGAAGAATCACTTAAAAAATTAAATAATTCTCGTATTCGGATCCGTATCCGAATCTTCACCAAAATCTAATAACTTCGTCCTCATCACATATCCAACCTCTCCACCAAAATACGTCCGAATTCGTCCACAACTTTTTGACATATCTTGTTCACAAACGAACAAACAACCAGACAGGGGTGAAAACATATTCTCCCTCCACCAATATTCTCCCTCCGCCTTCGGTGGCGAGGGGTAAAAATACAAAATGATCTGCATTTTAAAGTGAATGACATTTGGCCATCACAGGCTATTCCATGTGCACTGGCAAGTAATAAAAGCTGATGGGCGTTTGTGCGGCGAGTGTTCTTGTGTAGCAAACTCTTATGACTCATTAAAGAAATCCCTAGTGTTGGGCTAGCGGCTAGGGTGCTGGCTTAGGATCCTACGATCCTGGGTTCGAATCCTGGTCGATTGCTGAATTAACGCCAGGGGGGTTGACTCAGCCTGTCATCTCGAATCCTGGTCGATTGCTGAATTAACGCCAGGGGGGTTGACTCAGCCTGTCATCCCTTCCGAGGTCGGCTAATTGAGTACCAGTTCACTGGTATATTCCCTGTTTGTCGTTAAAGGCGGCAAAAAGGGTTGGCGTCAGGAAGGGCATCTGGCCGTAAAACATTGCTTCAATAAAGGGGACCGAAAAACAACAACAACCACGGTTCCCGAAAAAGGCCAACCCCCGCTTTGCGGGGAAAAATGGCCTCTAAAGGTGGTTATTTTATATATAAAGAAAGTTGTTGGAATCATCCATAACGTAAGGAATAGCAGGTAAAGCGTAATCATCAATAATTTCGCAATCAGTAAGCACAATTAGTAAAGCATCAGAAAGTGTAATCATGTAGTTTCTACATGGCCGACTTGTAATATCCTCTCTGGCGACCATTGGTGGTGCTACACGTTACAGATCGTGGTTCAGTTGAGGACAAACACCATGTTTTTCAGTTTTATAATATAAAGTTGATGAACCTGCTCATGTTCCAATAGTAGGTAATTAATGGACATACTCACGTTCCATAGTACAACGTTAATATATGTACTTACATTCCAATAGTACATAATTAATAGACATACTCACGTTCTACTAGTATGTAATTAATAGATGTACTCACATTCATATGAAACGCAATTAATAGAAGTACTTACATTCCAATGGTATGCAATTAATAGACGTACTTGCATTCCAATAGTACATAATTAATAGACATACTCACGTTCCACTAGTATGTAATTAATAGATGTACTTACGTTCATATGATACGCAATTAATAGAAGTACAGTACTTGCATTCCAATCTACTATCTACTATATAAGAGAGCCAGCCGTTGGTCTGTCGCCATTTTTCTTAGAGATGGCTTGATCTTCGTCAAACTTTCAGAGGTTCATCAGTAAGTGCCTGGGAGTGTTTTAGGCAAAAAAAAAATCCAAAAAACAATTTGTTTTTTGGGATTTTTTTTAAACAATCGCTCTGTAGTGCCAAAGCCTTTTTGATTAAGGTGGTATTGGGAGTTACATGAATATGAATGAATGCATGATGAACCGGAAAGGATGAGGTGTGACCGGTAGTGACGTGTACGAGCTGGGTGAGGGGTGGAGAAGGAGACGCCATTAAAAGGTTGAGCTGAATAACCTGCATGTGGGCTGTCATTGTTATACAACAACTAATGACAGTTATATACAAGTACACATTCGCATAAATAAATACAAAACAATCACCAGACATTTGAACACAAATAATCAAACAATACCAGAAGCGGTCGAAGTTGGTGGTACGGCTTTTTATTCTTTCTGAACGTCATCATACTTAACGCAGAAACGTGATCAACGGCACATTCAGCAGCATATATTCAACGAAAAGGTAAAATGATGATTTGACATTTGTGATGGATTCTGATTTGATGTAATTATTGCTTTTCCATTATATTTCTCCTCATTTCAAATATGTTAATGTTTCTTATTCGTTTGAGCAACGCCGGGTACTCCAGCTCTAAACACTTATGTAATTTACTCGGGGTACAAATACAAATACAACTTTGTCTGTGGTGGTTACATAGGCTATGTGGCCGCGGCCTCATGTTGGGTGTGTGGGGAACCGGGAGAGGAGCGTAAATTCTCTATGTAAATGTGTACCGTGTAGCGCCACCTGGTGATTGTGGCAGAGGGTATTACAATTTCCCTTTTTACCTGGGCAACACTGAGGTTATGAGGCACTCTTTGCACGGGTATATTTTTCCTCCTTCCTTTCTACCCCGCCCCCAAATTGGAGGGGCCTGTAAAAGCCACCCCCCTCGCCCCCAAAGATGTATATGTAGTATATCTTTCCTGTCCCTCTCCCCTCACCTCCCCATCCCATGCCCCTTCCACTACCCCCATGCCCCTTCCACTACCCCCACTCCCTTCCTCATCCCTCCCTCCCCTGCCTCTCCCCTCCTGCTAGTAGTACATAATTAATAGACATACGTTCAAATGATACGTAATTAATAGACGTACTCATGTTCCAATAGTACGTAATTAATAGACATACTCACATTCAAATAATCCGTAATTAATAGATGGACTTACATTCCAAGATTTGATGTACAGTTATGTTCAATATGCGTTCTGTCCTACTCAGTCTCTGTCCTGTCTGTCTGTTCTGTGTGTTTGACTCTCAGTCTACAAACGTCAGTTTATGATCATTTAACGGACGTGGCTGCTAAAGCTCTTCGGATTCTGAGGTCGAGTCCCGGTCGCGTCGTTGAAGCAACACCAGGTGTGTTGACTCAGCCTCCTTCCGAGGTCAGCAAATAAGTACCAGCTTACTGTTAGTATCAGGGGCACTGCATCAGCGGCACAGCTGCGCTACCAGCAATGATGCAACCAGCAACGACAGGCTGCATATTGGAGTGGAGGATGTCAGTGATCCATGAGAGGAGGTGACCGTGGAGGACACGAGGAGGTGGGTGCTCTTCTTGCCTAATACTAATAACAGTCTATTAATGAATTGTGATCATTTGGAAGAAAGACATAGATCATTCTATGGCAGGTAATCAACAACAACAACAACATGCATTTTAAAGGCCATTTTCCCTGCTAGAGCGGGGGTTAGCCTTGCGGTCCCCATGACAATCTTCTCCATTTTGCCCTATTTTCTGCATCTCTCCTTGTTAACCCCCTTGCCCGCATTTCTTCTTCCACCATCTTTAGCCAAGTTTTTCTCGGTCTTCCCCGTCTTCTACTTCCTTCTACATTCATTTCCATCACTCTTCTCAACCAGTCACTTTCATCCTTCCTCAACACATGACCAAACCATCTCAACCTGTTCCTCTTCACAGCATCAATCACAGGCTCGATTCCCATCATCTTTCGCAATTCATCATTTGTCTTCCTCTCTCTCAACGATACTCCGCACATCCGTCGAACCATTCGCATTTCCACCCTTTCCAACCTTCGTTGCTGCTCTACGTTCATTACCCATGTCTCGCTCCCATAAATCATAACACTTCTCACACATGCAGCATACACCTTTCCCTTCAGCTTCAACGACACTCCCCTCATCATCAGCACGCCACTCAATTCCCGAAACTTCTTCCATGCACATCTCACTCGAGCAACCGTTGCCGAGTCTGATCCACCTTCTCCATTCAGCATGTCTCCGAGGTAGCAAAATGTTTTCACACCTTCCAGCTTCACGCCGTCTCCAAGATCCAACTCAACATTTCCTCCATCTGCAGCTCCCTCTGTGCACACCTTACATTTGAATGTAGCTGCCACACTGGTTAATGACCCTCTCAGACCACTACATTTTTGATGAACCCACTCAGCGCACATTTTACACTGAATGGAGTTCACTCCGACACCCTTCCTACACACAGCACAGGGCCACTTCCCAGTTCTTTCCACCTCACTAGAGTCCCTGTATATAGAGAGTTGTGTCAACTCAAATTTGGACGCCATTTTGTGTCTAAGTGTGTCGGATTAGATATACATGTACATTCGCGATATGGGGTGATATATTCTAAACCTGCTAAAAAAAAAATTTACTACACATATTTAGTCTTATTATTACATACAGGTGATATTTGTTTTGTCAAAAACTCAGCTATTGCCGTGAAAAAGAGCTGTGTGGTGATATTAAAAGTGGTATGGCAATGCATATTACAAGCCAACACTGCATATAAGAGCTAACATTATAAGTAAGACAAACCAATGCTGTCGTTCTCTGAATTTTAATAACTTTTAGAAAGGAGTGTGGGCATATCCAATATTTTTTAAAGGGTGCCGAGAGCAATTCCGGTGTAGGACTTCCAGCCGACATATAGTCTAACACACTTAAAACAAATTCTGTACGTGGTATTGCCATATTTCTATAGTGTACAACTTTAGTTTTATCGACATTTATATTCAATTTCCATTGTAATGATTTAACAAGCTGCAAGTCAGCTTCTGTCTCTGACATAAGGAAAACGTCATCGGCATCTAGTAAGATTGAAACGTTCATTTATTACTACACCCTTGCCCAGAACTCTGATGGATATTGCCTGATCGATTAATATGTTTCATAGCTGGCGACTTAATTAACACTTAATTTTCGACTGCACCAAGCCGTAATTAAACAGAGAAAAAACTTTTAAAAATACCTGCAGTGTGCACGGTTCGTCTAGTCGAACAGATATGGAAAAGCACAGATCGAGTCCCGGTCGGTCGCGTCAGTAAGCCGACCGGGCTTACTGACGCTATCTGTCGTGATCCAGGGTACACACTGGGAATGAGCTGTCATGTACTAGTTATGGTCGTATTCACCATAACTTGTTTAATTTCACCAGGAACACGATGAGGCCAACACAGTAAACATTCAGTACAAAACTTGGTTCATACATTCAGTACAGAACATGATTCATACATTCAGACCGTAAGAAAACTCTGCCCGTAATACAACACTCTGACCAGACCAACACTTCATCCCACTACGTTCACTCCTCACAAGTGAAACTCATCACTACTCCGTTCACTCCTCACAAGTGAGACTCATCACTACTCCGTTCACTCCTCACAAGTGAGACTCATCACTACTCCGTTCACTCCTCACAAGTGAGACTCATCACTACTCTGTTCACTCCTCACAAGTGAGACACCATCACTACTCCGTTCACTCCTCACAAGTGACTCATCACTGCTCTGTTCATTCCTCACAAGTGAGACTCATCACTACTCCGTTCACTCCTCACAAGTGAAACTCATCACTACTCCGACAAGTGAAGACTTGAATATGACTACAGACGGAGAGACTGCTCACGATTCGGCGAGAAGAGACCTCATCTGTCTTCTGCGATGAGTGCAAGAGACCTCACGACAGCCACGTGGATGAGAAGAGACCCCGTACGAAGAGAAGAGACCCCTGGAGTTCACATGACCATTTCACTTCTTTCACACCACACACACAGCCTGCTTTCCTCGACAACACGTGTAGAAAAGACAGTATTTCCTATCTCTTGCACCTATATTGCAGCCTCAACCAATTACAGGTTGCCACTCTGGTCACATGACCAACATCACACAACTTGAGCTCAATGTCCTCTGTCAACTCACAAGCGCTCTCTGCGCCGGACTGCACACGACACCATTTCACCCACTCGAATGCCCAACACAAGGAAGCTCACACAGGCGACAAACCAGTCTATTTCCCACTATATAACAAATATACATAGAGAATAAGAGCGGACTTAAATTCCAGCCTTGTTTGACTCAACATCTATCGGAAACCAGTCTGTTAAAAAACCATTAATTCTTACACAGCATTTTACATTATCATACACAGAAATGAGAAATTTCATAATATTGCCATGTCGGCCAAGATTTGAAGTTTGTTCCACAACATGTCCATGGGCTGGAAAGGCACATGACTCATTCTTCGTTGTAGAGTCCGGTTAGCAGGCAAAGGATAGTGCTGCTTTATCAGCATGTTGTACCCAGATGCACCACAGGAGAATCGCAACTGAAGGGCCTTCTTGATTGTCACGGAGCTCCATTCCTTCCCTCGCATTGATCTTCTAGAGAGTGCCTCCAGTTGATCCCGTGCGAATAATTTTGATATTCGAGCTTCCTGTTTCAACTTTGCTTTGCATATTGATCTTGCTGTTCTTTTTGTCTTCCTCAATTGATCGTTCAGTTTTTTATTTTTCTCCTCCAATCTCAGCAGCCGTTCTTCAATAGAATCACTAGTATCTTGGCCCTCTTGTGTATCAGTGTCCATAGGTTCACTCTCAGCTACAAAAGAGCACATATACAATTAATGGCCAACTGGAAAATTGGTATGTACAATTGCTCAGTATTCTGTAGATAAATGTTGTAATCGGGAAAGATAATTTTATACTTAACGTTAAATATAACACAATTTTTTTACAATTTAATTTTGCAAAATATTTAGAATAATGTAAAAATAAAATGGCAACAGGAAGATAGTCATCATAATCTGAACGTACAATTATAGTTCAAAGAGCTATACAAATATAGACAAGCACATGCCTGTCATTTTGTAATCGTTTAAAATATGTCATTGATTGAACATGTCCTGCCATGATTTTGTAATAAATAAAACAATTCTTACATTGAGATTCATTTGAGGAGTCAATACGTTCATGAGTGGAGTAGGTGTGGTCGGACAAGTTTGGTAGATGTAGTCTCTCAGTTCTGGACGGTCCACGCTTCTTGGGGGAGTTGCGCAGCTTCACGGGTTTCCGGTAGCTCAATATTGTTGGAACTGCAGAGCACTTCAACCTCTTTTTGTCATCAGCTCGCCCCCTCTCAAACTGATTCACATCGAAATGTTCCTGCAATCATACAATGAGTGTCCTTGATATATTTATTTATTGAAATTTTTATTCTAACACAACACAGTTTAATTTTAATGAGCTGTCATGTACTAGTACTTCCACAACAGAAAATCACATGGACAATCTTCCGGAAGATGGCCAGACAAATCGCTAGCTCTATCGACCACATGTATATTGATATCAAACAGGGATAACAGCTTTTGAAAGTTGAGCCAGTTTTAAATGTGGGTACACAAATACACCTGTTTTACTGCATTAATCACCTAGAAATATTGTATGTTTTGGGAACGATAGCTGTCACCAGGTTAAATATATAGGGATTGTCCAATGTGCAAAATCTTCCATCACTACAATTTGGCCATAAATCCCAGGGTGGGAAATATTTGAGCAAATATGCCACAAGACGCATGAGCACTGTACAAAGCAAACAATAACTCGTCAAATTTTGGACGTATGGATGGCTGCACAACCCGCAAAAAAATTGAGCATGTCCCCCCCTAAAATTGCTTTTATGATTGTCGATTAGGCTAAAGATTTTAAACCAAAAAAATAACTTGCCTCGGAATAAGTTTTGAATGGACGGACAGACAACTGAAAACAAAACGGACCATGGGTTTCCCACCCCTATAAAATCAAAATTAATTCCCTCTGAAAAAGTACAGTGACATTGCCCGCAGACTACCCAACCGCAGACCAGGCAATGTCACTGTACCGGGACATTTCATCAATCAATGACAATATGCGGTCCGCTAGGACTACCCGAAAAAAATTGAGCAGGGTTCTTCCCACGGAAATGCATTTTTGGTCAGCTCCTTGAAGATTATAAACAAACACAAATCACTTCCCTTTAAAAGGGTTTTCAACGGACAGACAACCAAAAAAAAACCGAGCAGATAGAATTGCTTTTGAACATCGATCATCAAGCGGCGTGGGCCTACCTGGCAGAGTCTCGAGGAGTCGATCGCTTTCCAGCTCTTTCGTCTGACTTTCGCTTCCCAAATTTGTCTTCTGACTTTATCACTTGGAAATCTATACATCTTATATTTCCCAGATTGGTTTGAACAACCAAAAGCAGAACAACCAGTCATTTTGTTTGGCAATAAACAACATTCCCGTACCAAGCTGACGTTCACGCACGGTGAAGTTAGACACAAAATGGCGCCACGAAATCACGTGACCAGAAATCTCGGGTCAGCGCATGGCGCAACTCTCTTTATACAGGGACTCTACACCTCACCACATGCTTTACCACTTGCCATCACCTTCGTCTTTCCGATATTCACCTTCAGACCTTTTGTCTCCATACATTCCTTCCACGTGTTCATCTTTTCCTTCAGTCCATCCATACTTTCCGCAATCAACACCAGATCATCTGCATACAACAACTCCCACGGTAAACCCTCCTTTACGTTCAGAGCCAGCACCTCCATCACAGCTACAAATAGTAGTGGATTTAGTACCGACCCCTGATGCACTCCCACCTTCACCTCAAACTCACCACTGTTCCCGTCCTTCGTCCTTACAGCTGTGCGCGCTCTTTTGTACATTGCCATCACGACTCTGATCAACCATTCCTCCACTCCTAACTTCCTCAATGCCCATGTCAATACTTTGCGTGGAACCCGATCGAATGCTTTCTCCAGATCAACAAACCCAAGAAACAACTTCTTCCTCTTCTCCATGTACTTCTCCTGCAACTGCCTCACAATGAAAAGCGCGTCTGTCGTTCCTCTTCCTGGCATAAATCCAAACTGCATTTCGTCGATCTTCACTTTCTTCCTTATCCTCCTCTCCAACACCCTTTCCAATACCTTCATTCCATGCTCCAATAACTTTATCGCTCGGTACGAGCCACACTCCAGAGGGTCACCTTTCCCCTTGTATAGAGGGACGAGGGTACTCAGTTCCCAATCCACTGGAATGCGGCCTTCTTTCACCACCAGATTACAGATCTCTGTCATTCTCTTCACACCCCAACTTCCTGCTGCCTTCAACATATCTCCCACAACTCCCGTCGGCCCTCCCGCTTTTCTACCCTTCATTGCTTTTATCGCTTCCTCAACTTCCTTCTCAGTTATCTTCTCTGCCGGTCCTAAAACTGGGTTACTCTCTATGTTGCCATCCCATTCATTCTCTGTATTCAACAGCATTTCCATATATCTTTTCCATCTTCCTTTAATTCCATCTGGGTCGACAACGATTTGTCCCACTTCATCCTTCAAGCAGCTCACCCCCATCACATCACACCTCTCTTTCGCTATCTGCTTTGCAATCCTCAATACTGCTTTCTGACCCTCTTCCGAATCCAAGCGTTCTCCGAACATTTTCCTACATGCCTCCTGCGCCTTTGCTACCTCTTTCTTTGCAGCCTTCCTGGCTGCCTTATAACTTTCATGCTCTGCTGTTTCTGCTCCCGTACCCTTCGCCTTCTGCCACTCCTTGAACTTCTTCCTCTTCTCGTCAATCCTCTTTCCAACTTCATCATCCCACCACCATGTTTCCGAGTGCCTCGGTGGTCCTTTTGTCCATCCACATACCTCACCAACGGCTCCCAACAGACTAGCTTTCATTGACATCCAACCACTTTCAAGCTCAACCACATCATCCTCGACCCTACTCAGCCTCTCTTTTAATGCCTCCCTTACTGTCACCTCTTTCAACCTCCACACCTTCATTCTCGGTTGGTACTTCACCCGCCGAGCTCTCCTCGCACCTTTCACCCTTACGTCGCAGACAACCAAGTGGTGCTGTGAAACAGCCTCCTCCCCCGGGATCACCTTTGTGTCTCGGAGGTGCCCCCTATCTCGCCTACGCACCATCAGGTAGTCAACGGTTGTCGTCGACCCACCTGACGTGTATGTAACAAGCTTATTATCCTCTTTTTCTGGAACTGAGTATTACAAATCAACAAATCAGCTCCATCAGCAAACTCCAAAATCCTTTCACCTTCTCCATTTCTCACACCATATCCGTAACCCCCATGAACTCCGTCAAAACCATCCATACTCCTTCCCACATGTCCATTTAGGTCTCCTCCTACCACAACAACTTCCTCATCTTTCACGTTTTCCATCAGCTTCTCTATCGCACACCAGAACTTGTCCTTCTCTTCATCGCTCCGACCAACCTGCGGAGCATATCCCGAGATGACGTTCACCAAGAGCTTTCCAATCATCATTTTCACCATCATCAACCTATCACTCACTCTAGTCACACTCACCACACTGTCTACAAACTCCTCAGAAAACAGGACACCAACACCATTCACGCCCTCCAGGCACCCTTGCCACACAAACTTGTATTTCTGTCCCTGCCTACCCTTCACCATTCTCACACCACTTCCCTTCCATCTCGTCTCTTGCACACAACATATGTCCACTCGTCTTCTGACCAATACTTCCACCACTTCTCCTGATCTCCCTGTCATTGTCCCTACATTCCATGTCCCAAACCTCAGAAACCGATCTCCACTTCGGGCTGTACCCTGCCCACATGTAGTTGTAATTGTCATGGTTCTCTTTTTGAGGCAATGTTTTTTTTTATGGCCGGATGCCCTTCCTGACGCCAACCCTCTTAGTCGCCTCCTACGACACGCATGGATACGGCGTAGCTATTCTTATCCAGGGTACACACTGGGAAACGTTTAAAACATGGAAATCCTGGGGGGGGGGGGGGGGGGGGTCACCGCTGCGGTTTAAACATATTTAAATAAATATTTAAACAAAACCATGAAAACAATCTGGGAAAAGTCTCTAAGTGAGAACGTGGATTTGAGAAAGCAGGAGCAGAGGTGAAAGAACAAACGAGAATATAGGGGGCGGGGCACAAGTCGAGACGAGGAGGCCGCACGAGACACCAGGCCGCACGAGGCGCGGACAAAGAAACGACTAATTACACACAAATTTGCAACAACTACAAAACCAAAACCAAATAGAAACACACAATAACACATACACAACAAAATACGCAGCGGAAATTTGACAAAGAAACGAACGGGAAAACACTCAAACTTTGATGCTGTGGAGAGATCAAAGCAAGCCCCGTCGCTCGAGGGACCGGAAGCGGAACCCCGGTAATCGGTAATCGGAACACACATATCCTTGAGGTGTTAGGTGCAGGTAAGCACCTTGAGGTGCAGGTAATCGGAACACACATATCCTTGAGGTGTTAAAACCAGTCATGTGTGGACGGCTGGATGGTCCAGAGGTCGCGAACTCGGGACCTAATTCATTCGTTTGCAAAGAGATTTACCACAGTTATATTATAGACAAGAGGGCGTACATACCACGTGACCCCGTGCCGACAAGGACGACCGGCAGCCATGTTTTTGGGGGGGCAACATTTGTTGACAACGTACATGTACATGTACATGTACATGACCTCGCTGTGTCGCGAATATTTTCGAGTGGCAAGATGCCGAAAAGTTGTGCCTGCTACAGGTGCACAAATCGTAGCAACCAGAAGAAGGAAGTTACTTTTCACAGGTGAGTACTCTGTGTTTTTATCTTGAAAAGTAGAAATTTTGGTCGGAATTTGGTCAGATTCATTGAGAGTGGTGGGCAGGCATACAACAAGAAGCAAGGCTGTATGGCTCTCTTTTATGTCATGGGTCTTATTGTTGTCGCCATTACAACAAGCATTCTGAGTATTGCGCTGCAATACATGTCCCCTACCGACAGTCTGTCGTCCGGAAAACTGTTGGGGAAATTACCAAGGGTTATTTACCCACAGGTTCTGAATCGTTCCCAATCGCTAATTACCTCAGGACGGGCTCACCTGTGATTCGCACTCGGGACTTCGATTTATACACCTTGCAGGCAGGTCAGCAGAAGCACGAGAAAATAAGTTGTTGATAAAGAACCTTTCGAGTCGCTAAATATCAGTAATTTATTATATTTTCCGGTTCACGATCAATGATCGATGTGTATATATATGTTGCTCGGCTTGGCTCCACCCCTCCGGAAAGCGCGCGCTGTGTCGCGCTTTTGACGTTCGCAGATGAGGCTGAGGGCGCGTGGTGCGGCTTGAGGAGAACTCTCGAATAAACAAGAGATATCCATTTTTAAAATATTTTCGTTTAATTAACGACATCTGCCAAACCACGTGACCTATCGCAAATTCCAAAAGGACAATTTAGTAGAGACTGACATGCTGAACAGATCTGTGAAGTTTCCCCTCGATTGGATCAAAAATGAGGGAACGGCTCGGTTTTAAAGGTTCATGCTTAAAAACGTCATAACTCTGAAACCATGTGATGCATGACGTCATGCTCGTTGACTTTTCTGTTCGTCATGGGTATGCGATTCTGCCTGCGAAGTTTGGCATCGATCTGTTCAGCCGTTGCAGAGAAAAAGGGGTTTTCATGTTTTCACGAAAAACAATATGGCGGCCGAACTACGTGACATGTGACGTCATAATTACGAGTAAAATATTCGTCAGACCGAGTCCCCCCTACGGTGAAAATTTGATCTCAATCGGTCCAATTATTGCAGAGAAAATCTTTTTTTAAAGGAAATTAAAACTTAAAATGGCACTGAGTTAAGGATCATCAGAATTATCAGAATTCCCAAAGTTCAAAGTGCCATAACTTTGTCAAAAATGATCTAAACGTCGTGAAGTTCGAACTTGATCTGTAACTTATCATGAGGAAACCATGTGCCAAGTTTGAAATCATTAGCTTTAAGAGTTTAGAAAAAAAAAGTCCGGAAAACTGTTCTTTGCGTGACGGACTGACAGACTGACGGACTGACAGACGGACAGACGGCTTGCAAATCTATAGTCCCCTCCGGTGTACACCGGTAGGGGACTAACAAGCATTCTGAGTATTACGCTGCAATTCATGTCACCTACCGGGAGTCTGTCGTCTGGAAAACTGTTGGGGAAATTACCTAAGTTCAAAGTGCCATAACTTTGTCAAAAACGATCGAAACGTCGTGAAGTTCGAACTTGATCTGTAACTTATCATGAGGAAACCATGTACCAAGTTTGAAATCATTAGCATTAAGAGTTTAGAAAAAAAAGTCCGGAAAACTGTTCTTTGCGTGACGGACTGACGAACTGATGGACGGACAGACTGACGGACGGACGGACGGACAGACTGACAGACTGACGGACGGACAGACTGACGGACAGACAGACTGACAGACTGACGGACGGACAGACTGACGGACTGACGGACTGACGGACGGACGGACGGACGGACGGACTGACGGAGGGATGGCGTGCAAACCTATAATCCCCTCCGGTGTACACCGGTAGGGGACTAATAAGACCCATGGTAAAAGAGAGCCATCCAGCCCTGCTTGTAGGGCTAGACAGGCACAGGCATGACAGGCGGAGTTGATGTCTCTTTGTTCTATAATGATCGATTCCTTTGTTGATGCTCTTTTTACTAACTGTTTCGGTCAAATATTTCGATCAGTACCATTTATAAATGTACATATGATTCAAATTAGTACAAATTGCAGTTCACATTAAAACTATACCAGAGGAGATGAACAACCATTTCATCAAAACCACTGAATAAATGACATTCTATCTTGTTTTTCTGTATGGTTGTACCATCTTTTATTAGTGCAGTGAAACACAGAGAATTGTGGATTTATTTGTGAAATTGACTCGTATAGTATGTGTATTTATTTCAGGCTTCATTCCTTTTTCTTTTTATAGAAGAACATTGGCAGCTAATGGCCCAATGACATTGTCACATGACGTCACAGGGAAAGTTCAGATTGAGGTCCTGGAAACTGTGAAGGGGTCTGTGTTTCCTGACTTGGCTGATCATTTTCATGAGCAAGACCTCACAGACGAAGATGGCCATGGCAGCCAGCTGGTCAAAATGATCAGTAAACTTTTTGTGCAGAGTGTGCTGCACCACCACGTGCGACTGTATACAGAAAGATATGTCAAAAACAATCAGGTCTCTAAGTGGCACCAGCTTACAAAAACAATTTTGTTTCTGGGACAGTGAATGTTGTATGTCTACAAAACCTGGATTTTTTTTCTTGGACTCTAATAAATAACATTAAGATTTTACTGGAGATATGTGTCATTGTTTTCAAAAACACTGTTGGTCATATTGTTGCGAATATGGAATTTGGCCTCCATATCCGCTTGTAAATATTCCCCTATTTCCCCAATACTCCCCAACTATCCCCAATCCCCCATTCCCTAGTCCCATTGTCTGTAAACAACACTCTGTAGAACCGACCTTCCCCTTTTTCCCCCATTAAATGTCGTGCCCAGGTCCACCGCATCTCACGTAGACAACTTTCGGACATCTTGCTAGTTATTCTTAGTCTATGTCAGTTAAGGACTCCTTTCCATTAATTCTGACTCTTCGTTGCACCAGAATGTGATTATATGGCACCAGTAGTGAGTTTAGGACCTTCCCATACCTCCTTCCATCTTCTTCCCCAAACAACAACAACAACAACAACTACAGCTACAACAACAACTACAACCACGGCGCGCGGGGGGAGTGTGCGTCCTCCCACCAGCTCGGTTAGCCGCCATGACCATGCGCTCCACGGGGTTACCACGAAGGGGCTCCCTGTCAGCCCCTCGTCAAGGGCGGAGCCGGTAACCCCCCCGCATGCGCCCAATAAGAAGCAACGAGCCGATTCCATCTGGGGCGGAGCTAACGAGCCGAGGGCGTGTCACTCCCCGCCGGATATACGCAGCGACTTACCGGATGTGAGGTCAGATGCGCCCCGAGCTTGAGAAGACAAGAGAGCCACCTCCGAGCGCTGAGAGACCTCCTGCATCTTTTGGGCCGCGCTATCCTGTCCCTGAGCACAAGGTGCACCTTGTGCTGGCCATCGAATACCCGCTTTCCTTGCCATCAATCCCCGTGTGAGTCAGCCTTTTGTCCCGTTTATCTGTCGTCTGTTGGGGTTAATATAAGAGTGTGTCTAAGTGCCTGTCTTTCTATGATGTCCCTCTTGTAGTTGTAATCTAACCTTCCGCCTTAATATAATCTCCTCCGGAGGTCTTGAGAACCGTATCCCTGGTGTCGTGTCATTTTAATCCCAGCCGTGTGTCTTTTCCTTCATTGATCTAGCGCAGCGCGATTAGTCAACGTTCGGGTATAATCGGGTAACTTGTGCAGACGTGGTCATACCAAACCGCTCGGTAAATAACATCTAAGCCGCGTCTGTAACAATTGGTGTCGAGGAGTGGAATTCGGACCCGGGACTAAATTTATTAGGCCCAAATTTGTAGTAGAATCAATTCGGAGCGCGTTTCCCGCGCGAAATTATAATGGCGAAATTTGATTTTGTTATACGGAAATAAAAACCCGAATTTTGAAAGTCGCGCTATGGCAGACCAAGACAGCTGGGGTCCGGTAGGGGAGAGTGAGGCAGGGTCGGTCCAGGACCAAATTGAGGGACGCGAGGAGAGCGAAGCAGTGAGGGCGGCAGGGTCGCAAAATAGCGTTGTCACGCACGAGGTGGCCACGGCGTCCACGCCCGCGACCGTGGCAGCGCCCCTGGTGGATCCGAACCTTTTTATGTTGCAAATGAGGGCCCTTATGGAACAAATGGGTGAGCGATTGGAGGGCCAAATGGGGGTAATGAGGGACGAAGCGAGGGCTCGGAGTGAGCAATTGGGGGTAATGGGAAACCAAATGGGGGTAATGAGGGACGAAGCGAGGGGTACCAGTGAGGGGTTAGACAATAATTTTAGGGGATTAGACAATAATTTTAAGGGATTAGACGAGAAATTTGGGAAATTAGACAATAGATTAGGGGAAATACAGGAGGGGTTAATGGGGGTAGAAAACAGAATGGCCGCTCAAGAGAATCAAATGGAAGGGATGCAAAAAGGGTTAGAGGGGTTAGAAAACACCATGGAAGGCAAATTGAGGGACATGAGGGACCAAGCGGAAAGGGAAGTTAACCAAATGGGGCAGCAGATAGAGGGGGTCAGAATGGGGGTAGAAGCCAAACTGGATGCTCACAGGGAGGAAATGGAGCAGATGAGGGTGGCATCTGGGCAGGAGATGCAAGTGATGGGAGAGGAGATCAGGAGAGGAGTGAGTGAGGAGGTCGGAGGAGTGCGCGAGGAGGTGAGGCACTGTAAGGAGCACATGGAGAAGGAGGTGAGAAAGGGGACTGTAAAGTTACAAGGGGGCATAGAGGACCTGACGCAGGAGGTGGAGCAGCTGACGGTGGGACAGACGGAGTTAGTGGGGCAGGTTCAAAGGAACACTGCGGTATTAGGAGGTTTAAAAGCGACACAGAAAGAACTAAAAGATGACTTGGTAGCGACGAAGAGGGAATGTCAGATGGTACGTGAGGGACTGACAACGAGGCTGGACGAGGTGATAGAGGTAATGGAGACGAAGGACCGGCAGGTGAGGACGCACCTGGAAACGGTCAAGGTAGCCTTAGAGGATGAGCTTGAGGAGACGTACCGGGGAATAAAAGAGGTGAAGCAGAAATTAGAAGAAGTGGAAGAAGGGGTGAGCGAAATTAAGAAGCGACGGAGAGGGGATAAGAAGGAGATAAAGGAGGAAGTAAAAGAATTGGTCCAAAGTCTGTGTTTGGATCGTGATGATGTGCTCATTAACCGGATGAGGGATTCGCAGGTGATGGAGGAGAAGCGAAGAGGAAGAGGACCCGGTGTAAGTGGTGACCAATATGGTCGTGCGTATGATGCGCCAGGGGATTTAAGAAGCTTGGGGGTCGAGATGGACCCGGGTGTTCGTGAGAGGCCGTTGGTGAAGTGTGCGACAGGTCTGGTGTGCGAAAAAGGAGGTGTGCAAGAAAGTCCGACTCTAGGGTGTGTGAGGAAAAAGTGCGTGCCAAGGAGTGAGGGTGCTGGCGAGAGTGAGTCGGTCGTAGCACGTGTGCGAGGGGGCACATGGAAGCGCGGTGTGGTGAGTGTTACAGAGGGTGTAACGGGAGAGTGTGCGCAAGAGTGTGCGCGAGAAAGGTGTGTGACGGACAGGTGCATGGGGAAAGAGTGCGCTGTCAAAGGCAAGGAAGAATGCGCACCTGTGGTGAGTGTTACAGAGGGTGTAACGGGAGAGTGTGCGCGAGAAAGGTGTGTGACGGACAGGTGCATGAGGAAAGAGAGCGCTGTCAAGAGTAAGGGTGAGTGCGCTGTCAAGAATGGAGGTGAGAGTAGTGAGAGTGACAAGGAGAGTGAGTTGGTTGTGACAGGTGAGCGAGGATATACACCTGGGATGGAAGGATGCACACCTGGAATGGTAGAGCGTGAGTGGGAATGCACGCTGGAGTTGGTGGTGAGGCACGTGGTTGGGTGTGCGAATGAGAGCACACCTGTGATTGTCACAGAGGAGGTGACCGAGGAGGGGGTGCGAAGAGGTGTATTGGTGAGGTGTGCGAGCGGAGAATGTGTGCCAAGATGCTCGGTGGTCAGGTGTGTGACCAAGGCTGTGAGTGGAATGGGTGTACCTGGGTGTGTAAGGAAAGGTACGAGGAGAATGGAAACGGCTGGATGTGTGAGCAAGGAACGGGCTGCGGGGTGTAAGCGTCCAGGTGAAGCATCGACGTTAGACGGGGTAGAGTTTAGAACGACTTATAGCCGAATCGGGCCCTCGGTGCGTGCTGGGCCTCACTCTGAACGGCCGCGTCCGGGCTCCACTAGGCGGAGCGGGCGGCTGGATAGGAAGGGTCGTCATGGCGACCACTTTCTGTTGAGGCATTCCGGCAGGTCGAGATCGAGCCATGGGATGGCTCCACGCCGAGATGGTGCGTGGGATCTCGGCCCGGGTAAGCCCCCGTTCCTGCACCGAGTGCCGGACGTATCCAGCCGCTGGCACAGAACAACCCGCATTCATGGCTTGGCTTTACGAAGCCGGGCTTTGGACAGGGATTGGCGCACCGAGAGGTATTAGTGAGTAGACTGGGTGATGAGGTTAGTGTTTTGGACCCAAAATTAGAGAAAAACAAAATTTGATGATTGGCAAGGGATTGGCAGTAGTGATTGGTAGATGATGGGTAGTGATTGGCAAATTTTTGATTTGTTGAAATTTGATGTGCAAAATTGGTAGTGAGCGATGGGCCCGGTGGGTAAGGGTGGCATCCCTGCTGCCCTTCCCATAGTGGGGGGCAAAGGAGCAATAGATTATGGGGTGTATGGCAGTGAAAACTAGCCCGGGTGGGTTAGGTTATATTGATAGGGATCTAGCGAAGATGACATTAGGTGACGTTAAGTTTAGTTAGTGACTGATACCTGTAGTGGGGACGCAGGTAGATTAGCGTGGATGATAATGACGAGGGAGCGCAATAGTTTAAAGGGACGACTGGGAAGCGCAAGTTTCAGAAGGGAGTAGTTAGCTGAGATGATGCCGTGTGTGTGAGGATTGAACAGGTGTGATTGCACAGGTGTGCAACTGGACAGGTGTGTGGAGCAGTGTGTGAGTAATGAGTGTTGTGGATCAGCGCGAATGCGCTTGGGGAGAGAAGGGTGCAGGTGGCACCAGGTGTGAGAGCACAGGTGTGCAAGTACAGGTGTGTGGAGAGAGTTGGAGTAAGTGGTACGGAGTGGTGTGCATGGTGCGAAGGTGTGGATGGGGGAAGAGTGGACCCCTTTCACGAGTACCCGGGGCGGGTAGTGTAAGTGTTAGGTAGAGGGTATAGGTAAATTGTGGTTGGATATTGGCATTTGTGGTGCGGTTGCAGAATGGTACTTGGATGGGTGCATTAGTGTTGTGGAAATGGCTGGGCGTGTAGCCTGTTAGTGTGTGTAGTTGGTTGGGCACTCCACCACTGTGAGGATGTCGGCCAGGTGAGGCCGCAGGTGGGCTCTGGGAGCCGGTAGTTGTGAGTGGGTGCCTGAGGATCCCGGGTGTGGATCGGGCAGCCCAGTGCCAGAGAGGGCACCGAGTGGGGAGAGTGCCAGAGGGCCTTCCCCAGGTAGTTAGGTTAGGGTAAGGAGCAGGTAAGCTCGGAGGCAACTGCAGTGGTGGAGGTGTGCAGGTGGGTAGACCCACTGGGAGAGGTACACGTCGCGGCCCAGAAATTGTGCGAGGGCACCGAGAGATGAATCGGGGGAGTGAGACCCCAAATTGAAAAGCACCACAGTTTGGCCAATGGGAATTGGTTTTTAGAACCCATAGTGTAAGAGGGCCAATGGTTTGGCCGGAGAAAGACCCCGGGTAGTGTAAAGTTGTTAAAGTCATTTAGGGAAATAGTTAGGATTGATGAACCTGTCGCACCATACGCAGCCACTTACCTGTGGTGATGATGATGACTCCACACCTGTGTTTTCTTTGTTCTGTTGCAGGAAATGAGAATTGTGTGGATTTGTGAGACGCATCACGACGTGGATGAGACATTGGGGTGATTCCATCTCTCCCTCCTTAGGAGGGACTGATGATGAGTTGGAGATGGCAAATTTTGATGAAAGTTGAAAATGGCAAATTTGATTGGTTAGGAGGGAGAGACGACGAATTTGGTTTATGGGAGGAACGGGGAAGACAGTAGGGATGTTTGTTGATTTGTAAAGTAGATGTTTATGGGTAGTGTTGTGTTTTGTGGATACAGTAAGGGGTAAGGGAGGGGCCATGTAGGTTACCTGGTGGGGGGGGGGGGGGGGCGTACGGTAGGAACGTACCTGTCTCACCTGGTTCCCATGTGCCCCCAGTGTGCATTACCTTACATTGCGTGCACTTTTGCGCCCTTACCACCTTACTCACTTGTCTGCTTCTTTTGTCTCCCACCTCCGAGGATCTGGCTTTGGGGGCAGAGAGGGAGGAGAGAGAGGTGCTGGCTACGCAGTTGTGGGCCTGCACTTTCGCTGCTTGCTGCCTGGATCGATACACCATATGGACCGCAATGTTTGTGGCCACCCACCATGGACCGCAGTTCTTATGCGGCCAAGCACCACCCGTGGATGGACCTATGGGTCAACGTGGCACCGATGCCATACAAGGTGAACCACTAACAGTTGGCCCCCTGACGGCCACAATAGAGAAATGGACGCGGTTGGCGCCTTTCTTTATTTTTGAAAGAAGTAAGAAGGCCAAGTGCACCACACGAAGGCAAGACCAGCGGCAGAACATCGGCCGGCTGCGACACCACACAATGATTCATAAACACTTTATTGGTGCACCGGATGGTGCTCACTGTGTGATGGGGTGGTGCTTGATGCTTGGAAGGGGTGCTCTGCACATTATTAAAGGCCGTAGGCCACAGAGCACTCGTGGGTTGGTGTATCGATGCTGGCATGCGTGCTCTCTCTATGCATAACATCTGCATGTGTTCCTCCAAAAACAGGTCCTGGATCGTAGTGGAAATAGCAGCGTAGGCTTGTAAATAATGCTCCCTACCGGCTGTATGTTTAGTTTGCGAATTCTTTCCGGATTCGGTTATCCTGTGGGTGTGTTTCTGTGAGGAGAAGGGTGCAACGTCGCAGGGGGACATATTTACTCATTTGTGAATATCTGTAAAACTGTCGCACTCAGGGTAGAGTTAATAGTAGAGGGAACTACATCTGAGTGCCACACTAAAATAGGTAAAAATTTATCGGGTCGGGACGCCCCGAGGGTAGAGAAGGGTGCAATGTTGCGAATATGGAATTTGGCCTCCATATCCGCTTGTAAATATTCCCCTATTTCCCCAATACTCCCCAACTATCCCCAATCCCCCATTCCCTAGTCCCATTGTCTGTAAACAACACTCTGTAGAACCGACCTTCCCCTTTTTCCCCCATTAAATGTCGTGCCCAGGTCCACCGCATCTCACGTAGACAACTTTCGGACATCTTGCTAGTTATTCTTAGTCTATGTCAGTTAAGGACTCCTTTCCATTAATTCTGACTCTTCGTTGCACCAGAATGTGATTATATGGCACCAGTAGTGAGTTTAGGACCTTCCCATACCTCCTTCCATCTTCTTCCCCAAACAACAACAACAACAACAACTACAGCTACAACAACAACAACCACGGCGCGCGGGGGGAGTGTGCGTCCTCCCACCAGCTCGGTTAGCCGCCATGACCATGCGCTCCACGGGGTTACCACGAAGGGGCTCCCTGTCAGCCCCTCGTCAAGGGCGGAGCCGGTAACCCCCCCGCATGCGCCCAATAAGAAGCAACGAGCCGATTCCATCTGGGGCGGAGCTAACGAGCCGAGGGCGTGTCACTCCCCGCCGGATATACGCAGCGACTTACCGGATGTGAGGTCAGATGCGCCCCGAGCTTGAGAAGACAAGAGAGCCACCTCCGAGCGCTGAGAGACCTCCTGCATCTTTTGGGCCGCGCTATCCTGTCCCTGAGCACAAGGTGCACCTTGTGCTGGCCATCGAATACCCGCTTTCCTTGCCATCAATCCCCGTGTGAGTCAGCCTTTTGTCCCGTTTATCTGTCGTCTGTTGGGGTTAATATAAGAGTGTGTCTAAGTGCCTGTCTTTCTATGATGTCCCTCTTGTAGTTGTAATCTAACCTTCCGCCTTAATATAATCTCCTCCGGAGGTCTTGAGAACCGTATCCCTGGTGTCGTGTCATTTTAATCCCAGCCGTGTGTCTTTTCCTTCATTGATCTAGCGCAGCGCGATTAGTCAACGTTCGGGTATAATCGGGTAACTTGTGCAGACGTGGTCATACCAAACCGCTCGGTAAATAACATCTAAGCCGCGTCTGTAACAATATTATACATATTCTTGCATCAGGTTCATTTTCCCTTATACCGGTGTACATTAAAGGATAGCAAACCTTAAACACTTTTTCCCCCACGTATCAAAAGATGTTAGAGAAGTCTAAAACAACTACACATTTTCCCTTCGGTGTTTTCTTTAGTGGCTTTTTGACCCAAAATGTATTTGTACATTTTCCATGGGCAGTACCATCTTGAGACCCTGTGATGTAATGGGGTCCCATCGATCCAGACTACCATCACAAGGTCAATTCTAAGACATGCCTGGAGCAACGTCACATGTGCAGCCTCAACAAAATCCAACAATCTGCTTTGGATTTTAGTTAGGTCATGCGTCGAATGGATGTGGTGTTTGTTTGTTTATTTGTTGGGGTGTTTGTTTGTTTGTGTGTGTGTGGTTGGGTGGTTGGGTGGGTGGTTGGTTGGGTGGGTGGGTGGTTGACTTTGTATTTTTTTTTTAAATTGAGGTTTGAATTATAAATGAAGTTGCAATGAATTAAATTAAATATGAAAGTGATCTTCCTTGTGACTGCGCCTCAGTTTTTTATGTTGCAGTTTTATGCTATCAGCATAATATAAGTGTGATTGTGCCCCCCTTCCCGTTACAGTGAGCAGAGTGAATGTCCAGATGACCGAGTCCAACTTAGTTTTATCATGGGTGTTTTATAATCAACTGTTTTACACTCCATTAATAATCAGGAAAATAGAACTTACTTTTTAGGTAAATAAATGTATCGTTTGTGGTTGCCAACTTCAATCAAGATTGGTGCTTTAATGTATTAGTCAAGTTCACCATGTTTTTTCGTTCAAAATCATGGTAGATTAGCAAACCTATACATTTTTGGAAACGTTATTACATGGAAAATCTGAAAATCAATGTTTACATTTGCCAATTCCGACCAATTCGACCAATTCCATTCGACCAATTCGACCATTCGACCAATCGCTTCGATCGACCATTCGACCAATTCGATCGATTCGATTCGATTCGATCGACCATTCGACCAATTCGATTTGCCAATCAATTTGACCGACCTTTGCTTGTGTGGAACGGACTGTGAAAACGATGCGGACTATATTGTCGGATACGACACACAGGACAGTGATGACGAACTCTAAATGGCATATTCTGTAATCGTGTATGTTTGATGCCATTGACTGCCTGTGTATATTTTGTCATTGACTGCCTGTGTAGATGTGAAGTTATACTGACTGCATGTGTATATATGATTTTGCTAACTGCCTGTGTATGTTTGGTGATATGAATTATTATGACACATTTTGATGTTATTAACTGCCTGTACAAAATGATAACATGTATTTGATTATGCAACTTATCGCGAATATAAAGACAGTATTTTGCAATTCAAAACCTTTGATTCGTGTCTTACCATTCCCCATAGCACTAATTTGATACTTTCATTGGATTCCTTGTCCCTGAAAATATAGGTTTAGTATATTTTAAAAAGTTTTTAGGGTAATTAGAGGTAGAAATAGAACAAAATATGTATTTTACAGTGGCCATTTTGAAAATCCAAAATGGCCGCCATACAGGTATCTCTCCAAATGTAAACATTGATTTTTAGTTTCCTTACGCTATAACCTTTCCAAAAATGTATAGGTTTGCTAATCTACCAGGATTTTGAACGAAATATAATTTATTGACATAGTGAACCTGACTATATGATAAATAGTGGCAATGACTATATTGTTCGTTTAGATTATTAAGAAAAAAGAAACAAATAATACAAATCAACTTTAAACAGCTACTCGTTCTTCGACACCATAGCGTTAGTGTGCGCATCCGTGTACTTGTTGCCCCCCAAAAACATGGCGGCCATGTCTCCATGGTGGCACGACCCGGTTGTGTATGTGGCATAGCGATTACGCCCTCCCGTCTATAATATAACTCTATGCGTGGACTTCACCTGATCGTCATCGAGTTTCCCGCTAATGACAGCGGGAAAAGTATTTTATATCGTTATTTTTCCCGTAAATCCATCACGTTTATTAACAATTTTAATATTCAGTAAAGGAAGTTCCGCGGATGACGTCACTTCCGGTCTGGTGTTTTGGCGGGATTTGTGTTTAATGATTAAGACGTTCGTTTTGAAAGCATAAATGTCTCTTTATTGTTTGAAAAGGGAATGAATCATCGCTTTCCATAATCGATGTTTCCAAAAAACAAGGTTTTGCCTTTATTTTCCTTCACATTAATTTGATATCCTTTCATTGGATATGGTGCCCGTACCACGTCACCTATGACGTCAGAAGTATCATTTAAAAATTATACAGGGCAGTGGCCATTACACCACCTTTTTAAACACGTTACACGAGTTCTTCGTGCCTGTTGTTTGTGTCCTTTATGATGCCCTGAACGGTCCACAGAATTAAAATTTCATGTTTGAGGGAATGAATAAATATGGCTTCACTTAACATTTAATTTTTTTTCTTGGATAAATATTATTGTGGTGACCTATGGAAAAGACCCCAGTGTGGAGAATTCAAACACATAATGAACCCTCACCTAGATATCCCATTATTAGTAATTGTTACCAAGTCCTTACCAAAAAAAAAAGAAAAAAAAAAGTCAGGTACCTTCCCCTCATATCGGGAACGGGAAAATGGGTTGTGAGTACTAGCATGTTCCATACCTGTTGTAATTCCTCTCTTTCTTGAAATTCCTCCATCCACCATCTATCCATCCATACCTTCATCCATGTATCCATCCATCCCACTCCCCACAGTAGTGTAATAATGTTGCTTCTGGGACACCTCCGTTTAACATGGGAAATCCCTATCTAATGTCATTTACCCCCTTGTCTTTTTCAAAAATCATAAACACCTCTATTTCTCCCACCCTCATCTTTATGAACCTTTTGTCTGTAGTACCTATCCTTAATGTTGTTCATAAGACCACTCAAACACTACAAATATTTGTTTTCTCTTATAGACCTATCATCCTTCTTCTACATATCATCTGGCAGATTAATCTTTGACCCATTCACTTCCATATTAATTCTTTCCCTCCCTCATTGCCCCTAAACACCTATATTTCTCTCACCCTGTTCTTTACGAACCTTCTAACCTTTTGACATGTTATCCTTATTCATTAGACCACTTAAACACCTGTGATCCTTCTGACCTTATGGACCTTTTAACCTTTTACTCTTAATATCATCTGGTGAATATAACCCACTCAAACAACGACCCTACAAATATTTGTTTATGCGTGGGAAATAATTTAATTCTCTTGCCACTCTCTTCACCATCTAATATATTAACAAAAAATATGTTTGAGTTTGGTTCTTTATTAAGATATTTTAACTGAGCTAAGATAAAATGGTAAACCTCCCTCAATGTTCTTATTTGAGCGCCTCCAGTGCCACATACCATTTTTTGGTAAGCTCCGCCCACTTTTTGGTAAACCACGCCCATTTTTTACTAAGCCCCGCCCACTTTTTGTTAAGCCACGCCCACTTTTTACTAAGCCCCGCCCACTTTTGCTAAGCTCCTCCCACTTTTGCTAAGTCCCGCCCACTTTATAAACTCTTCAGCATTGTATCATTTCCAGGTAATACATTACATCATTTTCAGGGAATTTCCATCACATCATTTCCAGTTAAGACACGCCCAGGGAATTTCCACAGGAAATGACACACACCCAGCCCTTCTTATAAAAGGCACCGACCACACAGGCTTTTTCAAACACGCTTTCTGCTTCACTTGAGAATGGACTCCTATGCCGAAATGGAATGGGATAACTTTGCTATTCCTTGGAGTCCTACTACCTGTGTAGAACTCAACCTTCAGATTGATGAACTGGACTCGAACCTCTTATCAATGGAGGTAAGTTTGTTTATTTATTTATTTATTTATTTAATTAATTATTTATTTAATTATTTATTTTAATTTTTTTTTTTAGATGAGACTCGTGTAAGAGTTAACAAAGTTAATTTTAATATTCATAGAGCTTGATTTATACAAATAAAAAATATTGTATTAAATTAATACATTGTTATTTTCTTTCACAGGAAATTGTATCTGAGATACGAAATGAAAATTCTGCTTTTAACACAACTTGGGATGAAGTTATTTTTTTGTTTGAAGACATTTTGAACAACCAAGACCCCCAGAACGAGTTCTACCTTGATGACCCAGCCAAAGAGTTATACCTTGGAGATCCACAAAATCCTGAAAAAGAGTTTTACCATGATGATACTTGTTGTGAGTTATCAAAACAAAACCCACTGAACAAGTTCTACCTTGATGAGCCAGAATACAAGTCATACATTGGAGACCCACAAATTTCTGAAAATTGGGAAAGGAGAGTTCTCCCTGATGGTCCGCAGTTATACTATGTGAGACACATCATAGAAACCCTAAAAAATTGGGCAAGGAGAGTTCTCCCTGATGGTCCACAGTTATACTATGTGAGACACATCATAGAAACCCTAAAAAATTGGGCAAGGAGAGTTCTCCCTGATGGTCCGCAGTTATACTATGTGAGACACATCATAGAAACCCTAAAAAATTGGGCAAGGAGAGTTCTCCCTGATGGTCCGCAGTTATACTATGTGAGACACATCATAGAAACCCTAAAAAATTGGGCAAGGAGAGTTCTCCCTGATGGTCCGCAGTTATACTATGTGAGACACATCATAGAAACCCTAAAAAATTGTGAAATGGGAATTCTCCCTGATGGTCCGCAGTTATACTATGTGAGACACATCATAGAAACCCTAAAAAATTGGGAAAGGGAAGTTTTCCCTGATGGTCCGCAGTTATACTATGTGAGACTTATCACGGAAACCCCCAATATTTCTGAAAATTGTGGTTTTACCTTGGGGACTTGGAAAGATGGTTATATTTTTGGAGACTCGGAATGGGGGTTTTGTTTTGATGACTCGGAATGTGATACCTATCTTGGAGGCTCAACAGGAATGTGGTTATACCTTGGGAACTTGGAAAGTTGGTTTTATTTTGGAGACTCTACCTGTGGGGTTCCTCTTGGAGACTCTTTGGATTCTAAAGCAATGAACAATGTTCTTTATTTAATGACGCTTGATTTAAGCAATATCAAGAAAGTTCGAGGAAGAAAATGCTGGAAAATTCTTTCTTCCCATTTCTACTTCTTCAAACTTAAAAGCCTTGAAAGACAGAATTGGAGGAAGAGGAAAAAAAAAAAAAGAAATACGTATTTAAAAAAGAAGAAAAGAAAGATTATGTTAGGGTTTGGGTGGGATTTTGAATGTGAGGGTTAGGGATGGGGTTGGGTTAGGGTTGGGATTTTGAATGTGAGGGTTAGGGTTGGGGTTGGGTTAGGGATGGGGTTGGGTTAGGGATGGGGTTGGGTTAGGGATGGGTTGGGTTAGGGTTGGGATTTTGAATGTGAGGGTTAGGGTTGGGGTTGGGTTAGGGATGGGATTGGGTTAGGGTTGGGATTTTGAATGTGAGGGTTAGGGATGGGTTGGGTTAGGGATGGGGTTGGGTTAGGGATGGGGTTGGGTTAGGGTTGGGGTTGGGTTAGGGATGGGGTTGGGTTAGGGATGGGGTTGGGTTAGGGATGGGGTTGGGTTAGGGATGGGGTTGGGTTAGGGATGGGGTTGGGTTAGGGATGGGTTGGGTTAGGGATGGGTTTGGGTTAGGGATGGGGTTGGGTTAGGGCTTGGGTTGGGTTAGGGTTTGTATATTATTATGACTCACTCGCACATACACACACACACAAAAGTTAAGCCCCAACTAAAAAGTTGTGGGATTCTGTGTTTGGGGTTCACAGATTTAAAAACGTATCCCCATTATACACACACAAAAGTTAAGCCCCAACTAAAAAGTTGTGGGATTCTGTGTTTGGGGTTCACAGATTTAAAAACGTATCCCCATTATACACACACAAAAGTTAAGCCCCAACTAAAAAGTTGTGGGATTCTGTGTTTGGGGTTCACAGATTTAAAAACGTATCCCCATTACATTTTATTTATTTATTTATTATTTTCAAGGGTATTATCTGCTTACTTGTGTTTTTTGTAATTCTTGTGAGTAAAATGAACCCAAGATTTCTTCTCCATTTAAATCATATAATTTGTAGGTCCAAGGGACTGTATCCATTACATCAATTATTTTAAATAATTCACGAGTCCATTTTTGTGTATAACCTTTCTCAAAATGACTTTTCCATTTGTATATTCTTACAATATCACCAACTTTAAACTTGGGCTTTCTCAAATTAATCTCCTTTTCATATTCTAATTTTGTAAATGTTTCTGATGGTTTTGATTGTGTTGATGAATGAACTGTATTATTGTAATTATCTACAATATCCTGAATTAAATACACCCATTTTTGAGAACCGAGTTGTGTGAATTTTTTATATAATTTCTCTTTTAAAGTACGATTAAAACGCTCAATAACAACTGCCTTTCCTTCATTAAAGGTGCTGTATAATTTAATACCCTTCCCCTTAAGAAATTTCATGAATATTTTGTTATAGAACTCTGTTCCCTCATCAGTCCATAACTTCTTTGGTTTCCTTTTATCCCGATCAAATATTAGCTTAAAGGCTAACATTAAAGTATCACCCCTTTTATTTTTTAAAGGGACAACCCAGGCAAATCTACTCCTCAAATCAATAACGGTTAAAGCATACCTGTATCCCCTGTCATTATTCAATTCAATTAAATCAGCGGACCATATGTGGTCGGTGTATTTAGAATAAACCTTCCTTCTTTTAAACTTTGTGATTATAGGTTTGTGTAATTCTTCAGCCAAAAGCTCCTCAGTCTTGATGACATCATTAGAGCCTAATAGTTTTTTGAGGAATAACCAAGACCAAGTTTCAATTTAGCATTTATCAAATTTCTCACAATAAACCTATCAACTTTCTCTCTCAACGTTGGATTTTGTATCAAAGACAAATTATACAACATTTCGCTGTCGGCTTTATGTTTTTCAGTCAACGTAGTGGTATTTCCATAAGCAATATCATGCTTCATACACACTTCGTCAACCCTATTTGTAGGTTTAGACCAAGGTTTAGGATTGTCAGCCTCATCTAATCTTTTATCCAAGTTTGTTCCTGGACCACAGAAAGAATACCCTGGAAGGTGTAATTCCCCTGGAATTCCAGTTGTTGTAAATTTACTTCCTGACAGAAACTTTTGTATGTCTCCTCCTCTTTTAGGAGAGATGAATTGGCACTTTTTAGAGCCACACACTTGACATATTCCTTTTTGACAAACTCTATTATTTTTAGCTTTAACATAAGAGATATTTTTAGATTTAGTTTTCTTTTTACATTTGAGACAATAACTCATATTTATTTATCAGAAAAATTCCGACAGAGTATCAAAACCTTTTTGGTTTTCAACATATACATTTCAATCTTGATTTTTAAAACATAAAGAATCCTAAGGAATGCCTTCACTCTCTCCTCCATTTATTTACAAATAAAACTAACTAAAGTCAATTACACCGACATCATCAACCACATAATCTTTTCCTTCTTCTTCTTCTTTATCCCCACTTTCTCATTTAAATCTCCTCCCTGAAACTGAAGACATTGACGTCGTTATTCTTGAAAATAATATTTTCATTAGACTTCTCATTTCTTTATTTTCCTCCTCAGTGCGTTGAGTTTGATTTATTTGCTGTAATACCTTCAATCTTTTATTAATCTCACTGATTTCCATCTTTTTATATTTTTCCTCCCTCTCTCTTTGCTCCCTCTCCTCCTTCTCTCTTTTCTCCCTTTCCTCCTTCTCTCTTTTCTCCCTTTCCTCCCTCTCCTCCTCCTTTTTCTCCCTTTCCTCCTTCTCCTTTTTCTCTCTTTTCTCCCTTTCCTCCCTCTCCTCCTCCTTTTTCTCCCTTTCCTCCTTCTCCTTTTTCTCTCTTTCCTCCTTCTCTTCTTTAACTCCTTCCTCATTTATCTTAGCAATTTTTGATATCAATATTTTCACAGCATTCATTCTTTCTTTATTTTCCTCTTCGGTGAGTTGAGATTTATCTTCTTGCTGTAATACATCCACTCTTTTTTGAATCGCTCTGATTTCCATCTCCCTCTCCCCCCTCTCTCTTTGTTCCCTCTCCTCCTTCTCTCTTTTCTCTCTTTTCTCCTTCTCTTCTTCAACTCCTTCCTCATCCCTTGCTACCCTTGAGTTTAAACCCCAAAGAATATTATACATATACTCATCTGGATTTTGAGATATTCTTGTATCTATAATTATTTTTCTCATAATAGGATACCAATAAGATTTGTTGACGATTTCTAAAAGAGTTTTATATTTCATAACTTTGAGAAGTTCATTTTTATTTAATATTTTAAACAAGTCTCTATTTGTGGGTTTAACAATATCAGTATAAGGCCAGTTTTTTATGACAAAATTCCCATGTATATGCTCCAAATCATAAGGTATGTAATACCGAGCACCCTTTTCTTGTAGGTATCCTTGAATACAAAAATTATAATTCTCTTGTAGTCTTCTTCCTGCCATTTATGTATCAGAAATATATGTGAGATTAATATTATGACAGGTAATACCACCCCATCTTCCCACTACCAAATCGGTTTGTATTCCTCGGCTTTCTATCCTTATCTCATTACCTTCCTTCTTTGTCATGCGAACCATCGCTATACTATCATATATTTTTATTTTCTTAAAATCACGTATTTGTTGTTTACTAATTGTACTTCCACATAAATCCTTATCTTCACCAAGTGGATAATATTCTTCTTTACGAGACTGATTTAAATCATGTAGGTCTTCTATGTTTATTGAAAAAGACCAATTATACCCTAAATCAGGCATATCATACCCCCATTTATTAATTCGCATATTAACTAAATGTCCTTCTTTATAAAATTTAATTGTAAGCAGGTAGTTAAATTCAATGAGGAAAGGTGTATGGTCAGTATAACCAGGTGTTGTGGTTGTAAATTTTACTTGTTTCACAAAACGTGCTGTTTTCTTTAAAGATATATATTGTGATAAATCACTGAATCTAATCAAGTCATTCGCATCTGTAGGGTTTGGATAATTGATTAATTTATAAGTATTCTTCATATTAATATTTTTACTTACACTATATTTTTGTCGTTCAGCCTGTGCCTTTGTATAATAATTTGATAAATCAATATCCTGAGAGGATTTCCCAAAGATAGAACCATCTTTTCCAACATAGGTCATTTATATTAGATAAAAAATGATATCATAAAAATTTTCATTATTGTTGAGTTGAAATAATACATATAAACATAATTGGCCACAACATTTAGAATTAATTTCTTGAACTTGGAATGTTTGATAAACACCATTCTGTAAGAATTGTATTACTTCAACAGGTGGTGGCATACCATAACTATCAAAATAATATTTATCCTGACTATTATGAATACAAACCCAATGAGAACCATTCTGTGTGTCTAAATTCATAATAATATTCTTTGTATTCTTATTTATATGTATTAATTCATCTCTCATACAAATAACCACATTATCAATTTTTAGTGTTTTACAATACTTAGCTAGTTCTATATTTGACGTTGTATTCTTTCCAAATTGTTTAAACCATTTATCCATTTATTTATGAGAAAGATACAATCCATTACCCCGTTTAGTTAGTTTAACACCCGCTTGAGCGATAGAGGAAAGCATATCTCCAACCAACAATCTAGCTTTATCAGGTAGACTTTCAAGTTTTTGAGCAAAATCTACAATTACACCACTTCCACTAATTTGTTTCTCCAACTCCTTGTTATGTCTTTCCAATTCTTTTTGAGCTTTTAGTTGTGCCTTCCTTTCGTTAGCAGTTTTTACCGCTGCTGAAATACCACCAGTCAATGCTCCCGCCGCACTTAAACCAGCAAATAAAGGAATTAGAAACGGGAGAAATCCTCCTCTTGACTCATCTATTGAATATTTCTTTAACATAGGTTTCGTCATTTTAATTTTAAGTGATCCAACATCATTTAGTGTTTTTACTTGTGTGTGTGTGAGTAAAACATCAATTCTTACAGCTCCTTTTCTTTGAATTGTATTAACATTAATAATACAAGGCTTTTGATTTTGAATACAAGATGTTAATTTATTAAGATTGATTTGATTAACATATACCCCAACCATTTATTTATGAGAAAAAACCTATGTGATATTAATCATAACACCATTATCTGTATTAATCTGTAATTCTGTTTCCTCCAAAAGCAAACAATATGCATTAACCTCTTCACTCTCCCCTCTTTCAATGTATAGAGAAGTATCCACTCGATTAGACTTTATAGTTTCCTTTTGAGAACTCAGGTCAATTGCGTAGATTGTATAAAGTTTTTGAAACGCAACCATATCCAAAATAGGATCATTATTACCATTACTTTCACACACCTTTTGGTAGGACTTGTAGGCTTCCGCATAATCATTTTTTTCCCAATCAATTTCCAATCTATCTCGCGGATAAAATGTGCCATCAAGAGAAACCCGAAGTTGTTTCACCTTTGCATTATCACTCAGGGCATTATTCTTATTAGTACCGTCCTCTCCATCTGGTTTTTTAAAAATGAGCCAGAGGTATCGTGGCTTTCCTTGAAGAACACCTAAATTCCAAGTGTAGGTAGTGTGTTCCAGTTTAACGTGTTGACATCTTCTTTTAAGGTATGATACATTTAGCGGTTTCTTTGAGTTAAGTCTTCTATTTAACATCTCTTCCGTTTTAAGATTAGGAGTATATTCACTGATATACCAACACAAATCATTAATAACAAATTTATTATTTTCTCCAAAAGCATTTTCATCCCCAAAAAGCAATCTATTTACATTATCATTCCTTTGTAGTTGAAATCTAATTTTAAGCCCATACAAAACTTTATCATAATCACAAAATCCAAATATACCTTTCAGAGGTACTGCTACGGTAAAACTATTCTCAGCTTTTGCGTCATCATTATACATTGACTTCCTTTGACTATAACCAGGGTCTGCGTTTGTACCCGTTGACATATCAGGAATAAAACCCTCAACAGCTCCCTTACCCATTCTATCACTAAACGAATATAGTGTAAATTTCATCATTTCAGATGTAGCAGAGACATAATCAACCGCTTCAACCTCTTGTGTTCCAATATACAGGCGGACACTGTCAAACATTTTCCAGAAGAAATCATTTACGAGTGTAGCATTAGTATTATTCGCAGCCTTAGTGAATTTAAATTTACACAGCAAGAAACTATCAGCTATATTCAAGTAAGTTTGTTGATTATTTATTTCAAAACTTTTTGTTCCGTTTGAATTCCAGTCTGTTCCTGTTATAGCATTTACCTTAAAATAGTCTTCCTTTTTAGTGGAGTTTGAAATGATAATCGTATCATCCAAATCATAGATACTATCAATCGCTTCCATACTTGTATTTATATAGCATTAAAATTGTTGAAACCCTGACCCAAGTATTTTAATGATTTTTTGTCGTTCTTGTGAAGATAGTTGAGTTTTACCTTTTTTTATTTCTTTGATTGCTTGTAATTTATGAGACTCCTTTTGAGCATCTTTTATACTCTTTATAGCACCCGCAACGGAGCCCACGGCAGAAGCAGTGGAACCAATTAGGTCTTTATGTTTAAGGATGGTTGAACCAATACCCATTAGAGTATCAATTATCCCATCTCCTTTATTTCGAAATTGATGACCTACACCTCGTTGTCTCTTAGGTTTATAGTATCCTCTACCCACATACCTTGTATAGTCTGGTGAAAGGAACATGCCCTCCCCTGTAATTATTTTATATTTTCCCAACTCGTGTTTTCTCACAATAACCATTATTTATTTATTGAAAAACTTCACGTAGGTGAATTCTGATGGATATAATTTCATCATTAAAGGATATCATACGATTATCTTGGTCGGTTATCCTAAAATTTACTCTGTATATGGTTTTTCCTGACACAGGTAAATAGACAAGATTTTTTGGTTCCATATTAAATTTATAACCAATCGGGGTTGAGTATGCACTGAATGAAAATATTGTATTTGTTCTTATTCCATCGTTATAAGCACCATCAATCAAATCACAATGAATTAATACTGAATTTATACCGGAGGATATTTGGATAACATTATCACTGTAAAACGTCCCGTTATTTTCAATCTTTTTTGAAGAGAAACCCAATAGCTCTCTAAACGAATTTTCAATCGTGAAATCAACTTTATAATTATTTTTAAGTTTAATAGTTGATTTTGAAGTGTGTTTTTGAATATCTATTACAATATTTTTTGGTTCATCACCTTTTTCTTTCATAAGGCGAGAGACTTCTGAAGATATTTGAGAAATCTCGTAAGCTCCAGGTGAAACGGTTATAGTTTTATATCCACTTCCTGGATTATAACTAAACTTGTTGTTTTTCTCTGTGATATTAAAAAGGGTATTGTAAGTTTCCATTGACAACAAAGATGCCTCATATGAGGTAAGGGGGTCAAGTTGTAGTGGGTAAGGGAATGAAGCTGTGTAATCGCTCGTTGTGAAATTAAAACTAAGAATTGTGCTTCTCATCTTATTTAATATCTAATAAAATATCTTTGTATTGACATTTATTAATTATTTTCATGTTCATCAACTGATCTAAAATGGCTGAGGATTCATTAAAACAATTGTTGTTTCCAGCCTTCTTACTACCTAACAACAATAATAGCCTATTAACTAATTGTGATGGGTCATTTGGAAGAAAACTAACACCCGAACCAAGCTTACTTAAAGCATCAATAATATGTTTCTCCTTCTCATTCTTCTTACTTTTACCAGCAACAGAAACTCCATAATCAAGTGCATTTAGCAACTCAATATATACCCTATCTTCCTCTCTTTCCATATCAAGTGGTTCCTCAAAATATTTTGAACCGCTGAATCCGGGGTTTGTTAGAAGAAACATTAATCTTGGAGTTAATTTAACATTTGGTTGAGTAGAACTCAAGAACATCAATTCATCATTAAATATCAATACCTTTTCTTCCACAAGATGAAACACTGCTGGTTCTTCTGTTGGAATGAGACCTGCTCTGGTTTTTGAACCCGCCGAATATTCATTGTTTTGAAGAGCTTCCACAACATAATTAGGGGGTTGATTTACCTCCTCAAGTTTCCGAAATAATCCCTCGTCATCATATTCTAATTCACCAAGTTCTTGTTTTGTTATCTGACTAAAATCTTTGAGCATTTGAAGTTTTTTCGGAGTAAATTCTACCGTGGGAACTGTAGGGTGTTGAGTTTTCAAAAGTGGTTTAAAGAATTTCTCTTGTTTTCTTTCAAAGGCTTCTTCACCAGTTAGTTTCTGTCTCCGTTTCTTCTTTATCTCTTCCTGTTGTTTAACAACTTTTGAAACTAATTGTTGATGTTCCTTAAACTTTCTTTCTCTTTCTTCAGTATTCATTTTCTGTATTTATTTATTGAAAAATATCATTTAGTATCTCATCTTGTTTCACAACAATATATTTATATTTTCCAATCGTGTGTTTCATATAATTTTCAAATTCTTTTTTACTACATAACGTAGAGCAATTATCTCTCCAAAAATTATTTACATCTATTGAATTTAACTTAAATAAAATAAAAGTATTGGCATTGTTTCTTATTGAGCGTCGAGGGAGTTGAAAATATGATTGACTAAGATATATACAATTACAAGAAGAATGTCTCCCTCTTGTATAGTAGCTATCCATTACTGTTTGGTTTCTCTCATTAACACAATCATCAAAGATGACAAGGTTCTTTTTTGATTTATCTAAATCTTGAGGTGAAGGTATATCATCCGTATTATCACTGAGAATACAAGTTATGGGTTTCGATTTTGATTTCTGTGTATCACAAAATAATTGTATTATATCATCAATATTATAATCATTTAGTTTGTTTTGAAGTTTAAATAAACCGATAATGTCTTCCTTTTTAAGACCCGCATTAAAACCCTGTGAGAGTAGTTGATACTCGGGTTGAAAACTTGACTTTGTAAAAATTATTAAATTATCATAATCTAAAAAATTAGAACCAAGGAGCATCTTTAAAAGTAAACAGGTTTTTCCACATCCGCTTGAACCAACTATTAGACATCTCAATGAATTTGGAATGTTTTTATGGTTATTAAATTTTATCTTATTTTCCCAAACGGGTAAAAAATCATTCATTTATATATTTGGAAAACAAGTTATCCAACTTTTTTTGAGCTATTTGAGAAACTCTATATTTTATCCTGAGTTCGGGTTTAATTTCAAAATAATCCATTATTTTATTTATATAGTATCTTGTATTAACATTTCCATTAAAATTATTTTGAATAATAAATATCATTAAACCCTTATACATTTCCTCAATACAATTAGTCTCTTCCCTTGAAAGAAATGGTGTATTATCATCACAATACTTAACATTCATCTCTCTTATTAATCTTGTAAAGTAATTCATTTTTGGTTCTAATTTAAAAGAGTTATATATTTTTTTATATTTCTTATTATCATTAATTAAAATTAAATCACAGAATAAACATTGTTTATATGAATCCTCATCATTAAGCCCCACTCTATCACAAGCCAGACAATTCTCTAATTTATCATATGGAGAGTCTGGAAATTCTAAATATCCTTCAGAACTTATCATATTTATGTGGTAAATTTTTACTTAAACTAAACGCAAGTTTATTCATTAATAAATACAATGTTTCAAAGCACAAAAGACAAATTTCAATCAATCTCTACTTCGGTGGAAGATATAGAAAAATATGTCAAAGATGTTAAATTGAACAAAGATAAATATGGAAATTTTTGGGTAAAACCAGTTATGGAAAATAACATGAGCCCCTCTATTTCATTTAAAGGAAGAGCTCTAACTATACCTGGAAAGACATCCATTAAAGTAAATCTAACAAAAGTTTCTCCTCTACTCCTGGCAATTTATTCAAAGCTTGAAAAAGTGATTGACCACGATACTTTGAAAAAGAATGATAAGACCATTAATAATTCTAGAGGAGACATTTGTATTTTCTTTAATAATCCAAAGGGTGTAGATCTAAGTAAAATGAATGATGTTAATATTTCTGGTGAAATGTCATTTCGTTCTATGATAGTTAGAGATTATTTAAAGATAACTTTTGATATAAAAATTGTAGAGATTGAATCTGTTAATGAAAGAAAGTATATAGATATTGATGGGAATATTTTTCTTGCTAATTAAATATGAGTCAATACAGCAGTGAAGATTTTACTATTTCATTGAACTCAGACGATAGTGATGATAGTATTTCATTGAACTTGGCTGATGGTGATGATAGTATTTCATTGAACACAGATGATAGTTATGATACTAATAGTTTGTGCTCAAATGATAGTTATGAGAGTAGCTTTATTGATGACTCTGAGTATGATTCTGAGTATTCATGTGATAGTTATGACTTAGATGATTCTGAGTGAAAAAGTGTTTTAGTTTAAGCACAGTGATATATATAAAACGGAGCTGTAAAGCTCAAAAGTGTTTTATTTTAAGCACAGTGATATATATAAAACACCACGTTTTCTCACGCTATAAATATGGTTTATTGTGATACTTGCGAGAAGGAAGTAAAATATTATAAACAACATATTCTCACCGCAAAACATACATACAACATTTTAAACAAACTTTCCCCTCTTCCACCTGAAACAAAACACTGTTCTACATGTAATAAAAATATCCTCAAGAAAGGCTTCAAAATACATCTTAAAACAAATCTACATTTATCAAATTTTATCACAACTAAAAACTCTGATGGAGCATTCAAAGGACATATTAAAATAAGAGTCTTTAACTTCAAACCTCCTGAACCAGAGTCTATAGTTGATGCTGTAGAAATAGTTAAACCTGCTGTTCAAACGTTGATTGAAAAAACACTAAAGGAAATGAAACCACTTAAATTTTATATGGGAGTAAAATTAGAAATGACAAAGGATGAAGGAGTTATAGATGCACCATACATGAGAACTGAGCCACACTTTATATCTTCATATCAAGATTTTAAAACATCAGGAGTCTATGATGAACTTATTAAACAAGAGCAAGATGTGGATAATTCAATCGTAGGAAGTGGATTCAATATAGGAAAAATTATTTACATAGACATTCATATTCTTAAATCAGATCCTCTAAAAGCTTCTTCTTACATTGATTTACCCAGTGTTATCAAAAATAGAAAAGCAGTTATCAATATCAAAAATAAAGACAATAAATGTTTTCTCTGGTCTATTTTAGCACACTTACATCCTCCACATTTTCATGATGAAAGAGTATCTCATTATAAAAAATATGAGAATACATTAAATACGAAAGATCTAAAGTTTCCGATGACTTTAAATGATATTCCTAAATTTGAAAAGATGAATAATTTATCAGTTAATGTTTATGGTCTAACAGAAACAAACAACATTCAGGTTTTAAAGCTTTCTGACAATTGTAAACAAACTCATATTAATCTTCTATATTTTAATTCAGACGAAAATTCACATTATACATACATCAAAGATATTGCTAAATTAATAAAACCACAAGTCTGTAAGAGAACAAATAAAATATATATTTGTTTGCGTTGTCTTAACTTCTTCAATTCACAAGAAAGATTAGATAAACATTCAAATTATTGTGGCGAACATAAATCAACGGTAATCAATATGCCTAAAGAAGGCTCAAAGATCACATTCAAAGATGAAAATAAAAAGATCAAACATCCATTTGTTATATATGCTGATTTTGAAAGTATTTTAGAAAAAATTGATACTGCTTCTCAAGATCCAAAAGAATCATACACAAATAAATATCAAAAACATACTCCTTGTGGTTTTTGTTATTATATCAAATCATCCGTTGGTGATAAATATAACAAGTTAGAGATGTATAGAGGCTCAAATACCCCAGAGGAGTTTGTGAAACGACTAGAAAAAGACTGTGTTCGATTAACCAAGATAATGAGAGAAACCAATAAACCAATGTCCTTAACAAGTAAAGAAAAAAGGGAATTTATAAAAAACAATGTCTGTCATATTTGTGAGGAGAAAATTGGTAAAGGTCTAAAGGTTAGAGACCATTGTCATCTCACTGGTAAATATAGAGGTCCGGCTCATCAAAGTTGTAATATTAATTATCACCTCCCCTCTTTCATTCCTGTCTTTCTTCATAACAACGCTCATTATGATACACATCTATTTATCAAGGAACTCTCAAAGACTTCTGGAAGTATCTCAGCAATTCCAAACACGGATCAGAAATACATTTCATTCACAAAAACAATTCACACATCTCCTATTACTCATATCAGATTTCTTGATACATTTAAATTCATGGCAAGTCCATTGGTTAACTTGGTTCAAAATCTAAAAGAGTTTCCATGTCTTTCAGAGTATTTTTTAGATAAAGATTTTCTAACACAAAAGGGAATTTACCCCTATGACTATATGGACTCATTTGAGAGATTCAATGAAACACAACTTCCTTCAAAAGAAAATTTCTATAACAAATTAAATAATAGTCATATATCTGATAAAGATTATGTACACGCACAAAATGTTTGGGAAAAATATAACATCAAGAATCTTGGCGAGTATCACGATTTGTATCTCAAAACTGATGTGCTTTTATTGGCCGATGTATTTGAAGCCTTTAGATCTGTTTGTCGCACTGGATATGGATTGGATCCTGCTCACTACTACACAGCACCTGGATTGGCCTGGAGTGCGATGTTGAAAATGACAAAACAAGATTTGGATTTGATAACCGATGTTGATATGCTTTTGATGATTGAAAAGGCAAAAAGAGGTGGAATTTCACAAGTCTGCTCGAGTAGATACGCAAAAGCAAATAACAAATATCTTCCAAATTATGATCCAACGAAAGAGAGTTCTTACTTGATGTACTATGACGCGAACAACCTGTATGGCTGGGCAATGTCTCAGGCTCTTCCTTATGGAAAACTTAGATGGGTAAAGGAAAAAGACTACAAAAACGTTTTACAAGATGTATGTATCTCTACACAAAAAGAATTGGATGAAGAAAAAGTTGGTTATTATTTTGAAATTGATTTAAAATATCCAGAGGAACTCCATAACCTACACAAAGATCTCCCATTTGCTTGTGAGAAAGAAAGTCCAAAGAAAGAATGGTTGAGTGATTATCAACGATCGTTTGATATAGGTGAATCAACAGAAAAATTACTTACTACATTATATAACAAGAAAAATTATGTTCTACACCAAAGAAATTTGCGACAATATTTATCAAAAGGTCTAAGAGTAGGGAAGATCCATAGGGTTCTAAAGTTCAATCAAAGTCATTGGTTAAAGGGGTACATTGATTTTAATACACAAAGAAGAACAGAGTCAAAAACAGATTTTGAGAAAGACTTTTATAAATTGATGAATAATGCGGTCTTTGGTAAGACTATGGAGAATGTGAGGAAAAGACAAAATATCAGACTATCAACATCTTGGGAACAAGCATCAAAATTAATTAATAGACCGAGTTTTACTCGAGCTGAGGTCTTTACTGAGAACTTTTGTGCGATCCATTTGATTAAAGAGAGTATTGAAATGAACAAACCTATTTATATTGGAACAACAATTCTTGATTTATCAAAGTCATTAATGTATGATTACTTTTATAATAACTTGAGGAAGAAATATCAAAATGATGTTAATCTACTTTATATGGATACAGATAGTTTTATTTTGAAAATTAATACCAACGATGTTTATTCAGACATGAAAAGAGACATTAATATCTATGACACGAGTAATTACAGTCCAGAGAGTGAGTTGTTCTCTTCTAAAAATAAAAAGGTGATTGGAAAGTTCAAGGATGAATTAGGAGGAAATGTTATGAGTGAATTTGTGGGATTGAGGTCAAAGGCTTATGCTTATAAATACATTGTGAATAACGTTGAAAAGACTGATAAGAAGTTAAAAGGTGTAAAGAAAAATGTTATTAAAGAAACAATAAACTTTAAGGATTATTATAACTGTTTAACAACAAAGAAAGAAGAGTTTAGAAAGATTAATGGAATAAGAAGTTATAAACATCAATTATATTCAGAAGAGATAAATAAGAAAGCATTGGGGGCTTTTGATGATAAGAGGTTTATTTTAGAAAATGGAATTGATAGTCTCCCTTATGGTTATATAAGTATATAAGTGATAAGATATATATATAAGTGATAAGATATATATAAGTGATAAGATATACATAAGTGATAAGATATATATAAGTGATAAGATATATATAAGTGATAAGTTAAAAAGGGGGGGGTTGGGGATTTTAACGGGCTACCGCCGCCTTTTTTACTATCATATAAATGATAGAACCAAGTATCAACCAGACTAAAGAGTGGAGGTGTAATCAACCTTGGTATATAAATGGAAAACATAATGAATGTGAAAAATATCAAATAGGTATAATTGAAAAGGCAACTGGTAAAAAAGTTCACAAAACAAATAAGAGAATTAATTTAAATACCGGTGAATTGGGTAAAAAAGATGGAAATATTTTTGAGTGGACGGAAAACTTTGATGGTTGTCAGGAAAATATATACTTTAATTTAAAAATGGTATGTGGCACTGGAGGCGCTCAAGCAAGAACATTGAGGGAGGTTTACCATTTTATCTTAGCTCAGTTAAAATATCTTAATAAAGAACCAAACTCAAACATATTTTTTGTTAATATATTAGATGGTGAAGAGAGTGGCAAGAGAATTAAATTATTTCCCACGCATAAACAAATATTTGTAGGGTCGTTGTTTGAGTGGGTTATATTCACCAGATGATATTAAGAGTAAAAGGTTAAAAGGTCCATAAGGTCAGAAGGATCACAGGTGTTTAAGTGGTCTAATGAATAAGGATAACATGTCAAAAGGTTAGAAGGTTCGTAAAGAACAGGGTGAGAGAAATATAGGTGTTTAGGGGCAATGAGGGAGGGAAAGAATTAATATGGAAGTGAATGGGTCAAAGATTAATCTGCCAGATGATATGTAGAAGAAGGATGATAGGTCTATAAGAGAAAACAAATATTTGTAGTGTTTGAGTGGTCTTATGAACAACATTAAGGATAGGTACTACAGACAAAAGGTTCATAAAGATGAGGGTGGGAGAAATAGAGGTGTTTATGATTTTTGAAAAAGACAAGGGGGTAAATGACATTAGATAGGGATTTCCCATGTTAAACGGAGGTGTCCCAGAAGCAACATTATTACACTACTCCCCACCCTTCCCTGATATTTGATTCGTGTTCTTGACCGACTTTTCAGATTTCTTTTCGACCTCATTAACAAAAAAAATTGAACATAACTTGAAATTTTTCCTCCTATTTTCATGACGAGTACACACATTCCTTACGGCAGCAGCAGGAAGGGTCATTCCTATTTGGGGTATACAGATTACAGTAGATCTAGGCTCGAGCCTCAAGAACATCAGTAGATATTATTGGTATTGTGGAGCTATGCTCGCACGATAAAGCCGGACAAAATGGACGACACCAGGAACGAAGTTTCACTGAGCTATTTATTTTAGCTCAACTCGAAAGAACTCAAAAGCACTGAATAGCCCGTTAACACGGGCGGCAATTTATATCAAAAGTTCACCACACAAAAGCCACGCCTCTCAGGCGGGGCGTGGTATGCAAATCGAGAGTCCGCCCGGGCAAGGCAAGTCCGGACACGTCCGGGCGAGTCCGGGCGAGTCCGGGCAAGTAACCGCCCGCCGGTTACGTCATCGGCCGGTGCAAGGTGATTGTGTCATGCTTCCGGTAACCGCTACATGCGCCCCCCCCCCCCCCCCCCAGAATTAACTTGCACCGGGAGAGTCAGTTTGAGGGGGGTCTTGATGACCCGGCCGAAACGACCCCTGGCGATCCGTGTGGGGGTGGTAGGTGGCGTGGCGGTGGATGGTCGGACGGGGGGCTTGGTTGACGGGGGACGGCCCCGTCGTGGAGGAAGGGCCAACCGTGGAGGTTGGTCGAGGTCAAAATGGGCCGGCTTGAGGCGGTCCACGGAGATGCGGTCCGGTTTGCCGCCGATGTCAATGATGAACGACTTGTCGTCCCTCTTCAGGACCCGGAAAGGTCCATCGTACGGCGGCCGGAGCGGTCCCCGGTGTGCGTCGTTCCGGATAAAAACGTACTCCGCAATGCAAAGTGCTGGGGGGACGTGGGGTTGGGGGCAACCGTGGTGGGACGTGGTCACGGGGGCAAATCTCCTGGCGGCCTCCTGGAGGACCGAGCGTTGGCGAGCCTCCTGGAGGACCGACCAGGGGCCGGTGGCATCAGGGATGAACTCGCCCGGCACGCGCAGTGGCTGGCCGTAGACTAGATCGGCGGTGGAAGCCTGGAGGTCCTCTTTAGGGGCCGTTCAGAGGCCCAATAGGACCCACGGGAGCCTGCCGGCCCAATCGTCATCCTGGAGGCTGGCCCTGAGAGCGGCCTTCATCGAGCGGTGGAACCGCTTGCACAAGCCGTTGGCCTGGGGGTGGTAGGCCGTTGTGCGGTGTAGATTGACCCCCAAGGTCTGGGCGACCGCGCCCCAAAGCTCTGAGGTGAATTGCGGGCCTCTGTCAGAGGAGATGTCCGAGGGGGGCCGAAACGGGCAATCCAGGTGCCAATGAAGGCCTGCGCCACGTCGGCGGATGTTGTTGATGCCAGCGGGACCACCTCCGGCCACCTGGTGGTCCTGTCCACCATCGTGAGGAGGTGGGTGAAGCCCCGCGAGGAGGGAAGGGGTCCCACCAGGTCCATATTGACGTGGTCGAAGCACGTCGAATGGTGCCAACGGGGCCTGGGTGTGCCGGTGGACCTTCGCGCGCTGGCAGGCGACACAGGCGTTGGCCCAGTCGCGGACGTCCTTACGGAGCCCGTGCCAGACGAACTTTGCTGCCACGAGCTTCTGCGACGATTTCCGGCCCGGGTGGGAAAGGCCGTGGAGGGCGTCAAAAATGTGCCGCTGCCATCTGGTGGGCACGATGGGGCGAGGTTGGCCCAGGGAAACGTCGCACAGGAGAACTGTGCCTGTGTCCTCGAAGGGGACGTCGGCCAACCGCAGGCGTTTGTCCGCTGTCCGGAGGGCTTGCACCGTGGGGTCGGCGGTCTGGCCGGCCGCCATGCGGGCGAAGTCCACATCGAGGTGGACGGCGTTCGCGCTGGACCGGGAGAGGCAATCGGCCACAGCGTTGTCCTTGCCCGCAACGTGCCGGATGTCCGTCGTAAATTCGGACACGGCGGAGAGGTGGCACTGCTGGCGGGCCGACCACGGCTCTGCAACCTTGGCCATGGTGAAGACCAGGGGTTTGTGGTCCACAAACGCCGTGAACGGGCGGCCCTCTAAAATATGGCGGAAGTGGCGAACAGCCAGGTAAAGGCTGAGGAGCTCACGGTCTAAAGCACTATACTTGCGCTCGTTAGGGCGAGGCTGCCGGCTGAAGAAGGCCAGCGGTTGCCAAGCCCCATTAACCCACTGTTCATGCATGGCGCCCACCGCGTAGTCGGAAGCGTCCGTGGTGAGGGCGATGGGTGCGTCGAGCGCCGGGTGCGCCAGCATGGTCGCGTTGGCGAGGGCCAGCTTAGCGCCCGTGAACGCCTCGTCCATCTCTTTTGTCCAGGCGACGTCGGGCCTGGCCGGCTTGCCCCGGAGGGCTTCGTACAGGGGGCGCATGAGTTGGGCGGCGCAAGGCACGAACCGGTGGTAGAAATTTACCATCCCCAAAAATTCCTGTAGGCCCTTGATGGAGCGGGGGCGCGGGAAACTTGTGACTGCCTCCACCTTGGTAGGCAGCGGGACGGCCCCGCGCTTCATGATGCGGTGCCCCAGGAAGTCGACGGCCGTTACGCCAAACTGGCATTTCGCCGGGTTGATGATGAGGCCATGCTGGCCGAGGTGCTTGAAAAGCGTGCGCAGGTGGATGAGGTGCTCCGCCTGGGAAGTGCTGGCGACAAGAATGTCGTCCAAGTAGACGAAAAGGAAGGTGAGGTCGCGCAGCACGCTGTGCATCAGCCGCTGGAAGGCCTGGGCGGCCAAAAGGTGTTCTTAAGGCCGAACGGCATGCGAAGGAACTCGAAGAGGCCAAAAGGTGTAATTACCTCCGTCTTCGGCACGTCGGCCGGCCGGACGGGTACCTGGTGGTAGCCCCGAATGAGGTCGACCTTGGAAAAGATCACCCGCCCCGCCAAACGGGCGGAAAAGTCCTGTATGTGTGGTAATGGGTGGTAATGGTGGCGTCGTTGAGGCGGCGGTAATCGCCGCATGGTCGCCATCCGCCACCCGGTTTGGGCACGATGTGCAGGGACGAGGCCCACGCGCTAATCGAGCGCCGCACAATGCCCAATCGCTCCAGCGCGTCGAATTCCGCCTTCGCCACGGCGAGTTTGGTCGGGTCGAGGCGACGAGCCCTGGCGTAGACCAGTGGACCTGTGGTCGGGATGTGGTGTTCGACGCCGTGTTTGACGTCGACGGCCGAAAACGTCGGCTGCGTGAGGGCGGGAAACTCGGCGAGCAGGGAGGTGAAATCGTCCGCGGCCGGGAGTGCGCAGGCTAGCCTGGTTGGTGCAGAGCCGCTCGCTCAATGAGCAAGCGAGCGAGCTGAAGGTCTCCACGCTGATGAGCCGACGCCGTTTGACGTCCACCAAAAGCCCATGCGCACACAGAAAATCTGCACCCAGCAAGGCCATGGGCACGTTCGCCGTGATGAAGTCCCACCTGAAGCGCTGGCCCCCGGAGCAGAATGCGACGCTGCGCAAACCCAAGGTGCGGGTGGAGGAGCCGTTTGCGGCGACCAAGGCGGGGCCGCAAAGTGCGGCCTGTTTGTCCTGCACCGAGGTGGGTATCACGCTCAGCTGAGCGCCGGTGTCGCACAAAAAACGCCGCCCGGACGCTGTGTCCGTAATAAACAGAAGGCTGCCTGAATGGCCGACGCTCATGGCAGGCAGTGAGCGCCGGCCTGGTCGTTTCCCGACCTGCCGAAAGTGCACGGTGGGCGGCACGTTCTGGCCTTCTGCCCGAACCTGGCGTGGTAGTAGCACATGGTCCGATCTGGTGGAGGCTCCGGCAGTCGCGTCGGGTTCGGTCGACCGGGCGTCGCGGCAGCCGCTGCCGCCAGTGGCACCAACTCGGCCGGTGGTGGCGCCGGTCATGGCACGGGCGTTGCCTCGGTCGGCCCAGGGTTCCAGGCGGCCGCTCCGACGTGTCGCCTGGCCAAGAAAAATTTATCGGCCTACTTGGCCAGGGTCCGTGATGGGCGAATTAGCCAAAGCTAATCGTACCTGTCCGGGTAGCTGCCGGAGGAACAGCTCGCGGAAGAGGAAATCTGGGCTGTGGTCACCGAGCAGAGCAAGCATGTGGTCCATGCGTTCGGATGGACGGGCCTCACCCAGCTCCGGGAGGTCGAGCAGTTGTCGTGCACGTTCGGTCTCCGTGAGTCCAAACGCACCGAGGAGTAGGCCTTTGAGCGCGCCGTATTTGTCAGCATTCGGCGGGTTCTGTAGGAAGCTCAGGACCCGGGCAGCAGTGGAGGCATTGAGCGCGGAGACCACATGGTGGTAGCGCGTCGTGTCCTCCGTAATGTTCCGCAGGGCGAATTGAGAATCCGCTTGGGCGAACCAGACAGCTGCGTGCGATTCCCAAAAGCCAGGGAGCTTCAAATGTACAGATGACTCCATCGCCATGTTCTTGAAAAGGGGTCACCAATTGTGGAGCTATGCTCGCACGATAAAGCCAGACAAAATGGACGGCACCAGGAACGAAGTTTCACTGAGCTATTTATTCTAGCTCAACTCGAAAGAACTCAAAAGCACTGAATAGCCCGTTAACACGGGCGGCAATTTATATCAAAAGTTCACCACACAAAAGCCACGCCTCTCAGGCGGGGCGTGGTATGGTATGGAAATAAGTCAGCCACGCCTCTCAACGGGGCGTGGTATGCAAATCGAGAGTCCGCCCGGGCAAGGCAAGTCCGGACACGTCCGGGCGAGTCCGGGCAAGTAACCGCCCGCCGGTTACGTCATCGGCCGGTGCAAGGTGATTGTGTCATGCTTCCGGTAACTGCTACAGTATTAATATTGTTTTGTAATAACATTAATACTAGTACCCTACTGCAAAGCCGCAATGAGCCGGCAAAGCCAAAGCCTCTTGCCACTATTTTACCCATCACTATGGCATCAGTAGGTTAGGTAGTTGTTAGTAGGTAGGTGTAGTAGGTACCGTACTGAGTTCAAAATGACACCATTTGCATTCTGGATGAGATTAAAATGTATAAAATTTCCTTCTTGACCAATTCGGTGAATTCCGTCTCAACTTCGGATATTTCCGGCCGTGAAAAACGATCCCCTACAGCCGCGAGATTTCTAAAAAATAATTCTTCGTCAATTTTAGAATATTTGACGCCATTTTCAGCCTCTGAAACGCAGTAATAAGATTTTTTGAAATATTTTTTCAAATACTCGAATCTCATTGGTTCTGGTGTTTGGTGACAATTTTCGTTGAAGATAACCAGGGCCGGTGCGGGCCCGGGGAACGAGGTTGGTCTTAAAGTATTTTAATTACAAATTAGAGGTGCATAAGATTGTGAATCAAACAAAGACGGGTGAAACAAACTCCTATTGAACTTTTTATGCATACTTTCGCATCCGCAAGATGGCGGCCTCCATGGAGCGATTTGGTGCGACAAAGCTTGTAATTCTCAAAGGATCCAGCAAAATCTGGTTTTTCAACATAATACGTACGCGTTCATTCACAACACCGGCTTCGCCTGCGATTAAATATTTAGTGTTGTTGCTACTTTTGTTATTAGAAGCAATTTTGGAAAAACGCCACGATAACGCTATCTTACCACATCTATACAGCTCAACATGCAACCCCCTTGGCAAGGAAAAGCCCCTTTGGGTGGTGGTGAAGTTAAATCGCCACAACCTTCATCAAGTGACCCTTAGTCTCGCTGTCAAGTTTGGTAAGCTAATGGAGGCCGGGGAAGGGGGTGGAGCGGAGGTTACCGATGACTTTGTGATCACAGATATCCAGATAATTTTGTGGTTCATTATGTTTGCAGAGAAATAAATGAAAATCGTTTATTTTTGCAACTCTGCCCAGTTGTTCGACATGGAAGTTAATTTCAATCAGCAAATGCCTTCTTGTCATGACAATGACAAATCGAGCAGCATGTCTTCCAACAACCCTCAAAAAAACAGCATGTCTTTAATAATAATATAATAATAATAAAGGTCTACTTCAATTCCACTTCCATCGTGGCCAAAGGCCGAATTGAGGTAAGTTTTACAGTTGATGAATTTAGCAAGTAAAATATAATAATGCAATAAGGTGGCACCAGCTCTGTCTGTGCTCTGTCCCCCAAATATTCCTTCAGGACACACAAGAACTGCCTACAACCCTCTTATAGTGAAACTGCCCAAATCAAGGCTCTCACCACATTGGCCAGCTGGGGCTGGTGGAGCATTGTTCCCCACAGGGGGCCGAAGAATGGATGGTGGGTCGCACCCTAATGGACACTCGTGGGCTATGTTGGCGGTTCGGCTGCTTAACTTACCCGATGGCTCTTGCATGGTAGTGGGGCGGAGCTGTTGTATCCAAAGGTCGTAGTATAGTAAAGAAAAAGTCAAAGGGTGGGAATACCTTCTTAAAAGCCCTGTATGTGAAGACAAAGTGTCCCGATCTGTATGTGCTCGTCCATAGTCTGGAAGTGAAGAAGTGAGAGAGAGAGAGAGAGAGAGAGAGAGAGAGAGAGAGAGAGACATTTCGTTCCTCTTTATTACTGGGAAGTCAGTGTACATGATGAAAAGTCATACGACACATTTCATATAAATAAGGATGGGGGTTACATGAGGGCAAGGACTAGAATTTACAAATGAACTTGGAGGACACCATCAACCAAGCTGCAAAGGGATTCCTTCACACACCATCGCTGTGAGAAGAGCGTACATTCAATGAATTCAAGCTCCAGATGTAAACGAGACGTAACTAGACCTTTGAAAATCATAAAAACATCATCATCAGATAAAAGTGGTGCACGAATGGTTTGCATTTTGTGCTTTCTTGATAAATAAATAGCAAGTTTTGCCTCCGCAAACAGATAGTTGGCTAAAATACATTCTTCTTTACACCGGTAAGAAAAATTAAAGCCAAATATAAAAACACAATGTGTGAAAACCAAGCCTAGCCCTTCAATCACACGTGATAAAACTGAAAAAAGAGGAGCCAACCTCGTACATTCAATAAAAGCATGAAAAACAGTTTCAGGGACATCACAGAAGGGACACATTTCCGAGTTGTCAGGGCATATGCGGTGAGATAAAACGTTTGAAGATAAAATATAATGTGCCAGTCGCCATTGCAGGTCCCCAGTGCGTTTGACAATGGGTGCCCTATACATGGTGAGCCATTTGATTGTTGCGGCAGCGCCAATTTGGAGCAGAGGTCTCCAGTGTGCTTGAGGTTCTGTCGGTTTACAGGGAACAAGAATTCCAACACACATGGAATAAACAGAGGATTTCTCCATTGTATTAAAAGGAATAAGACCTTGGAAAGAGATTAAAAGTTTTGGAAAGGGGCATTGTGACAAAGAGGGGTTAGCTTCCACCAGTGGGTCCCATTTTAGCCCGGTTTGTTTAAAAAGGCGTAAAATCAGAGAGAAGATCCTCCCAATGACTCTGATAGAACGAACACCAGTAGCCACAGCAACGTCAGCTGCTGACTTCCATTTATGGAGAAAAGGGTCTCGAAAGTTTTTGACCTTAGTGCAATCAATATCAATGAATTTTTGCATAAAAGATCGGTCACTACAGACCCCTTTAAAAACTGGGTTTAAAAAGACTGGCTCATTTAAAAACATTGGGAGGGAATAATCACATGCATCATGCTGAAATTGAATCGCCTGCCATGCTTCCAGCATGCTCCTGTAGAATAGGGGGACCAAAGTTAAGTCAATGTTCTTGATGTTGATGAGAAAGAGTTGCTGGTCAAAACCAAGTTTCCCGGCTTGCCTAAGTAGGCAGTGAGCAAAAGCTTTCCACGGGACATCCGTGTACAAGAGCCGGCGTAGTGAGAGGAGGCGAAAAGCCATCACCTTACTGTTGACATCGACCAACCCCTGTCCACCTTCAGCAATGGGCAGGCTTAGCACGCCTGACTGGAGCCAGTGTTTCACCCCCCCAAAAAAGTCAATGAAAACACTTGAGAGTTTTTTGAGAATAAAAGCTGGAGCTTGTAGTGCCTTAAGCTTATGCCACAGCATTGATGCCGCAAGATTGTTTATTATCAGGGTGCGACCCCGATAAGAGAGCTGATTCAGTAAACCTTTCCATTTTAGAAGCCGCTGCTCAGTTTTAGTTATAAGTGTTTCCCAGTTCTTCGAGACAAAGTCCGGAGTGCCAAGAGAGACCCCGAGATAGTGTATCCCGTCTCGTGCCCACACAAGCTGGCCGGGCAAGGTTGGAGGAGGGGCGTCACTTGGCGGACCCAAGTAGAGAGCATTGCTCTTGAGCCAGTTGATTTTTGCAGAGCTTGCTGAGCTAAACTCCTGGACACAATGAACCAAGGAAGAAACATCTTCATCAGAGCGAACAATTACGCACAGGTCATCTGCGTAGGCAATTGTCTTGACCGGGTTTACTGCTGGAAGGGGGGCGAAACCAAGAAGGCACGCACACAATCGAATAAGCAGAGGCTCAACTGAAAGGGAGTACAAAAGACCAGACAAGGGGCACCCTTGGCGAATTCCTCTACAAACAGAGAATGGCTGGCATAAAATATTATTTACTTTTAACAAGCTAAAAGTATTATTATACAATAATTTAGTGTAAGAGATAAAAAAATTCCCCGATACCAAAGCCACGTAAAACAGAAAAGAGATAAAAATGATCAATTGCATCAAAAACTTTTTCCTGGTCGAGGAAAACCAAACCAACATTCCTTTGTTCAATGGTACAAATATCGATAATGTCACGAACGATAAAAATACTATCATGTATAGTCCTTTTGGGAATGCAGTAGGATTGGTCGGGGTGTACAATCTCCCCAATCACCAGCTTGAGGCGGTTTGCAAGAGCTTTGGCAAATATTTTATAGTCAGTACAAAGTAACGAGATTGGACGCCAGTTTTTCAAGTTCTGAAGGTCTCCTTTCTTGGGAATGAGGGCAAGTACAGCCCTGCGACAACTGAGGGGTAGCGAGCCAGATCGCAAGCTGTCGTTTAAAAGACCAAGTAGTTCAGGACCCAAAAGGTTCCAGAAGGCCCGGTAGAGTTCCATTGGGATCCCATCTAAGCCTGACGCCTTGCCAGTGGGTAAAGTTTGCAATGCGGGACTTTCACTCACTCACCGCAGGCAGGTAGGTGGTCTTTCTGTCTTCTACCGACTCCTCTCCGGCCTTGCACCCCCAGCTCTCTCTGTGCTCTGTCCCCCAAATATTCCTACAGGTCGCACAAGATCTGCCAGCAACCCTCTGATGGTTAAACTGCCGAAATCTCGGCTCTCTGCTCACCTTCACTCTTTCATTCCTCTTTTCTCCCGCCTCTGGAACAAACTCCCTCACTCCCTTCAATCCCACTCCTCCCTCCAGGTCTTTAAAACAGCTGTTCACCACCATCTCTTATCTTCCCCCATCCAAAACCTTGATCTTTTCTACCCCCGCTAATTCACCCCAGATCCACCTTGTTTGAAATTCCAACTTCTTTCCTGGAAGTCCTGGCAGTGTCCATATGTTTTATACCTCTCCCACCGCCCCCTTCCCACGCCCCCCCCCCCCCCAAAGCCCTCGCCCTCTCTCAGATCTCTCGATGTCTCCATGTCTCTCGGTCCCTGCTCTCAAATGTTGTGTTTGTGTCCTTCCCCCTCTCTCCTCATCTTGTCTACCGCTCCCTATGTTATATGTTTTATGTGTCGGTTTGTCTTTCTGTGTGATTAATGTTCGCTCTTTCACGAGCCTCGATCTTGTATACCAAAAAAAAAAAAAAAAAAAAAAAAAAAAAAAATGCGGAAAAAAGTTCTTCCGAAGTAACTTCCACATCCAACTGTTGGCGTGCCATTTCGGACAAGGTGGGCAAAGAGGTAACCAGAGAGTCAATCATTCCATGATCAATGTTCTTGGCACGGTACAAGTCAGAGAAATATTCCTTGGCGGAACCTCTGATACATTTTTGATCGTATGTCACTCTCCCTTCTTTTGTCCGAAGCGAGGTTAGTTGCTGGCTTCGTTTGGTTCGGGTTTCCAATCCAAAGAAGAACTTGGAAGAGGTATCGAGAAAACACAAATTTTCCATTCGGAGCCGGACCAAAGCTCCTCTAGCTCGCTTTACACACAATTCAGCAAGAACGGCCTTTTTCTTAGCCAACAAAAGATTAGTCCGTTCAGCATTAGAAGCTGAGAGGTTAGATTGTAAAGTTAAAATCTCCTTGGTAAGCAGGGATTGAAGAGCAACATCATTCTTGGTATGAAAGGACCCGTACTGCTGGCAAAACATTTTTATCTGGACTTTTGCATTGTCCCACCACTGTCCGAGGAGAGGGAAGGAAGCTTTCCGCAGGAGTAAGGTCTCCCAGAAGATTTTAAAAGCATCAATAAAACATTTGTCTTCCAGAAGACTAACATTGAATGTCCAATAGACAGCACCACGATTACAAATCTGGGAGAAAGTGCGAAACACAACCATGTGGTGATCTGAGAAACCACTCGGGACAATACCAGTATGGGTCACAATATTTAAAAAATCACTATTAATATAAAACCGGTCTAACCTTGCGAGGGACAGACGGCCATTTAAACACCGACACCATGTATACTGGCGTGTGGATGGATTTCGAGTTCTCCAGATGTCAACAAGGGAGAAGGTTGTCAAAGTCCTAGTCAGAGGCACAATACTTGCTGGATGAGGCTCATTCCCATTGCGATCAATGGTAGAGTCCATCGTACAGTTAAAATCCCCTCCTAAACAAACAAAACCATTAAAATCAAAATGTGCAAGAGAGGTTTCTAACTGTGTGTAAAAAGCAATTCTATCCGTGCTGTCACTGGGTGCATAGACGTTCACTATCGTGTGTTTAAAACCATTAAAGGTGAAAGTGAGAGAGATTAAGTACCCTTTAATTATTTCATTAAAATCAACAATGAGATTACAGAGAGAAGGATGCAAATAGATGGCTACCCCAGCCCGAGGACACTCTAAGCTACTGAAGAACCACCTTCCTTTCATTATTCTTTCCCATTCACTCATACAGGAGGAACTGCATCTGGTTTCTTGTAAGAGTAAGATATCAATGTGGTTCTGCAAAACAAGCTCCTTAACTTCAGCTTTTCGTAAATACGAGCGTCCTCCGTTTATGTTTAAAGTGGCTATGGAAAAAGCCATAGTGTGGAATTTGGGGAAAGGTATCAGTCAATTGGGTCATGATATGCCTGCAGGTGCTTCCTTGCTTTCAGAACCCATTTCCTGAGACGAAACATTTGTGGTTCAGTCAAACCAAACTGCTCGGACTGAAGGAGCAGTCGCTTTGCGGAGATGATAAAACTGTGCAGATCAGGGAAGGAATCCTGAATTTTAACATTTCTCTTACGGAAGGTGTGATGTAAAAACTTTAGGATCTCCTGGGGGGGGGGGGGGGGGACAGTCGGACCACTCTCCGGTTCCTGGGATAAGCCTGGATCATTCCAGACCTCGGTGCTACCACCAGAGGCAAGCGACGACGCGCCATCAGAGTCGTAGTTTAATTGGGGATCTACATTAGTACCGTGCTCCCCCGGTGGAGCAGGTATTTCCATTTCTGCCAGGAGGGGAAAAACTATTTCCGAAACAGAACATACACTCTCTGCTTCCATCATGTACGGGGTTGTCTGTGGCGCAGACATCTCAGACACTTCACCCTTAGCAGGGAGAGGGACCAAAACAGGTTCATTGCTGACGTCCATGGTTGTAGTATCGGCAACCACAGGGGTAGTCACAGCTACCTCTTGGAACACGACGCTACCTCCTTGTACCTCTTGGGGCACATCACCTCCTTGTACCTCTTGGGGCACAACACTACCTCCTTGTACCTCTTTGGGCACGACACCACCTTCTTGTACCTCTTGGAACACGACGCTACCTCCTTGTACCTCTTGGGGCACAACACTACCTCCTTGTACCTCTTTGGGCACGACACCACCTTCTTGTTCGTGCTCGTGTTTGTCTTGCTCGTTATCAGGAGCGTTATTATTATCCTCCGTAGCTAACACGGCAAATCTGTTTTCTGTTTCCACGGCAGCAAACGGGGCAGCTGCTTCCAAATGGGAGCCATTTCGTTTGCCCGACGCCGTCAGTTTTTTCGGAACGCTCACCGTTACATCGTGACCATTGACGTTTGGGCGCTTGTTTCTCCGAGATTGAACGGTGATAAAACCCTCGTCATCCGCTTGAGGTCCCTTTAGTTCTGCACTCGCACCGCGGGGCTGATTATGGGAGGCGTCTGTACACTCCGCTCTAGATGTGCCACTCGTGCCTGGCTTGGGCTCCACGGCTCTAGATGTACCACTGGTGCTTGGCTTGGGCTCCACGGCTCTAGATGTACCACTGGTGCTTGGTTTGGGTTCCAGGTGTTGAGATTCCCGGTTAGATTCCACACGTTGAGATTCGTCACCGGGAATATTTGGTTTCGGACAAGCGTTCTTTAAATGTCCGTGCTCGCCACAAATAAAGCACGTCATTGCCTCAGTAGCGATGTAAATTTGGTAGCTGCGATCTTTGTGCTTCAAAGTCACAGCAGCACTAAGCGATTGTGCATTGTTCTTTAAAACAATATAACAGTGATGCCGGAAAGACATGATGTGTCTAGAGTCCCTGTATATAGAGAGTTGTGTCAACTCAAATTTGGACGCCATTTTGTGTCTAAGTGTGTCGGATTAGATATACATGTACATTCGCGATATGGGGTGATATATTCTAAACCTGCTAAAAAAAATTTTACTACACATATTTAGTCTTATTATTACATACAGGTGATATTTGTTTTGTCAAAAACTCAGCTATTGCCGTGAAAAAGAGCTGTGTGGTGATATTAAAAGTGGTATGGCAATGCATATTACAAGCCAACACTGCATATAAGAGCTAACATTATAAGTAAGACAAACCAATGCTGTCGTTCTCTGAATTTTAATAACTTTTAGAAAGGAGTGTGGGCATATCCAATATTTTTTAAAGGGTGCCGAGAGCAATTCCGGTGTAGGACTTCCAGCCGACATATAGTCTAACACACTTAAAACAAATTCTGTACGTGGTATTGCCATATTTCTATAGTGTACAACTTTAGTTTTATCGACATTTATATTCAATTTCCATTGTAATGATTTAACAAGCTGCAAGTCAGCTTCTGTCTCTGACATAAGGAAAACGTCATCGGCATCTAGTAAGATTGAAACGTTCATTTATTACTACACCCTTGCCCAGAACTCTGATGGATATTGCCTGATCGATTAATATGTTTCATAGCTGGCGACTTAATTAACACTTAATTTTCGACTGCGCCAAGCCGTAATTAAACAGAGAAAAAACTAAAAAATACCTGCAGTGTGCACGGTTCGTCTAGTCGAACAGATATGGAAAAGCACAGATACGACGTCGTATTCACCATAACTTGTTTAATTTCACCAGGAACACGATGAGGCCAACACAGTAAACATTCAGTACAAAACTTGGTTCATACATTCAGTACAGAACATGATTCATACATTCAGACCATAAGAAAACTCTGCCCGTAATACAACACTCTGACCAGACCAACACTTCATCCCACTACGTTCACTCCTCACAAGTGAAACTCATCACTACTCCGTTCACTCCTCACAAGTGAGACTCATCACTACTCTGTTCACTACTCTCATATTGTATGTTTTGGGAACGATAGCTGTCACCAGGTTAAATATATAGGGATTGTCCAATGTGCAAAATCTTCCATCACTACAATTTGGCCATAAATCCCGGGGTGGGAAATATTTGAGCAAATATGCCACAAGACGCATGAGCACTGTACAAAGCAAACAATAACTCGTCAAATTTTGGACGTATGGATGGCTGCACAACCCGCAAAAAAATTGAGCAGGTCCCCCCCTAAAATTGCTTTTATGATTGCCGATTAGGCTAAAGATTTTAAACCAAAAAAATAACTTGCCTCGGAATAAGTTTTGAATGGACGGACAGACAACTGAAAACAAAACGGACCATGGGTTTCCCACCCCTATAAAATCAAAATTAATTCCCTCTGAAAAAGTACAGTGACATTGCCCGCAGACTACCCAACCGCAGACCAGGCAATGTCACTGTACCGGGACATTTCATCAATCAATGACAATATGCGGTCCGCTAGGACTACCCGAAAAAAATTGAGCAGGGTTCTTCCCACGGAAATGCATTTTTGGTCAGCTCCTTGAAGATTATAAACAAACACAAATCACTTCCCTTTAAAAGGGTTTTCAACGGACAGACAACCAAAAAAAAACCGAGCAGATACAATTGCTTTTGAACATCGATCATCAAGCGGCGTGGGCCTACCTGGCAGAGTCTCGAGGAGTCGATCGCTTTCCAGCTCTTTCGTCTGACTTTCGCTTCCCAAATTTGTCTTCTGACTTTATCACTTGGAAATCTATACATCTTATATTTCCCAGATTGGTTTGAACAACCAAAAGCAGAACAACCAGTCATTTTGTTTGGCAATAAACAACATTCCCGTACCAAGCTGACGTTCACGCACGGTGAAGTTAGACACAAAATGGCGCCACGAAATCACGTGACCAGAAATCTCGGGTCAGCGCATGGCGCAACTCTCTTTATACAGGGACTCTAGATGTGTCTAACCGAAGCGCCAGAACGCAAACGTAAGGGGATCATTGAGATCCGTGACACGACCGTCCCAAAACGGTTTAAAGCACAGGTAATCTCCTCGCTTTTAAAAAGGGTTTAAAAGAAAGGTGGTAAATTCGAAATAATAATTTTGACGGCAGGTGTGTCCAAAGGACACACAGTAAGACAAAGATCCGGTGTGACAGACAAGCCGGTTTCGACTGTCTGAGCAACGTATCGCTCTTTGGACAGGAAGAGCGATACGTTGATTCATTTTCGACGCTGCGAGAATGTTTTCGAGCCCAATTTGTTCTCCGAAACCCATTACAACGTCGTCAACACTAACTCCGTCCGGCGGACAAACTATGACCCCGTTCTTTGGAGTAAGTGCCTCGTACACACTATTGTGCAAACGTACGTTTGCCATAGTGTAAAATTAACAAATGAAGTAAATTGAAAAAACAAAAACAAACCTGCCACAAGCAAAACTAGCAAGTGGAGGAAAAGGAAAAGTAATAATATGGGTGAAGTATTTAGCCAAGAAAAGGCTAAACGTATAAACACGGCAAATGGAAGAGCAGGCCCAAACCAGGGGGTCCTGAACAGGCCTGCTAATCACTTACCATGTGCGCTCTCTTTCTCTCTCCTGTCTCAACAAAGAAAGAAAACACGGGGAAAACTTCACAAACACGTACAAGGACACAAATGGAGTGAAATGGAGGATGGGAAAGACGCCAACACAGCACAGTACTCACAGCTCCTCACACACATCAGCCATGATTGCCACACCCACGCACGACTCACCAACGACCAGCAGGGGGAGAGAGAGGGGAAGAGAAGAGAAGAGAAGAGAAGAGAAGAGAAGAGAAGAGAAGAGAAGAGAAGAGAAGAGAAGAGAAGAGAAGAGAAGAGAAGAGAAGAAGAGAGACTTGACTTTTAAACCCTTTTTATTATAAAAGTATAAAACAAGAGTAACACCAGAGCACGCTTCAAGGAAAATCAACAAAGTCATAGAAATCCCGAAAGGGTAAAAACAATCAGTGCACTGCAATCCAAACAACAGAAAAGGCGAGAATACCAAAAAAACACAAGGAGAAAAACGAGGCATGATTTCTAATACCTTCCCCGAAAACACGGCAAATAAATTTTGCAAGGTCGCTTGTAGTTTGGGCATAGTTAAATTCAAGTTTGAGCCTTGCTGACACCAAATAACTAAAAAAAAAAACATAATACTACATTCTTGCATGGGATTACCGCCCAGTTTCACCTTCCATGACAGGTATACGGGAAGTTTAGCAGTGGCGGTTAGGAAACCGAATACAATAGAAATAGGTTCATTTTTGGGAGGAAACCCAAAGATGTAAGCCTTGAAAGAAAAGGTAATTCGCAATTTATGGGAAATAAAATTTAACCAATAAAACAAAGGAGAAAGTCTTTCACAATTAATGAAGGCATGAAACAGGTCCTCCCTTTCTGGACAAAAGGGGCAACAGCTGGAAATGGGGGGGGGGAAAAACGAATAACAGCATTGGAAGGAACAATCCAGTGGACCAAACGCCACTGGAGGTCACCTGTTCTTTTAGATATAAGTCCAGCATACATTGTATCCCATAAAGGCTCAGAGGGGGGACTGGGAGAGTCCTTTCCACCGGGTAACCCCAGTTAGAGGTGGCTCCCCGAGAAGTAGTTTAACGCAAGACCTATAGATGCTCTTGCTACTCATTGCATGGAAAGGGGGGGGGGGGTGTGACCCTGTACTCATGGGGGGCAGATCATTTGGGGGTAAAAGACACAATTAATTCTGGTACTGTGTGCTCAACCTCTGCATCCTGAGTCCAATGTAGGCCTAGCTGGTGGCCTCTTTGGATCACCGCATTTAGTTCGTTCCCGATTAACCTCTTGGACCGAACACCTGTTAGGTCTGCCAGCTCATTCGCAGGTTTCCAACCGTGTCCAGAGTCATGCCGGAGATGGCACACTTTTAAAATGTTGGCCTCTATAAACTGTTGGCAGAAATCGCGACTCCTCGGGATATCGGGGAAAAGTAGATTAAAAAATAAAGGCTCGTGTGCAAACATGTTAATGCCATATGAGTCTGTTTGACGACTTATCAAAACCCTGCCAGGCGTTCAAGAGGCTCTGATGAAAGGCTGGAAGCAGAGATGCATCAACGTGTTGTAGGTTGGTCATAAACAGTTCCTGACCGTAACCGAGCCTCCCAGCTCGTCGAAGAATAGAGCAGGCCAAGGGCTTGCCTGGTAAGTGCTCTGCACAAAGCAAGCTTTGGATGGAGCAGAGGCGGAAGGCCAACAGGCGGCATTTCACGTCAACAAGACCATGACCACCCTCGGCCGAGGGACAACATATGGCGCTGGGTCGGAGCCAGTGGTAGGCTCCCCAAAAAAATCCACCAGTTTTCTCTGAATAGCTTGAAGAAAAACCTCTGGTGGTTGCAGGCAGATGAATCGGTGCCACAAAAGGGTAGTGACTAGGTTGTTGACAACAAGCACACGACCTTTATAGGAAAGGTGGGGTGGATCACTTTTCCATCGGCTCAAATGCTTATCCACCTGGTCAATGATCCACTCCCAATTGTTTTGGACATACTGAGGAGGACCGAGGAAAACGCCCAAATACTTGATGCCATCGTTTTCCCACACTAGCTCTGCAGGAAGGGTGGGTGGTGGTAATAACGGTGGCACAGGTAAGTCATTGTTGGGAAAAGGGAACCATGGAGCCTTGCTTTTCCTCCAATTGCATCTTAATGATGAGGCAAGGCTGAAGTCCAACAATGACTTTTCCAAGGCGTCACTATCGCATTTTCTTTTTACGAAGACACATACGTCGTCGGCATATGCAGACAGGGTCAAACGGGGGTGTCCTGGAGAAAGAACAAGTCCAGCGATATCTTTTCTGAGAGCGATTAAGAGAGGTTCCAAAGCGAGGGTAAATAATAGACCTGAAAGTGGATAACCTTGCCTTACCCCTCTCTGAACCTTTATGGGTGGGCAAAATTTGTTGTTAACTTTGATCAAGCTGGAGATGTTTGAATATAACAAAGGTATGTAGGCTCTAAAATTAGCACCGAGCCCGCAAGCTTGTAACACATGACACAAAAACTCATGATCAATGCTATCAAAGGCCTTTGCAAGGTCAAGAAACACCAATCCAAAATCCTCTTTGACACATTTACCAGTTAACAAATCTCTGACTAGGAATATGTTGTCGTAGATGGATCTGCCAGGAATGCTGCAACTTTGATCAGGTGAGACCAGATCACCAATAACTGTCTTCAACCGGTTCGCAAGGACCTTGGAAAACAGTTTGTAATCCGTGCACAACAAAGAGATCGGACGCCAGTTTGACAGGTGTCGGAGATAGCCGGTCTTTGGTAGCAGGCAGAGTACTGCTCTTCTAAAACTGAGGGGCAATTCTCTGGATAAAAGAGATGCATCCAGAACATTGAGCAGCTCTGGGCCCAAAATGTCCCAGAATGCCAAAAAAAATTCGGCGGGTAGGCCATCTTGGACCTTTCCTGACTCCATCTCAGCAAGTGCATCAAGGTTAACTCGGGAAGGGTAATTGGAGCATTCAGTTCCAAACGTTGGGCCTCAGTCACAGAAGGAAAATGAGAGGTCAAAACATTCATGAAACATCATTTCATAAGAAACCGTTTTGGCTTTGAAAAGATCAGAAAAGAAATCGATTATATTTAATCTTGCATCGCTTGGATTAGTAAGGATGTTCCCCCCTGGGTCCAAAACCGAAGATATAAGTCGTGTTGGTTTATCTACAGTTACTAGATGAAAGAAAGACTTACTCGGGGTATCTGAAACCTTAATATTCTGTATTCTTAGCCAAACCAGTGTGCCCGCTGCTTTTTCATGGATCAAATCCCTTAATTGGGCCTTCTTCTCGAGTAGCAACCGATAGTTCACTGGGTTGCTCTCATTGCCCATCTTGCCCTCTAACCTTCAGATATCTGCTTCTAAGCAAGCCATCGTGATGTATTTTACATTGGTACAGTGTGAATTAAATTGTTGGCAAAATACACGAACCTGGGCCTTTAGGTTGTCCCACCATAGACTAATTGAGGAGAAAGAAGGGTTTTTTTGCGCTCATTTCAGCCCAGAACTCACGAAAGGAATCTGTAAATAAACTATCTTCCAACAGTTTAACGTTGAACTTCCAGCATCTATTCCTGCTTGTGGGTCGAGGAAAAGAAAGATCTAATGTTACCATATAATGGTCTGAAAACAATGAAGGAAACAACCTGAAGAGACCGCGACGTTCCTAAAGGGAACGTTAATGTACCAGTGGTCGAGTCTTGCCGAAGACACCCGACCATTGGCACATCGACACCAGGTATACTGGGCTCCGTTGGGGTGATGCAATCGCCAAACATCAAGTAGACCGGCCGTCTTAAAGAAACAGGATAGGTCCGCATGGGACGCAGGGTGAAGTTCTGCAGAGTTTCTGTCCTTGGAAGAGCCAAAGGTGCAATTGAAGTCACCACCGATGCACACACACTGGTCAAGGTCAACTGATTTCAGGTGATTTATCATGGAGGTGAAAAAGGACTTTCGATCCCTGCTATCACTGGGTGCGTACACATTGAAAATAGTGCAGCGGAAGTTTTAATGTACTAGCTGAAGGGAAATAAGCCAGCCTTTTATAACTTCCTGAAAATAGCAAGTCACGAAGACTAGACCTGGCTTTAGAAAAAAAACCCAACCCCAGCAGATGAGGCTGACAGATTGCTAAAGTAGCATTGTCCTTTAAAAGTTTGGCACCAGTCATGTTCCATGTTAGGTGTCATGTGGGTCTCTTGCAGTAAAAGAACGTTTGCCTTTTTATGTTCAAACAAGTTTTTAACTTGGGCCTGGCGGAGGTGACTTGCACCACCACCGTTCATATTTAAGGCCGCAAAAGAAATATTTTTCATTCCCTGTTAATGAAATTGACCTGTGGTTGGGAACACTCCGTACCTGCTCGAGTAACAAACTTTCTTAACCTGTGGAATTGAGATCTCGTCAGGTCAAAATCCTCACGCGCTTTGATTATGACTTTGCGGTGCAAATGAATGCTGCCAAGTCAGGGAAATAGTCTTTAATTACGATGTTACGGTGACAATACGTTTCGTCACGGAAGGTAAGAATGAGTTGAGGGGATACCTGTGAGTGATCTGTCACCGATTGTGACAGCTCGGTTGCCTCAATGTCATCCTCGGACTCAGACACGTCAGATAACATGCCCCCAGGATCTGGGGTATTACATGCCGCCCCCGAGATCTTGTCCGGTGGCACCTTCACAAGTTTTCCAAGGTGTTCCCGTGAGCACTCGCTAACACTTTGGTGGATATTTATTGTATCTGGGATTGGGGCTTCGGTTGGAGATCACAGCAAACTCAGATTTACCGGCCCCGTTTGTAAAGTGGGACCATTTATTGAATCCTTGGTCTGCTCGGTATTTAAACGGGGGGCAAGCGCAAAAACATTTCCCAGCTCGGAAATGGTAGTAATTTCACTGGAAGTGTCACTCTCGGAAACTTCCAGATGAGAGGTAATAATTATATTTTTAGGCTCATTTACATAATGAGACTCGTTAGTGTCGTTGGCAACGGTACTTATATCCTCGGTTAGTGAGGGAATGTCGGAGGGAAACTCGGACGCTTGTGCACCGGAAATGGTGCCGCCCATGACCGCCTTCTTTGCACCACCAGCGAAATTGATTAGCTCTGGTGCTCTTCGCTTTTTAGAATACACTATGGATTCTTCATTCATGGGTTCGGGAAAGGGGACGATGCTAGTTGTGTCAGTCACATCGGTGGGTGTCATGACATTGGAATCAGAGAGCACTGGTGTGTCAGACAACTCAGTCGGGGTGTCAGAAGGTACGGTCGGGGTGTCAGAAGGTACGCTCGGGGTATCAGAAGGTACGGTTGGGGTGTCAGAAGGTACGGTCGGGGTGTCAGAAGGTACAGTCCGGGTGGCGAAAGGTACGGTTGGGGTGACGGAAGTTACAGTCCGGGTGACGAAAGGTACGGTATGGGTGACGGAAGGTACAGTAGGGGTGACGGAAGGTATGGTAGGGTTGACGAAAGGTACGGTCTGGGTGATGGAAGGTACGGTACGGGTGACGGAAGGTATGGTAGGGGTGATGGAAGGTACGGTAGGGGGACGGAAGGTACGGTAGGGGTGACGGAAGGTACGGTCCGGGTGACGGAAGGTACGGTAGGTGTGACGGAAGGTACGGTAGGGGTGATGGAAGGTACTGTCCGGGTGACGGAAGGTACGGTATGGGGTGACGGAAGGTACGGTAGGGGTGACGGAAGGTACGGTAGGGGTGACGGAAGGTACGGTGGGGGTGAAGGAAGGTACGGTCCGGGTGACATAAGGTACGGTAGGGGTGACGGAAGGTACGGTCCGGGTGTCAGAATGCACGGTCGGGGTATCTGAAGGTGCGGTCGAGGGGTTGACCTTTTTACAATCTATTTCGTTATGTCATAATTCACCACACTTTGGACAAGATGTCTTGGGACAAAACCTTTCAACATGTCCGAATTCTCCACAATTAAAGCATGTTAAGGAGGCTGAGGAAGCATACATGTGGTATTTCCGATCGTCCAATGATACTTTGAAGGATATATTTAAACCCGTATCGGCTCCGCGATCCGGGAGAATCATGTACACTTGCCTCCTGAAGCTCATTACGTGTTTGACGGGATCGCTGCGACACCCGAGTGGAATCATTGAGATTCGGGAAACAAATTTACCATAACGAGACAGAACGGATCGGACTTTCTCGCCTGGCATGAACGGTGGTACATTGGATATTGTTATCTTGGTAGCTGGCGTATCCATAGGGGATACTGTCATAAAATGACCCCCTTTTATGGTTAGACTGGTACTAACGATGTCATGAACGAACTTTTCTCTGACACGAACACTACAAACTTCTGGTTCATTCGTGATGCCACTCGAACATTACCGTCTCCTGTGATGGATCCCACGGCGAGGATAATGTCCTCAGTAGGAGTTCCTTCAGGCGGAACGCATGCAAATGCATGCTTACATGTTAGATTTTTGAATGCCTCGTACCGAGAGCATGTATTCGCAATACCAGCGAATTTACCCCCCTCCACCTCCCCCACTTGTCCGAACCGGACAAGAAGGTATCAAAGCTAAATTAATCGAACGAAAATAAATAATAAACGTGCATTATAAGCACAAAAAGGTTTACAAAGCGTCGTCGAAGCCGGTAGGCCGCACCCAAAATGGGCCCGTTCTCAATCCTCTGTCTCTCGAAGACAAAGGATGAAAAACAAACGCCAAAGCACACAGGATGGAAAAGGAGACGGAGGGGGGGGGGGGGGGAAGGGGAGGGAGGAGTGGGGCAGGGGAGGCGAAAAACACACAGAGGGCTCACCACAAAAGAGAGCAGCTGCATACGGTTGCCATGACGCCACACCCAAATCACAACAGCCACCAGGGAGAGGGGGAGAGAGAGAGAGGGAGAGAAAAGAAGTGAGAGTATCAAGCGCTGTAGAAGTGAGAAGAAAGAGATAAAAACAAGTCAGGAGACGACGATGGTTCACGAGCGAGCGGTATTCAATGACAAAGGACGGACTATAACCGAAACAGGCCCGGACAGGCCATGCCCGGAAATGTCAAAACGAAGGTTACTGACCTTGAAATGAGATAGAAAATAATGTATAATCAGTTATGAGGTTAGTTAGCTACACAATACCGAAAATTCGGTGAAAAATGAAATGAGAAATAAATAAATAAATAAATAAATAAATAAATGAGAAAAAAAATTAAAAATCAAGCTCCATGGGGCTAGACACATGACATAGGCCTAACCAAATATCGAAACCCCTGTCAGATTCCACCAACTCCCTCGGAGAAGATGTAGCTTGAACTCGATTACCTCCTAAAAAGACATCTTTTTGGGGCATGGCTCCGCCCACAATGGGCGCAATACGCCCACTCTAGGCAGGACACAACTACATCATGATATCAACCTCCCACCCAAGTTTAATCAAGATCGGATGATATCATCGGGTAGTTATGCTGCGGACAGACAGACACACAGACACACACACAGACAGACGCACACACATGACGAATATAGTGGTCACTTGATAACTCGTGAACCAAAAATTAACGGTTATGTTAGGAAATTAACACAAAGGACAAGCTAATAACAAAGGACAAGTTTTAACATAAAGGACAAGTTTGTATCTAATACAAACGCATCACATATTTATCCACATATATTACAATAGACTTGCCTAAACAGCTACTTCAAAATAACTATCGTTATTTTATAGATGCCCTCTTTTAACCCCTACGAGCCACAGCCACCACAATATTTTAGATTACAGTATATATATTTAAATTGTTCTATACCATGTTGCCATGTAAAGCAAGGGCCAACAAATCACATCACTGCTCGTATCATTTTATCAGATCAACCAATCGGGCCAACAAATCACATCACTGCTCGTATCATTTTATCAGATCGACCAATCGGGCCAACAAATCACATCACTGCTCGTATCATTTTATCAGATCGACCAATCAGGCCAACAAATCACATCACTGCTCGTATCATTTTATCAGATCGACCAATCGGGCCAACAAATCACATCACTGCTCGTATCATTTTATCAGATCGACCAATCGGGCCAACAAATCACATCACTGCTCGTATCATTTTATCAGATCGACCAATCGGGCCAACAAATCACATCACTGCTCGTATCATTTTATCAGATCAACCAATCGGGCCAACAAATCACATCACTGCTCGTATCATTTTATCAGATCGACCAATCGGGCCAACAAATCACATCACTGCTCGTATCATTTTATCAGATCGACAAATCGGGCCAACAAATCACATCACTGCTCGTATCATTTTATCAGATCGACCAATCGGGCCAACAAATCACATCACTGCTCGTATCATTTTATCAGATCAACCAATCGGGCCAACAAATCACATCACTGCTCGTATCATTTTATCAGATCAACCAATCGGGCCAACAAATCACATCACTGCTCGTATCATTTTATCAGATCAACCAATCGGGCCAACAAATCACATCACTGCTCGTATCATTTTATCAGATCAACCAATCGGGCCAACAAATCACATCACTGCTCGTATCATTTTATCAGATCAACCAATCGGGCCAACAAATCACATCACTGCTCGTATCATTTTATCAGATCAACCAATCGGGCCAACAAATCACATCACTGCTCGTATCATTTTATCAGATCAACCAATCGGGCCAACAAATCACATCACTGCTCGTATCATTTTATCAGATCAACCAATCGGGCCAACAAATCACATCACTGCTCGTATCATTTTATCAGATCGACAAATCGGGCCAACAAATCACATCACTGCTCGTATCATTTTATCAGATCGACCAATCGGGCCAACAAATCACATCACTGCTCGTATCATTTTATCAGATCAACCAATCGGGCCAACAAATCACATCACTGCTCGTATCATTTTATCAGATCAACCAATCGGGCCAACAAATCACATCACTGCTCGTATCATTTTATCAGATCAACCAATCGGGCCAACAAATCACATCACTGCTCGTATCATTTTATCAGATCAACCAATCGGGCCAACAAATCACATCACTGCTCGTATCATTTTATCAGATCAACCAATCGGGCCAACAAATCACATCACTGCTCGTATCATTTTATCAGATCAACCAATCGGGCCAACAAATCACATCACTGCTCGTATCATTTTATCAGATCGACCAATCTGGCCAACAAATCACATCACTGCTCGTATCATTTTATCAGATCGACCAATCGGGCCAACAAATCACATCACTGCTCGTATCATTTTATCAGATCAACCAATCGGGCCAACAAATCACATCACTGCTCGTATCATTTTATCAGATCAACCAATCGGGCCAACAAATCACATCACTGCTCGTATCATTTTATCAGATCAACCAATCGGGCCAACAAATCACATCACTGCTCGTATCATTTTACCAGATCAACCAATCGGGCCAACAAATCCCATCACTGCTCGTATCATTTTATCAGATCAACCAATCGGGCCAACAAATCACATCACTGCTCGTATCATTTTATCAGATCAACCAATCGGGCCAACAAATCACATCACTGCTCGTATCATTTTATCAGATCAACCAATCGGGCCAACAAATCACATCACTGCTCGTATCATTTTATCAGATCAACCAATCGGGCCAACAAATCACATCACTGCTCGTATCATTTTATCAGATCAACCAATCGGGCCAACAAATCACATCACTGCTCGTATCATTTTATCAGATCAACCAATCGGGCCAACAAATCACATCACTGCTCGTATCATTTTATCAGATCAACCAATCGGGCCAACAAATCACATCACTGCTCCTATCATTTTATCAGATCAACCAATCGGGCCAACAAATCACATCACTGCTCGTATCATTTTATCAGATCAACCAATCGGGCCAACAAATGGCGCTTTTCCACGTAGTCCTGCTTTTCCTGTGTTTAAACGTCATGCCGACTCCTCAGCTTGCTTTCCTGTTATGAAATCAATATTACAAAATCTCATCACGTTTGATTGGCTTCTGGATTGAGAGCAGCACACAGGTGAGACAAGCCAGAATAGAGGAAATATTGCTTGGTGTTCTCATTGTTGCCAACAAGCTTATCACGTGACTATTTCATTAATCAAAGTGGATTAAATAAAAGAGGCTGACTCAAAAAAACGAACTGGCACGAGGTGTGACGTCAAGGACAATGGATTTGAAGCAGGATTTGCTCATCCGTAGGGATGTATCCTTTATCGTTTATGAAAGACAAACAATAATGCTTCGTCCCAACTTCGACCTTCAGCAGAACCCTTAATGGAGCGAAAAGGCCCTTGTAGGTGCACATGATGGGGTACGTCTGGTCATAAGCTCACTCTTACCAACCTGCCACTTGGCAAGTGTGATGAGGATGCCAAACACCTCTTAATGTCTCAACACCAGGTGAGGGTAGGTCGGGTCTTTGTCCTACAGTGGACTGGCAAGGGGGGTAGGTTTGTTTCAGGTAAAACTTCAGTTATTTAATTAAGTCAGTCTTTGAATCTGAAATGATCCATGTAAAGTAATAGATTGTCTTTGTGGTTGAGGTTGAGCAACCACACCTTCGATTTAGAACGGGCACTTTGTAGAGAGCATACCTCCGCCAGGCTGAACAGTTTAAGTTTTGTATCCCACTGGTAGGCCGGATCTGGATTCGGACCTGAACCAAAATCTTATCAGCTTGTGCTTGTCACCTAACCAACCCATTCACCAAGTTTTGTCATAAACTGCCCACAACCTTTTGAAATATCATCCTATATATCGTTTTTCGCTCCATCTCTCAATGATAAGGAATCACTTCAACAACATAAAAATTCTCGAATCCGGATTCAGATCTTCACCAAAATTGAATCAATTCGTCCTTGTCTCACACCCAACCTGTCCACCAAGTTACGTCCAAATTGATCCATAACTTTTTGAGATATGTTGCTGTATATGGTTTTTGGCCCAATCACTCAATGATAAAGAACCACTTAAATTTTTATCGGATCCGGATCCAGATTTTCACGAAAATCGAATCAATTCTCCTCGTCTCAAACCCAACCTGTCCATCAAGTTTCGTCCAAATCCGTCAATAACTTTTCGAGATATCCTGCTATATATGGTTTTGGCCCTATTTGTCAATGATGAATAACAACTTAAAAAATTATCGGATCCGGATTCAGATCTTCACCAAAATTGAAGAAATTCGTCCTTGTCTCATACCCAACCTGTCCATCAGGTTTCGTCCAAATCCGTCAATAACTTTTTGAGATATCCTGCTATATATGGTTTTTGGCCCTATTTGTCAATGATGAATAACAACTTAAAAAATTATCGGATCCGGATATAGATCTTCACCGAAATTGAATCAATTCGTCCTTGTATCGCACCCAACCTGTCCACCAAGTTACGTCCAAATTGATCCATAACTTTTTGAGATATCCTGCTATATATGTTTTTTGGCCCAATCACTCAATGATGAAGAACCACTTAAATTTTTATCGGATCCGGATCCAGATTTTCACGAAAATCGAATCAATTCCTCCTTGTCTCAAACCCAACATGTCCATCAAGTTTCGTCCAAATCCGTCAATAACTTTTCGAGATATCCCGCTATATATGGTTTTTGGCCCTATTTGTCAATGATGAATAACAACTTAAAAAATGATCGGATCCGTTTTTGTTTTTTTTTTGTTTTTTTTTGTATACTGAATTTGTATACTTTTTTTGATTCAGATCTTCACCAAAATCGAATCAATTCGCCCTTGTCTCAGACCCAACTTATCCACCAACTTTCGGCCGAATCCGTCCATGACGTTTTGAGACGTCATGTTCATAGACAACCAAACAGACAGGGTGTTAAACATTACCTCCGTCCACCTTTCGTGGCGGAGGTAATGAGTAGGTCGGACTAGGTGGGTGAAGACTGATCCTCACTTGGCGATTGAGCTGCACTGCATTCCGCTGTAAAACTTCCCAGTGATATTTTTTATTTCAAACGAATTGGCCTAAAATTAAGTTATTCCCACATTTGGTGTGGTGTGTGTGTGTGTGTGCTGATGCAAAGGTGATCAATGGTGAAGAGGATTTGTTTTGGTGGCACTGATTGTGGCCACCCCAAGCTCCCTTCCAACGTAGCATCACAGGTAAGCAAGACCAGACAAGACAGGCAGGTAGACGCAAAACCTCTGGGATACCAGTCTGCAGGTCACTCCCATTTGACCACATCATGTTGGCATTGCCACTCAAAACCTCGTGTAAAGTGAACATTACGATTTGTATTAATGGAACGTATGCAATGAGTGTGTCTTTTGGGTATACAAAGTCGAGGCTCATGGAAGAGCTAGAACAATGAAAGGATCAGAACGCAATAAAACAAAAGGAAGAGTAGGAAAAGGGGGAAATCACCAACAGTTGAGATTGAGGACAAAATAGAGGGAGAGTTGGACAGATAAGGGATATGGGGAGGAATGAGAGGTACGGGAGGATTCATGGGGTAGATAAGAAGAGGTGGGCTTGGGGAGGGGGTCGAAAAAGATCATGAATTTGGATTGGGGACAATCTTAGATGCTGGTGAACAGCTGTCTTGAAGACCTGGAGGGAGGAACAAGATTGAAGAAAATGTTGAAGTTGATTCTACAAGCGGGAAAAATGAGGAACCAATGAGCGGCGTTGAGCGGTGATCCTGGATTTTGGGAGTTTCACCAGAAGGGGGTTGAGGATGGACCGTGAGTACCCTGCAGACACCTGAGGGGTGGGGAGCAAAGCACAGAAAGAGCAGAGTGCAAGACCAGAAAAGAGGCGATAGAAGATAGAGACCACCAACCTGTCTGCAATGGCGACCACCAACCTGTCTGCAGTGGCAGACCCTAAGACTCAGCTTCTGCGTGGGAGATTCCAATGATCTTGAAGGTCTTGCTTTACATGTCATTAAGTTGAGCAAGAAGTGAGGCAGGTTAGCCAGCCCAGAGGGGAGAGCAATACTCCAAGCTGCGGATGAAGGTCTTATGTAGGTGGATAGGAGTTCAGGTGTGCCATAGGAAGGACTTTGTGCGACGGAGGATGCCCAGCCGGCTGGCTTTAGAGGCCATCTTTGAAATGTGGTTTGACGAAGAAAGATCATGGCTGATAGTGATCATGGCTGATATATGAACCAGGAGTTTGAAAGACTTCTTCAAGAGGATTGTTAAGAAAGTAGATAGGAGGGTTTACCAGACGGTCCTTTTGGAGGGAGATAGTGACAGTGTGACTGTGTGAGATTTGTCAGGATTGTAAGACATATTCCAAATGTTGTCCACCCTGTGATTTTTTTTCAAGGTCTGAAGAGAGAGAGAAGAGGCTGCAGTCTGTCTGAATGATGAGGGATGTCAGAGCCGAGGGTGGAGTCATCAGCAAATAGATCAATGGGATTTTTCCAGAGATTCATAGAGATCATTGATGAAAATGACTGATATGACTCGACCCAGAACATTGACTTTGGGCACTCCAGCCTTGACAGGGAGAGGAGATTAAAGGAGTCCGATGAGAGCCACGCATTGGATATGAGTGTAGAGGAAGTCAGTAAGCCATGTGTGGAGATGGTCTTGAATGTCATAGGCAGAGACTTTGGAGAGCAAGGTGGGATGGATTGGCAATCTGTATCAAAAACACGAGATATATCCAGAGAGACGACCCGAATCTCATGTCTAATAATGAGAGCTTCCATGCGTTGTTGGGAGAGTAGAAGCAGCCAGCATATCCAAGGTGGAGTGACATGGTCTGAAATCAAAATGGTGATCTGATATGAGATTGTTGGAGAAAACGAAGGATTTAACGAAGGAACAAACTACGAAGGTTTTAACTTCTAATAAAGTTTTCATTTTAAATGAAGGATTTAACCTTCAACAAACTTTCAATAAAATTTCAATAAACTAGCACATTATCTGTAAGGTGAATGCGTCCCCCCTCTACGGTAAGTCAAACAAACAAACACACACACACACACACACACACACACACACACACACACACACACACACACACACACACACACATGGTATTTAAACCAGTAGTCACGGGTTCCGTCCAGCAGTTCCCTCGTCCTCTGGTATAAGACCAAATGACCCGGGCATTGTGATACCTTCATGCTTCATTTGAGACTGAGAAACGAAATCAGATACAGGAGTTAAATTAACTGCAATGAAAATAAAAGGAGCACATTAACCATGTGAAACAGGTCATAAATTGAAAGGCAAACCCATCATGCAGTTTTACTCGCTTGAATGGAATATAATTCCTGGTGATACCACCTTGTTTTACTACTGGATTTAATAATTACTGGTTTTAATAATTACTGGTTTTAATAATTCCTGGTGATACCACCTTGTTTTACTACTGGATTTAATAATTACTGGTTTTAATAATTACTGGTGATACCACCTTGTTTTACTACTGGATTTAATAATTACTGGTTTTAATAATTACTGGTGATACCACCTTGTTTTACTACTGGATTTAATAATTACTGGTTTTAATAATTACTGGTGATACCACCTTGTTTTACTACTGGATTTAATAATTACTGGTTTTAATAATTCCTGGTGATACCACCTTGTTTTACTACTGGATTTAATAATTACTGGTTTTAATAATTACTGGTTTTAATAATGACTGGTTTTAATAATGACTGGTTTTAATAATTACTGGTTTTAATAATTACTGGATTTAATAATTACTGGTTTTAATAATTACTGGATTTAATAATTACTGGTTTTAATAATTCCTGGTGATACCACCTTGTTTTACTACTGGATTTAATAATTACTGGTTTTAATAATTCCTGGTGATACCACCTTGTTTTACTACTGGATTTAATAATTACTGGTTTTAATAATTACTGGTTTTAATAATGACTGGTTTTAATAATGACTGGTTTTAATAATTACTGGTTTTAATAATTACTGGTTTTAATAATTACTGGTTTTAATAATTACTGGTTTTAATAATTACTGGTTTTAATAATTACTGGTTTTAATAATTACTGGTTTTAATAATTACTGGTTTTAATAATTACTGGATTTAATAATTACTGGTTTTAATAATTCCTGGTGATACCACCTTGTTTTACTACTGGATTTAATAATTACTGGTTTTAATAATTACTGGTTTTAATAATTACTGGTTTTAATAATTCCTGGTGATACCACCTTGTTTTACTACTGGATTTAATAATTACTGGTTTTAATAATTACTGGTTTTAATAATTACTGGTTTTAATAATTCCTGGTGATACCACCTTGTTTTACTACTGGATTTAATAATTACTGGTTTTAATAATTACTGGTTTTAATAATTACTGGTTTTAATAATTACTGGTTTTAATAATTCCTGGTGATACCACCTTGTTTTACTACTGGATTTAATAATTACTGGTTTTAATAATTACTGGTTTTAATAATTACTGGTTTTAATAATTCCTGGTGATACCACCTTGTTTTACTACTGGATTTAATAATTACTGGTTTTAATAATTACTGGTTTTAATAATTACTGGTTTTAATAATTACTGGTTTTAATAATGACTGGTTTTAATAATTACTGGTTTTAATAATTACTGGTTTTAATAATTACTGGTTTTAATAATTACTGGTTTTAATAATTACTGGTTTTAATAATGACAGGCTTGATAACGACTGGATTTTATAATCACTGCTTTTTATACCGACTGGCCTGATAACTACTGGATTTAATAATCACTGCTTTGAATAACTACTGGATTTAATAATTTATTACTGATTTTAACTCTACGGTATTCATAGAATACTTACCCTGCGCAGTCAACTTGGTGCGAACCAACTCTTCTGTTTTTGATCGTTTTGTTTTTCTTTGATCCAATACGGCTGCCAGACCACGTGACGATGACATCATAAATTTATATTCTCTAATATTATTGTTGCATTGATCATGCTCAATAAATTTCAAACTCATCAGACCAAGCGTTGTCCCTGTCGAATTATGACGTCATAATGGAGGCACCAATGACATCATCGTTAACAACACCTATTCCCCATATGGAGTTCTTTACAATGAGCCACGTTTCAATTTTTTCCATTCAGTGGTTTGGGAGATATAGAGTTGCGAAGTTTTTCCAAGATGGCACCTGCAACACGTGACCTATGACGTCATAATTATCATTGAAATATTCTTCAGGAGGAGGCACTGCTATTGTAAAAATTTCATGTCAATCAGACCAGGAATTGCAGAGAAAAATTTTCATACTGATCAAATCAGGCGTTGTACTTGTCGAATTATGACGTCATAATTAAGGTACCGATAACATCATCATTAACATATCTTATTCCCCAAGGGAAGTACTTGACAATGAGCCATGTTTCAATTTTTTCCATGGAGCGGTTTTGGAGATATAGAGGTGCAACTTTTTTTGATTTTTCCAATATGGCGCCTGTACCACGTGACCTATGACGTCATAATTATCATTTTAAAAATTCTGCAGGAGCCACTCATATTCTGAAAAAATTGTGTCCATAAGACTAACAGTTGCAGAGGAATTGTTTTTCCATACTGATCAGATCATGTTGTACTTGTCGAATTATGACATCATAATGATGACACCAATGACATCATCATCAACATATCTTATTCCCCATGGGGAGTACTTGACAATGAGCAATGTTTAAATTTTTTCCATTCAGCGGTTTGGGAGATATAGAGGTGTAACCTTTTTCCAAGATGGCGTCCGTATGATGTGACCTATGACGTCATAATTGTGAATAAAAAATTATACAGGCGGAGGCATTCCTTTGGTAAAATTTCGTGCCAATCGGACCAACAATTGCCGAGAAAATGAATTTTAAAAATGGAGACACGTACGCACGTAGGTACCCGAATGCTTAACCCTGCTTTTCACTTCGCGAGCACAGGGTAAGAACTACTGCTTTTAATCCCGACTTGCTTGATAACTGCTGGATTTAATAATCACCAGATCTAATAATCACTGGTTTTAATGACATCAAAGACCAACTCCACACATGGCTTACTGAATCATCCATTTATAGTAGAAGTAAATAGATGTATTGAAGACGTATAATTCTTCACTATTGAGAGATGGGGCCAAAAACTATATATGTGTTGCCCGTTAGACTCGGACACAACTTCATTCGGGGCTACTTCACCTGGAATAATTTTGTTGTAGAGTCGCAAAAGGAAACTTTGGAACTTCAATCAGAACTTCACAAAACAGTAGTAACTGGAGAGTAAGTCAACAAAACAACAAAACAACAAAACAAACAGAGTAGGTCAACACAAAACTAGGGCAACGTCAAGGCAAAAGCAGTTGTGGTCAAACGCGTGTTGTATTTCCTCCCAAACCAACACCAACATCTCCTCCAGAATGATCCCCCGAGGATCGCGCCTCACGCAGCTTCGTACAGGCTTCTCATAATAGTCAGGTTCACTATGTCAATAAATTATATTTCGTTCAAAATCATGGTAGATGAGCAAACCTATACATTTTTGGAAAGGTTATAGCATAAGGAAACTAAAAATCAATGTTTACATTTGGAGAGATACCTGTATGGCGGCCATTTTGGATTTTCAAAATGGCCACTGTAAAATACATATTTTGTTCTATTTCTGCCTCTAATTACCCCAAAAACTTTTTAAATATACTAAACCTATATTTTCAGGGACAAGGAATCCAATGAAAGTATCAAATTAGTGCTATGGGGAATGGTAAGACACGAATCAAAGGTTTTGAATTGCAAAATACTGTCTTTATATTCGCGATAAGTTGCATAATCAAATACATGTTATCATTTTGTACAGGCAGTTAATAACATCAAAATGTGTCACAATAATTCATATCACCAAACATACACAGGCAGTCAGCAAAATCATATATACACATGCAGTCAGTATAACTTCACATCTACACAGGCAGTCAATGACAAAATATACACAGGCGGTCAATGGCATCAAACATACACGATTACAGAATATGCCATTCAGAGTTCGTCATCACTGTCCTGTGTGTCGTATCCGACAATATAGTCTGCATCGTTTTCACAGTCCGTTCCACACAAGCAAAGGTCGGTCAAATTGATTGGCAAATCGAATCGATCGAATTGGTCGATCGAAGCGATTGGTCGAATGGTCGAATGGAATTGGTCGATTGGACGAATTGGTCGAATCGAATTGGTCGGAATTGGCAAATGTAAACATTGATTTTCAGATTTTCCATGTAATAACGTTTCCAAAAATGTATAGGTTTGCTAATCTACCATGACTTTGAACGAAAAAACATAGTGAACCTGACTATAATGTCATGGCCGCCTCCGTCCCTCTCAGCCTGAAACGCCACGTCCCCGTCCCCCCTTCACCCTCTGTCAGTTCCGCTCCCTGATGGGCATGGCCAACTCTAACTCTAAAGGGACTCTGTTACGTTTTGGTGCTGGTTAACATTTTACCACCCGGTTACATATGTATAGCATGATATTTCAAAGCGTCGTGGACGACTTATGACAAGACTAGGTGGATGAGTTGGTTCGGTGACAAGGATAAGCCGATTAAATTTTGGTTCAGGTCTGGATCCAGTGGATGCAAAATGCAAAATGCAACAGTTCGGCCTGGTGAAGGTGTATGCTCCACCGAGTGCCGTTCTAGATACTACAAGAACTACAGAGAATTGTTACATCAAAATACCACTAAAGTCCACATTTACCACGTTCGAGTTCCATGATTTACAACTCCACCAGTTGTTATTGCTGAGTCTTTCTTCAAGGTCGTCCTGATTGTTGTGAATGCCAGTCGCCAGGTATTCATCACCAATATTCACTTCAGGTTCTTACATGTGCGGTCTATCCAGCACCGTCAACATCATGATTTTGACTCTCGTTGTAAACTGAGGATTCTTCATCAGAAAATATTCGTCAAATTCACACGAGTTGGAAGCGACTTGAGCGGCCATTATTATTTGAGTGCCGAGACAAATGTTCCGGTGATGACATCACACAGATGACGCAATGACCATGGATGTTCTCTGGAAGTTTTAGGGGCGTACCAGCTGAGTTGGGTTTTAATTTTATTTTTTACTTTAATGCCTCAAAATTCTTCGAACAAGCGTTACGCCTAGGTCCCCCGTCGGTGAAGTAATGTGAGTTGACAAAGTGGAAGAGGCAAGGCGGCCATCTTGGATTTTGACGTGGCGACCCAATTTTCAATAGCGTTCTTCCTTATGCCTAGATACACCCACACACCAGATTAGAAGTTGGTACTTCGCTTATTTTTCAGGATATTCTGCTCACAAGGTTCAGACATACATGGCGGCGGCTATCTTGGATTTTGACGTGGTGACCCAATTTTCAATAGGGTTCTTCCTTATGCGTAGATACACCCACACACCAGATTAGAAGTTGGTACTTCGTTTATTTTTCAGGATATTCCGCTCACAAGGTTCAGACATATATATGGTGGCGGCCATCTTGGATTTTGACGTGGCGACCCAATTTTCAATAGCGTTCTTCCTTATGCCTAGATACACCCACACACCAGATTAGAAGTTGGTACTTCGCTTATTTTTCAAGATATTTCGCTCACAAGGTTCAGACATACATGGCGTCAGACATACATGGTGGCGGCCATCTTGGATTTTGACGTGGGTTGCACCCACACACCAGATTAGAAGTTGGTACTTCGCTTATTTTTCAAGATATTCCGCTCACAAGGTTCAGACATATATATGGTGGCGGCCATCTTGGATTTTGACGTGGAGACCCAATTTTGAATAGGGTTCTTCCTTATGCCTAGATACACCCACACACCAGATTAGAAGTTGGTACTTCGCTTATTTTTCAAGATATTTCGCTCACAAGGTTCAGACATACATGGCGTCAGACATACATGGTGGCGGTCATCTTGGATTTTGACGTGGGTTGCACCCACACACCAAATTAGAATTTGGTCCTTCGCTTACGCACGCACGCACGTACGCACGCATGCGCGCACGCACGCACGGACGAACGGACGCACACACGGACGGACGGAGGGGAAAACCATAGTCCCCCTTTCGCTCCGCGGTGCGACGGGGAACAATTAAAAACCACGTTCAGTTCTGTGTTTATTACGTACAAATAATTATTTTCACATAAAAAATTTTTTTTCCTGATTCTGTGGACATTTGAGGTCCGAATCCAGATCCGACCTATCGGTGGGATACAAAACGTAAACTGTTCAGCCTGGTGAAGGTACGATATGAACTCTACCGAGTGTCCGTTCTAGTTAGCCCATCCCTTGCAAAGCAGGAGACAGGGTTTTGTAATCACTTATGTGTGCCTGCGTCTGCGTGTCGGTGTGTGTGTGCGTCTGTCTGTCTGTCTGTCTGGGCCGTAACATTTTACCATTTGAGATATTGTCATCAAATTTTCACCAAAGCTTTATTATAAAACGGAGAAGGCAAATTAATAATAATTTTGTCAAAAGGTCAAAGCTCAGCATCACATAAAATCATCAATTTTCATCCAGTTGACTGAAATTTAAATTTAGAAATTTGAGTTTTGTCATCAAATTTTCAACAAAGCTTTATTATGAGAATATAGAGAAGGCAAATTAATAATTTGGTCAAAAGGTCAAAGTCACAAAGGTCAGTGTCACATAAAATCGTCAATTTTCACCCGGTTGACCTGAAATTTTAAGAATTTGCATATTGGGTCACTGAATTAGTTCACCAATCAAAAGCTAGAAACTGTTTATTTATTTTTTTTAACTAAAGCTCAAAGGTCAAGGCTGCATAAAATCGCCAATTTTAAGTTTGTATTTTTTTTTTTTTACTGTTTTCGTTATTTTGAGCATGTGGAAGAAGAAGAGGACGACTAAATACAAATGGATGCAGACGGGGCTTTGCATTTTCAGAAGCTTTCTAGTTCATTTTGTATTCTATCTCTTCCACATGTCTCGACTTTGTATACAAAAATAAACATCTTAGGAAGAGAACAGACAGCTTTTATAAAAGGAAAAAAATATTGTAACGATAACATTCTTTCTTGTCCTTACAACAATAACTGAACAGTCAGTCGAATGGCAAAAAATCCGTTATATGTTAATTTTGTCGACTTTGAAAAAGCTTTTGATCATGTTCATTGAGAGTCACTATGGAAACTGTTGACAAAGGATGAATAACCTGAAAAGATAATCAAAATGATTAAAATGTTACATGAAGGCTTCACCTGCAGTGTAATTCATGATAGTAAACTGTCACCATCATTTCCAGTTAAGACAGGTGTGAAGCAAGGATGCATGCTCTCGCCAACTCTCTTTCTAATTGTAATGGCCTGGCTTAGGAAAGGAAACAGGAATCGAATGGACGGCCAATAAAGTTTTACATTATTTGGACTACAACCGACAATTTAGCATTCATTTCAAATACGTTTGGAAAGATTCAAGAGAAGACAAAACATTTATGAAGAAAGGCAAAAAAAGTGTGCTTGAAAATCGTCGCCAAAACGAAATTGATGAGATTAAATACTGAACCTCAAGATCTGCTTTTGAATGGAAATAAGATTGAATACATTTAGAAACATTTATGTATTTAGGAACAATATTGGATAAAAATAGAGGAACCGAGAAAGATATTGAGGTCAGTATCAACAAAGCAAGAAAATCATTAGTTGGTCTCAGTAAAGTATGGACGAACAAAAACATATTGTCATGTGGCTGGGGGGGAGATCCATAACTAGACTGTGGCGAGTGCAGTATGGTCCGTGTGTTTCGAGTAGGCTAGATTGCCATGTAACAGGGGCCTGGCAGAGAAATTGTTTGTTACACATGATCCTGAGGAGGCAACATATGGAATTTATAGACAGGGTAGACATTAATTTTGTGGGAGTAAGCATCTGATGTTTGTGAGTGAGGCTAATTGATGAGGACTTCTAATAACAGAGACACATTTTTGTCACGTGTGTGAAAGGCCATCACAATTAGTTTGGCCAGTGTGTGTCAGTCATGGCGGGGTAATGTGCTGTGGAGCCGGAAACGCCATTGTGCATTTGTTTTTATTGGTGTGGCCCTGTGGGCGGGATGGCCAGAGGTGAACTCCACCCATGAGGAGAAGAAACTCAAGAGAGACCGGAAGACGAGGAAGAGAAGGGCTTCGTGTGTGGGTGTGTGTGTGTGTGTGTGTGTGTGTGTGTGTGTGTGTGTGAAAGAGGGAGAGATAGACATTGAGGGAGAGGGAGAGGTAGAGGCAGAGGCAGAGAGAGAGAGAGAGAGAGAGAGAGAGAGAGAGAGAGATGGACAGAGAGATCAGGAAGCTTCGTGTGAAAGGAACACATGAGAGCAAGTGGTCTGAGGTGTATTATAGTGGTTCTCTCTAGAGTTTTGGCATCAACCTGTGTTTTTGGCGGGCCTGGCTAAAGAGGACGAAGGGCAGACCAGGAGGACTCGCTTGGAGGAAAAAGGGGTCCACGACGCCTGGTGGAGGCTGATCGTCGCTGGCCTGACTCATGACTGAATTTCATTGTGCTCGTTTTGGATTTTGGCATCTTGGGAGCTACTCGTCACTGACTCTCACACCTGGCTTCCAAATCTGCATCCACCTTGAACATCAGAGAAAAGGGAAATCTCACCTGCATCATTAGCTTGTTGTATAGGTGTGATCTGTGGCACCTAGTGGGTTGGAATTTGTGCTTTATTTCTCATCGTTGTACATAAGTCAGGGTGCTTCCCTTTACGTCTTTGTGCCCTTTTGATTTGCTTTCTCCATTCTGTGTTTGTTTATAGCGTCTTCTTTACCCTGTTCCCTGTTTAATTTACAAAATAAATCCTATAAAAAGGTAAGAAAACGTGTTTGACATATTTGCTTTTCATGTGCGTTTGCCGTCGATTTTGGCCCAATTGAATAATCCTTGGAGAACAGTAAAGTTGCACAGGTTAATTGAACGCAGTGCAATAAAAGATCGTTTCGTCCATCTTCCGAGACTAAAGGTCCCAGCGCTGAGGGTTTTGTCTTGATGGGAGCTCAGACGTGACACTACCATTCAAAACTAAAATGAAAATATTCAATTCCAAAATAAAATTGTTTCTTTTGTTTGGTGAAGAGTGCTAGAAGACAACCAAAAAGATAGAGGGCAAATCTAGGGGATTTTAGCAGAGATATTTAAGGAGAAATTTTAAGGTTTTCTGGATAGAAAGAATCTCAAAATGAACAAGAAGGAGAATTGCTTTGCTACATGTCCACCCACCAAATTTCAGTTCAGTATCAGTAAACACCCCTTTATTTGGGTGATGTCTGATGCTGTGTTTGGTGGTAAAAACAACAAAAATAACCCGATGTACATACATGAAGCAAAAAACATAATTACGGCTTATATGCAAATACAATACATCGTGGTTACACCTGGGATCATTCCAATTGAACTGGGCCACGGACTAACACCCGGGCCTCTACTAAGGTTTCCTGATCTGTGCTGCTTCATTGGGGTGGAGTCAAGCCACCTGTCCAGCCAATGGGTGTATAGCAATGGGGAAGTCAGGGAAGTGGAGTCAGGGAAGCTGAAAACTGAGCCATGTATAACATGGGATATTTTTTAAGTTCATAAAGGGCATAACTCCATGAAAAATTGGGGAAGCGCCCTTAAAATCAAACTTGTTCTGTAACTTATCATATTAAAGCCATGTACCAAGTTTCAGTTGAATATGTTAAAGGGTAAGGTCGGAAAGTCTTTAAAACTACCAAGTCAGATGGACGGGCAGACAGATGGAGAGCAAACCTATAATCCCCTCTGGTAAAAGCGGGAGGAGACAATAATAACCAAGAAGAACAGGGCAAAAATATATCAATGAAGACATGAAAGAGAGAAGATAGGTAGCTTGTACATGCAATGAGGAAAGATAAAGACATTTTGATAGAATATTCTGTGTTCTAGAAACCAAGTGCGAACGGAAAGAGAGGACCACCGAGAGAAACTTGGAGGAATTCTGTCCAAACAGACCAAAAAGCTTTCAATATGATGGAAATGAAAGAACTGGAAGAGTTGGTGATGGGGAAGAAATGGCGAAATTGTGCTGTGGTAAGTATTTACATAAAGTAAGATATATCTGTAAAAATAGAAATTCGTATTTAGTAAGTTAGTATTTAGTAAAAACTGGCTTTAATAACCACCGGGTTTAATAACTACCGGCTTCAATAACCACCAGCTTTAATAACTATCAGTTTTAATAACTAATACTGTCTTTAATAAGCACTGGCTCGAACAACTACGAACTTTAATAAGTACAGGCTTTAATAACCACCAACCTTAATAGCTACCGGCTTTAACAACTACCAAATTTAATAACCACTGGATTTAATAAGCACCCACTTTAACAACTACAAACTTTAATAACTACCTGGTTTAATAACTACCGGATTTAATAACCACCAACTTCAATAACTACCAACTTTAATAATTAATACTGGCTTTAAGAAGCACCGGCTTTAACAACTACCAACCAACTTTAATGAGCAACGGATTTAATAACCACCAACTTTAATAACCACCAACTTTAATAATGGCCAGCTATAATAAGCACCGGCTTTAATAACCACTAACTTTAATAATTGCCAGCTTTAATAAGCATTGGCTTTAATAACTACCGGCTTTAATAACCACCAACTTTAATAAATACCGGCTTCAATAACCACCAACTTTAGGAATCACCAGCGTTAATAAGCACTGGCTTCAATAACTACCAGCTTTAATAATTAATACTGGCTTTAATAAGCACCGGCTTTAACAACTACCAACATTAATAAGCACCGGCTTTAATAACCACCAACTTTAATAACCACCAACTTTAATAATGGTCAGCTATAATAAGCACCAGCTTTAAAAACCACTAACTTTAATAACCACCAACTTTAATAAATACCGGCTTCAATAACCACCAACTTTAGGAATCACCAGCGTTAATAAGCACTGGCTTCAATAACTACCAGCTTTAATAATTAATACTGGCTTTAATAAGCACCGGCTTTAACAACTACCAACATTAATAAGCACCGGCTTTAATAACCACCAACTTTAATAACCACCAACTTTAATAATGGCCAGCTATAATAAGCACCGGCTTTAATAACCACTAACTTTAATAATTGCCAGCTTTAATAAGCATTGGCTTTAATAACTACCGGCTTTAATAACCACCAACTTTAATAAATACCAGCTTCAATAACCACCAACTTTAGGAATCACCAGCGTTAATAAGCACTGGCTTCAATAACTACCAGCTTTAATAATTAATACTGGCTTTAATAAGCACCGGCTTTAACAACTACCAACATTAATAAGCACCGGCTTTAATAACCACTAACTTTAATAACCACCAACTTTAATAATTGCCAGCTTTAATAAGCATTGGCTTTAATAACTACCGGCTTTAATAACCACCAACTTTAATAAATACCGGCTTCAATAACCACCAACTTTAGGAATCACCAGCGTTAATAAGCACTGGCTTCAATAACTACCAGCTTTAATAATTAATATTGGCTTTAATAAGCACCGGCTTTAACAACTACCAACATTAATAAGCACCAGCTTTAAAAACCACTAACTTTAATAACCACCAACTTTAATTATTGCCAGCTTTAATAAGCATTGGCTTTAATAACTACCGGCTTTAATAACCACTAACTTTAATAACTACCGGCTTTAATAACCACCAACTTTAGGAATCACCGGCGTTAATAAGCACTGGCTTGAATAACTAACAACTTCAATAACCACCAACTTTAAGAATCACCGGCGGTAATAAGCACTGGCTTTAATAACCACCAACTTTAAGAATCACCGGCGTTAATAAGCACTGGCATTAATAACTAACAACTTTAATAACTAACAACTTTAATAACTAACAACTTTAATAACCACCAACTTTAAGAATCACCAGCGTTAATAACTAAAACTTTAATAACTACCGGCTTTAATATGCACTGGCTTTAATAACTGACACCTTTAATAACTACCTGCTTTAATAAGCACCGGCTTTAATGACGAACAACTTTAATAACTACCGGCGTTAATAAGCACTGGCTTTAATAACTAACAACTTTAATAATTACCAGCTTTAATAAGCACTGGCTTTAATAACTAACAACTTCAATAACTATCGGCTTTAATAAGCACTGACTTTAAAAACTAACAACTTTAATAACTACTGGCTTTAATAAGTACTGACTTTAATAATTACCAATTTTAATAACTACTGGCTTTAATAAGCACTGACTTTAATAATTACCAACTTGAATAACTACCGGCTTTCATAAGCACTGACTTTAATAATTACCAACTTTAGTAACTACCGGCTTTAATAAGCACTGACTTTAATAATTACCAACTTTAATAACTACCGGCTTTTATAAGCACTGACTTTAGTAATTACCAACTTTAATGACTACCGGCTTTAATAAGCACGGGCTTTAATAACTACCGGCTTCAATAACCACCAACTTTAGGAATCACCAGCGTTAATAAGCACTGGCTTCAATAACTACCAGCTTTAATAATTAATACTGGCTTTAATAAGCACCGGCTTTAATAACCACCAACTTTAATAACCACCAACTTTAATAATGGTCAGCTATCAGCTACTGTCATCATGCCAGCTGGCTGGGTGTGGGTTCATCTCTCACCAGCCATGGCACCTCAGCAAAGGACTTCTGCGGCTCATTGGGACTGACACAATCTGTCAATTTCCCAACCCGGATCTCAGTCAATGGAGTATCTTCTCTTCTGGACTTGGTTATGACTAACTTCCCTGCAAATGTCTACTGCTCTTCTTCTGCTCCAATCGGTTCTTCTGATCATGTGCTTGTTAAAGTGGACATCTCTCTGACCATTCTCAGAGAGCCTCCTCAGCGTCGACGAGTCTGGCATTTCACTCAGGCTGACTGGCATGGTCTGCAAGCAGCCATCAATCATCTGGACTGGTCTCCCATCTCTACTGCCTCTGACATAAATTCTTCCTGGGAATTCTTCCAAAGCAAACTGCTCTCTCTCATGCACAGATTTATCCCATCTCGTCTTCAGTTGTCTTACCCTTCCTCCCGTCCATGGTACACTGAATCTTGTGGTGAGGCAGTTGCCCTGAAACAACTTATTTGCCTCTTGGAAGGCAAATCCAACTGAAGGCAATCTCCGTTCCTTCCACCAAGCTCGGAACAAGTGTGTGTCTAGCCTCAGGAGTGCCAGGAAGCACTATCTCTCCACACTCAAGATTGAACTCTCAAACCTGTCTCCTTCCTCCAAATCCTGGTGGCGTCTGGTCAAATCCGTTTCTGGTGTTTGTTCCCCCTCCATCCCCTCCCTTACCTCAAATGGCTACACAGTTGACACCGCACGTGACAAAGCTGAATGCCTCAACTCTGTGTTTGCCTCAAAATCTTGTGTCCCAAACCCATCTCTCTCTGTTCCCACCTTTCCCAGTCGAACCCAACTGCTCCAGGACTCTGTGTCCTTCTCTCCTGACAAGGTGGAGAAGTTTCTGTCAAACCTCGTCTCTGATTCTGCAACTGGACCAGACGGCATCAGCCGACGGGTCCTAAAATCCTGCTCTGCCGCTCTATCTTTTTTTCTTTTTTTTTTCTTTTCTTTATTTTTATTTTTATTTTTTTTATACAAGATCGAGGCTCGTGAAAGAGAGAACATTAATCACACAGAAAGACAAACCGACACATAAAACATATAACATAGGGAGCGGTAGACAAGATGGGGAGAGAGACGGAAGGACACAAACACAACATTTGAGAGCAGGGACCGAGAGACATGGAGACATCGAGAGATCTGAGAGAGGGCGAGGGCTTTGGGGGGGGGGGGGGAGTGGGAAGGGGGCGGTGGGAGAGGTATAAAACATATGGACACTGCCAGGACTTCCAGGAAAGAAGTTGGAATTTCAAACAAGGTGGATCTGGGGTGAATTAGCGGGGGTAGAAAAGATCAAGGTTTTGGATGGGGGAAGATAAGAGATGGTGGTGAACAGCTGTTTTAAAGACCTGGAGGGAGGAGTGGGATTGAAGGCAGTGAGGGAGTTTGTTCCAGAGGCGGGAGAAAAGAGGAATGAAAGAGTGAAGGTGAGCAGAGAGCCGAGATTTCGGCAGTTTAACCATCAGAGGGTTGCTGGCAGATCTTGTGCGACCTGTAGGAATATTTGGGGGACAGAGCACAGAGAGAGCTGGGGGTGCAAGGCCGGAGAGGAGTCGGTAGAAAACAGAAAGACCACCTACCTGCCTGCGGTGAGTGAGTGAAAGGCCCTCAGAGATAGCTTCATCGCGGGAGATTCCAATAATTCTGAAAGCTTTGGTTTCAACAGCGTGAAGCCGAGCTAGGTGTGAGGCAGGAGCACCAGCCCATAGGGGAGAACAGTATTCCATTGAGCTGCGGATGAAAGCCTTGTATGTGGTGAGGAGCTCAGGTGTGCCGAGGAAGGACTTTGCACGACGGAGGATGCCCAGTCGGCGACTGACTTTGGAGGCCAGCTTGGAAATGTGGTTTTCCCAAGAAAGATCATGGCAGATAGTGAGACCCAAAATCTTGAGCGACAGAACTTCTTGGAGAGGATTGTTGAGAAAGTAGATGGGAGGGTTGTCCAGTCGATCTTTTCGGAGAGACATAGTAAGAGTGTGAGATTTGTCAGGATTGAAAGACATGTTCCACTTGTTTGACCAGTCTGTGATTTTGTCCAGGTCTTCAGAGAGTGAGGAGGCAGCAGACTGCCGATCTGAGGGAAGAGGAATGGAGCGGCAGAGAGTGGAGTCATCAGCAAAGAGATAGAGAGGATTTTCGAGAGAGTCAGAGAGATCATTGATGAAGACCAGAAAAAGCACGGGGCCCAGAACACTGCCTTGGGGAACTCCAGCCTGAACAGGAAGAGGAGATGAGAGAAACCCATTCAGGGCCACACGTTGACGACGACGAGAGAGGAAGTCCGCCAGCCATGCGTGGAGCTTTCCATGGATACCAAAGGAGGAGAGTTTGGTGAGCAGAGCGGGGTGCCAGACCGTGTCGAAGGCACGTGATATGTCGAGGGAGACAGCTCTAATTTCCTGTTTGGCATTGAGGACCTCCATCCATTGTTGAGACAGCAGAAGCAGCATGTCCAGAGTAGAGTGACCTGGTCTGAAACCAAATTGATGATCAGAGATCAAGCCATTGGAGAAGAGGAAAGATTTCATATCCGAAGCAATGATGGATTCCATGACTTTGCTGATAATTGGGAGAAGGCTAATTGGTCTGTAGTTGCTAGGATCTGTTTTTGCACCTTTTTTGTGCAAAGCGGTGATGTTGGCTGATTTCCAAGCAGATGGCAGTTGACCTTGAGCAAAAGAGAGGGTGAAGAGAACAGAGAGAGGGTGAGATAGAGCAGCAGAGCAGGATTTTAGGACCCGTGGGCTGATGCCGTCGGGTCCAGTTGCAGAATCAGAGTCGAGGGTTGACAGAAACTTTTCCACCTTGTCAGGAGGAAAGGACACGGAGTCCAGGAGCAGCAGGGTACGACTGGGTATGGTGGGTACAGAGAGGGATGGGTTTGGGACACAAGATTTAGAGGCAAACACAGAGTTGAGGCATTCAGCTTTTTCACGTGCGGAGTCAGCTGTGTAGCCGTTTGAGGTAAGGGAGGGGATGGAGGGGGAACAAACACCAGAAACGGATTTGACCAGACGCCACCAGGATTTGGAAGAGGGAGACAGATAAGAGAGTTCGGTCTTGAGAACGGAGAGATATTGTTTCCTGGCTCTCCTGAGGGTGGACACACACTTGTTTCGGGCTTTGTGAAAGGAAATGAGATTTCCTTCCGTTGGATTTGCTTTCCAGGAGACGAAGGCAAGTTGTTTCTGGGCAACAGCCTCACCACAAGATTCCGTGTACCATGGACGGGAGGAAGGGTATGACAACTGAAGACGAGATGGGATAAATCTGTGCATGAGAGAGAGCAATTTACTTTGGAAGAATTCCCAGGATGAGTTGATGTCAGAGGTGGTAGAGATGGGAGACCAGTCCAGATGATTGATGGCTGCTTGAAGACCGTGCCAGTTGGCCTGAGTGAAATGCCAGACTCGTCGACGCTGAGCAGGCTCCCTGAGGATGGTCAGAGAGATGTCCACTTTAACAAGGACATGATCAGATGATCCGATCGGAGCAGAAGAAGAGCAGCAGACATTTTCAGGGAAGTTAGTCATAACCAAGTCCAGAAGAGAAGATGTTCCGTTGACTGAGATCCGGGTCGGGAAATTGACAGATTGTGTCAGTCCCAGTGAGTCGCAGAAGTCCTTTGCTGAGGAGCCATGGCTGGTGAGAGAGGTACCCACACCCAGCCAACTGGCATGATGACAGTTGAAATCACCACATATGAGGAAGAGAGAGTTGGGATGAGTAGATAGAAGTTGGTCCATATCATCAGACAGCGAGATGTAGATGGAGTCATCACTGTTTGGTGGACGGTACAACACACATATGAACAAGAGGTGGGAGCGAAGGGGAAGCCGTAGCCAGAGGTATTCCTGGGGGTGAGGTGGAGAGAGTGCAGTGCAGGGCGAGTGAGGAAGAGAGTTTTTGATAAAGATAGCAACCCCGCCTCCAGGACGAGGCTCAGGTCTATCATACCGGAGGAGGGAGTAGCCCGGGAGAGATACTATGGAATCAGAGACATCATAAAGGAGGAAAGTTTCTGTTAGGCAGATCACGTCTGGTTTGACAGAAGCAACCTGTATGGAGAGATCAGTTAAGTTTGAACGAAGGCCCTGGATGTTTGAGGTCCATACCGTTAATGAAGAGGAAGGGGGAGCATCAGATACAGAACAGGGGGGAGGAGGGGTAGGGTAAGATGTGGAAGAGGTGGAAGAGGTAGGGAGAGCTGTTGAAGGTGTGTCAGAGATTTCAGAATAGCTCGGAGAAAGGGAAGGATGGGGCGGACAAAAGGTTTGATGGTGATTGGGTGAGCCACAATGAGGTGTTATTTGAGGAGGGGGAAGAGCGAGGCAGAAGGTTGAGGGAGATGGAGGTGAGAGTTTGAAGGGGGAAGAAGCGGGGAGGACGCTTTGAGGAGGGGGAGTGAGAGGGGGGAAATTGAGAAGCAATGAGGGTGGGGAGATTTGAAGGGGAGGGGTGAGGGGGGAGTTTGGGAGGGAAGGGACAAGGGGAGGGATTTGAAAGGGATGGGATATGGGGGAGATTTGGAGGGGAGGGGTGAGGCAGGAGTCTAGGAGGGGAGGGGCGAGGGGGCGTCTTGGCGGGGAGGGGTGAGAGGGTAGTTTAGGAGGGAGGGGGCAAGGGGGGAGATTTGAAAGGGATGGGTGATGGGGAAGATTTGGAGGGGAGGGGTGATGGGGAAGATTTGGAGGGGAGGGGTTATGGGGAAGATTTGGAGGGGAGGGGTGAGATTGGATTTTTGAAAGTGTACGATTTATGGGAAACGAACATTTATTGCAAAATGAGTTTCTTGTGACCTTCGAGTTAAAAATACGTTTAAGGACGCTGGATGGAGGATGGAGTGCAGGAGAGTTTAGGGAATGTAGAAAAAAGGCACTATAGGAGATGGATATTTTTTTTGGGATGAATTGATTTGGTGAGCAAGTCGAAAGCAGCCTTTTAAAGAAGAAGAAGAAAAAGGTGTTATAAAATATGACGGAATACATAACTTGAGGGGAAAGTGTAAACATTGAAGGTTAATGAGTGAAAACTATCTGGGGAAATGGGGGAGAAACACGTGGTCGAAGAACGAACGAACGAATAAGAATGAATAAACGAATGAGAACAGAGAAGGAAATGTTTTTTTTTTTTTTTTTTTTTTTTTTTTTTGAGTTGAGATTTACACAAGGAAGTAGGCTATGGGTGAAAAGACTGGGAATACAGAGAACGAAAGTTATTGGATCACAAACGACGGACCGCTGAGAAAAACAAAGCCTCAAGGTTGTACAGTGCACACTGTACAAGGCCTCAAGACACGACACGAATTAACACGATTTTCAATGCAGGTATGAAAGATTTGCACCGAAAAATCTTCGTCGGGACACAATATACGTACAACACCATAAATAAATACAGTTTTAACGAAAATACAAATGGGAACAATCACTTAACTTCGATTTCAAATCGTTCGCGACGCGGCAAAGGCCTTGCTCGCGACACGGCAAACAGACGATCAATTTATGAAAGATAAACACCGAGAAACAACCAAAGTTGCACACAATAACTTCAAACACCGAAAGATAAATACAGTTTCGACAAAATACAATTGTGAACAGACTTCACTTCGAAAAACGTGGAGACCGTGTGGAGCTTCGAAAATCCCTGCCGCCGTCTCCAAGATCTCGCGAGATCTCCACCCTCTCTCTGTTCTAACCCTCTAACCCTCTCTCTGTTCTTTTCACCCTCTCTTTTGCTCAAGGTCATCTGCCAGCATCTTCGAAATCAGCTAACATTACCGCTTTACACAAAAAGGTGCAAAAACAGATCCTTGTAACTACAGACCAATCAGCCTGCTTCCAATTATCAGCAAAGTCATGGAATCCATCATTGCTTCGGATATCAAATCCTTCCTCTTCTCCAATGGCTTGATCTCTGATCATCAATTTGGATTCAGACCAGGTCATTCTACTCTGGACATGTTGCTTCTGCTGTCTCAACAATGGATGGAGGTCCTCAATGCCAAACAGGAAATCAGAGCTGTCTCACTTGACATATGACGTGCCTTCGATATGGTCTGGCATCCAGCTCTGCTCACCAAATTCTCCTCCTATGGTGTCCATGGAAATCTCCACTCATGGCTTGCAGACTACCTCTCTGGTCGAAGGCAACGTGTGGCCCTGAATGGATTTCTCAAATCTCCCCTTCCTGTTCTGGCTGGAGTTCCCCAAGGTAGTGTTCTGGGCCCTGTGCTATTTCTGGTCTTCATCAATGATCTCTCAGACTCTCTGGAGAATCCTCTCTATCTCTTTGCTGATGACTCCACTATCTGCCACTCCATTTCTCATCCCTCAGATCGGCAGTCTGCAGCCTCCTCATCTCTGCAGACCTGGAAAAATCACAGACTGGTCAAACAAGTGGAACATGTCTTTCAATCCTGACAAATCACACACTCTTACAATGTCTCTCCGAAAGGACCGACTGGAAAACCCTCCCATCTACTTTCTCAACAATCCTCTCCAAGAAGTTCTGTCGCTCAAGCTTTTGGGTCTCACTATCTGCCATGATCTTTCTTGGGAAAACCACATTTCCAAGCTGGCCTCCAAAGCCAGTCGCCGACTGGGCATCCTCCGTCGTGCGAAGTCCTTCCTTGGCACACCTGAGCTCCTCACCACATGCAAGGCTTTCATCTGCAGCTCAATGGAATACTGTTCCCCCCTCTGGGCTGGTGCTCCTGCCTCACACCTAGCTCGGCTTCACGCTGTTGAAACCAAAGCTTTCAGAATCATTGGAATCTCCTGCGATGAAGTTAACTCCGAGGGCCTTTCACTCACTCACTGCAGGCAGGTTGGTGGTCTTTCTGTCTTCTGCCGACTCCTCTCCGGCCTTGCTCCCCCAGCTCTCTCTGTGCTCTGTCCCCCCAATATTCCTTCAGGTCGCACAAGATCTGCCTGCAACCCTCTTATGGTTAAACTGCCAAAGTCTAGGCTCTCTGCTCACCTTCACTCTTTCATTCCCCTTTTCTCCCGCCTCTGGAACAAACTCCCCCACTCCCTTGAATCCCACTCCTCTCTCCAGGTCTTTAAAACAGCTGTTCACCACCATCTCTTATCTTACCCCATCCAAAACCTTGATCTTTTCTACCCCCGCTAATTCACCCCAGATACATTTTTTTTCTTCTTTTTTTTCTTAAATTCCAACTTCTTTCCTGGATGTCCTTGCAGTGTTCATATGTTTTATACCTCTCCCACCTCCCCCAAAGACCTCCCCCTCCCACATTTCTCCCGTTGTCCATGCTCTCAAATGTTGTGTTTGTGTCCTTCCCCCTCACCTCTCTCCACTCTCCCTCTCTCCCCATCTTGTCTGCCGCTCCCCTTATTTTTTGTGTTTTGTGTGTCGGTTTGTCTTTTTGTGTGATTAATGTTAGCTCTTTCACGAGCCTCGATCTTGTATACAAAAAGAAAAAAGAAAAAAAAAAGAAGCTATAAGCACCGGCTTAAAAACCACTAACTTTAACAACCACCAACTTTAATAATTGCCAGCTTTAATAAGCATTGGCTTTAATAACTAACGGCTTTAATGACCACCAACTTTAATAATTACCGGCTTTAATAACCACTAACTTTAATAACTACCGGCTTTAATAACCACCAACTTTAGGAATCACCGGCGTTAATAAGCACTGGCCTGAATAACTAACAACTTTAATAACCACCAACTTTAAGAATCACCGGCGTTAATAAGCACTGGCTTTAATAACCACCAACTTTAAGAATCACCGGCGTTAATAAGCACTGGCGTTAATAACTAAAACTTTAATAACTACCTGCTTTAATAAGCACTGGCTTTAATAACTAACAACTTTAATAACTACCGGCGTTAATAAGCACTGGCTTTAATAACTAACAACTTCAATAACTACCGGCTTTAATAAGCACTGGCTTTAAAAACTAACAACTTTAATAACTACTGGCTTTAATAAGCACTGACTTTAATAATTACCAACTTTAATAACTACTGGCTTTAATAAGCACTGACTTTAATAATTACCAACTTTAATAACTACCGGCTTTAAGAAGCACTGACTTTAATAATGACCAACTTTAATAACTACCGACTTTAATAAGCACTGACTTTAATAATTACCAACTTTAATAACTACCGGCTTTAATAAGCACTGACTTTAGTAATTACCAACTTTAATAACTACTGGCTTTAATAAGCACGGGCTTTAATAACTACCAGGTTTTATAACCCCCGGCATTAATAACCACCGGTTTAAATAACAACTGGCTTTAATAACTACCGGCTTTAATAACTACCAGGTTTTATAACCCCCGGCATTAATAACCACCGGTTTAAATAACAACTGGCTTTAATAACTACCGGCTATGTAACCTCTGGCATTAATAACTACCGGCTTTAATAACTACCAGGTTTTATAACCCCCGGCATTAATAACCACCGGTTTAAATAACCACTGGCTTTAATGACTACCGGCTTTAATAACTACCAGGTTTTATAACCCCCTGCATTAATAACCACCGGTTTAAATAACCACTGCCTTTAATAACTACCGGCTTTGTAACCACTGGCTTTAATAACTACCCGGTTTTATAACTCCTGGCATGAATAATCACCGGTTTAAATAACCACTGGTTTTAATAACTACCAGCTTTGTAACCTCTGGCATTAATAACTACCATGTTTTATAATCTCCGGCATTAATAACCATCGGTTTAGATAACCACTGGCTTTAATAACCACCGGCTTTAATAACTACCATGGTTTTATAACCCTCGGCATTAATAACCACCGGTTTAAATAACCACTGCCTTTAATAACTACCGGCGTTGTAACCACTGGCTTTAATAACTACCAGGTTTTATAACCCTCGGCATTAATAACCACCGGTTTAAATAACCACTGCCTTTAATAACTACCGGCTTTGTAACCACTGGCTTTAATAACTACCAGGTTTTATAACCCTCGGCATTAATAACCACCGGTTTAAATAACCACTGCCTTTAATAACTACCGGCTTTGTAACCACTGGCTTTAATAACTACCAGGTTTTATCACTCCCGGCATTAATAATCACCGGTTTAAATAACCACTGGTTTTAATAAATACCGGCTTTGTAACCTCTGGCATTAATAACTACCAGGTTTTATAACCTCCGGCATTAATAACCACTGGTTTAAATAACCACTGGTTTAAATAACCACCATCTTTAATAAATACCGGCTTTAATAACCAACGACTCGTTGCCATGGTCAATGACATAAATAGTCAGCATCAGCAGCAATTTTCCTCGAGCGAGTGCAGCGTTTTATGCGTATGATTAATCAGTAAGTCCGTGGCCTACAGAACAAGAGTATATACTGTGATTGGTCGTTTATATATTTAATCGATGTAAAATGGATTTGTAGATTATGCAATAGTTCATCAGTGAGTGAATGATTATTTTTGTTGGATTATAATTCACGACTTCATCGACTTATTGATGATTTGAACTGCAATCCATCAGCGTACATGAAGAGTATACTTGATGGATGTTGTCGGTTTGTTTCAGAGATGTAATCCAAGATAATGAATAATACGGGGCTGGTTGGATGCCCGAGAGAGGTACACACTCTCACCTCTGAGCTATCCAGCCAGAGTTCGAAACCCGATTCGGCTATAACCCGTCCTCCTGGTATTTTGGATACAAGGCCAGGTATCAAAGTGTGCGTCATCCAGGAGGACACATCTACTGGGACCAATCGAGTAGTACCGGTAGTTCGTGTCGAGTAGGCAAGTTCTTCCCGGCACTCTGAACATCTTTTAAATTCCTACTACATTGGAAAGCCAGACCTGACCAGCAGGTTTATGTTTGGGGTTGGCACCTTACGGTGGCGATTATATAATTGTGGTGGGGGTTAGTTCCTTATGATGGTGGTTAGCTCATTACGATTTTGGGCGTGGGGGGTGGGGGAGAGAACCTCACGATGTGAGATGGAACCTCACGGTTTAGGGTAGGTGATAAAACCTCATGGTGGGGGGGATAGCACCTTACAGTGCGAGTAATAACTATCCTTATGACTAACCCCATCCTTATGATGGGGGCTAGTGCCTTACAATGGTGTTAGTTCTTTATGATGGGGGTTAGCACCTTCCGACGGGGGTAGAGCTCTTTATGATGGGGTTAGCCCCTTACGATGGGGTTAGCGCCTTATGATGGGGTTAGCTCGTCATGATGGGAGTTAACTCCTTATGGTGATGTTAGCTCTGTATGATGGGGGTCAGGTCCTTACGATGGGGTTAGCTCTTTATGATGGGGGTTAGCTCCTTACGATGGGGTTAGCTCTTTATGATGGGGTTAGCTCTTCATGATGGGGTTAGGTCTTTATGATGGGGGTTAGGTCCTTACGATGGGGTTAGCTCTTTACGATGGGGTTAGCTCTTTATGATGGGGGTTAGGTCCTTACGATGGGGTTAGCTCTTTATGATGGGGTTAGCTCTTTATGATGGGGGTTAGCTCCTTACGATGGGGTTAGCTCTTTACGATGGGGTTAGCTCTTTATGGTGGAGGTAAAAATTCACGGTACGGGCGTTGGAGGGTGGGGGTTAGAACCTTACGGTAGATGTTAACATCACCTTAGAGTGCGGAGATCACGTTTCGGTTGTGGTTCGCTCCTATTGGTGGCTTATAACTTATAAGAGATACCTTTCCTTAATAGTCACCTCTAAATAATGGAGTACATATACCGGATAGGAACGCGAATGCGGCATACAGATGAGTTCAGCTAAAGAGTACTTTGAAGGGAAGGAGAGGAGGTGCACGTACATGAACGCACAGCATGAGTCGTGCGACCTCGTTCTGTGCTGTGAATACATTCACTCTCACAGTGACACGGAACACAAACCAATCCGCCAGGGACCCAAGTATCCGCCCAGGAGCCGCGCCATGTCACTTCTAGACGCCTCGTCTCGTCTGGCCCGTGTAATCGTCTTAATGAAGAACCTTTCCCATCTTTCCATGTCGCTGCGCATCGTCTTCCCACTTCCGATCGCATGAGTCAACCGACGTGCAACGAGGGAATGCGCAAACACCGCCATTAAAATTACACCAAAACTCCCGACAGTATCCATGGCGACGGGTCCGCGTGCACCTTTTACTCCAAAACAAGACGTTGCGGATTGTGTAGGACGAGGTGAGGATCCAGACGTTGGACGAATGGATGCGGTCAAGGGGATTCGAATCTGGGATTAGAGCACTTGGAAACGAGCGTTGCGATGGGAGTACCATGAGGATGAGCCCGTTAGCAACACGAAGTGATCGATATATTTATTTAATAAAAAAACATCTTTTATTATTCGCAGTTTTTTTTTAACATGGAAACGTCATGTCGACCGAATCCTCTTCCTCATTTTAAACATTTGGACGTAGTCCATGAATAACTAGAACGGTACTCGGCAGAGAGCACACCTCTGCCAGGTTGAACAGTTTACCTTTTGCATCTCACCGATAGGTCGGATCTGGATTCGGACATGAACTAAAATCAAATCGGATCGTTCTTGTCCCCGAACCAACTCGTCCAATAGGTTTTGTCATGATCCGTCCGCAACCTTTTGAAATATCACGCTCTGGATCGTTTTTTGCCCGATTTCTCAATTAATTAATCATAAAAAATCAATTAAAAATGAAAACATTTCTCAAATCGAAATCTTCACCAAAATCGAATCGATTAGACATCGTCACACACACAACCTGTCCGACAAGTTTCGTCCAAATCCGTTCAAAACTTTTTGAAATATCGTGCCCACAGACACACAGGTGTGTAAACACAACGCACGCTGGTTCAAGGTGTGCAGCGCACGCAGGTTGACGGTGTGCACCACACGCGGGTTCAAGGTGTGCACCGCACGTGGGTTCAAGGTGTGCAGCACACGCAGGTTCGAGGTGTGCACTGCACGTGGGTTCAAGGTGTGCAGCACACGCAGGTTCAAGGTGTGCACTACACGTGGGTTCAAGGTGTGCAGCACATGCAGGCTTAAGGTGTGCACTGCACGTGGGCTCAAGGTGTGCAGCACACGCAGGTTCAGGGTGTGCACTGCACGTGGGTTCAAGGTGTGTAGTGCACGCGGGTTCAAGGTGTGCACTGCACATGGATTTAAGGTGTGCATCACCATCACATGCAGGTTCAAGGTGTGCACTGCACATGGGTTCAAGGTGTGCAGCACACGCGGCTTCAAGGTGTGCACTGCACATGGATTTAAGGTGTGCATCACACGCGTGTTCAAGGTGTGCTCATGTCATATTGGACATGATTCGTTCAGAACAGCATTAAAATAAATACCTAGTGCATGAACCATTATTATATAAATATATTAAATATATTATATATATATATATATATATATATATATATATATATATATATATATATATATATATATATATATATATATATATATACATATATATATATATATACATATATACATATATATATATATATATACATATATATATATATATATATATATATATATATACATATATATATATATATATATATATATATATATATATATATACAGACTTGGCATTTAATATGGATTTTTTTTTTTTCTTGACTTGGGTTTCCTTTCTGAACTCAGTATATCAATCTGGTGAATTTCTTTTACGCTTTGGTGATTTCTTTGTTAAAAGAACCATGTCACTGATTGTCTGTCACAGCAAGAAGTCAATAACAGGATTATATCACAGGTGGCGTGACAAAATGTACGGACAGGTACATTTGACGATTGGCTTCACAATCGGGTATATAAGGGTTGTTGCGTTGTGTATTAGTGGAAAACAACTGCTGCACATCTACAAAAGTTATTGCCGCTTCCTCTGGAGATGGTCCGTCAACTCGACAATGCTGTTTGTCATGGAGTGGTGGCTTTACGAAATTCCGGCATGAAACAGCGTGCTATTGCTCGGCAGTATGGCATCACTCAAGGTCAGGTGTCAAAGATCCCGAAACGAAATGCTCAAAGGGGTGTCCCTACTCCAATATCGAGGCCAGGACGTCCCCGCAGAACCACAAGGAGGGATGATCGCCAGCTGCACCAGTTAGTCCGCAATGGCCGTACCAAGTCAGCTAATCAGCTTAGGGCTGAGTGGCAGCAACTGACAAATGTGCCTGTATCCAGAAGGCTAGTCAACCAACGACTGGTTTAAGCAGGCTATCGTGCCAGGCGTCCCCTGAGAAAGCCACGCCTGACAAGACAACACCGCCAGCGCCGATTGCAGTGGGCCAGAGAGCACCGTCAATGGCAGCCAGGACACTGGAATCACGTGATCTTCAGTGACGAGTCTTGATTTCTGGTCTATCGTCAAGATGGCCATGTCCGAGTGCGCAGACAAGTGCATGAAGCCTACAACGAAGATTGTATAGTGCCAAGAGTCCAAGCTGGAGGTGGTGGGGTGACCGTTTGGGCTGCTTTTCATGCAGGGGGCAAAACTGACCTGGTTGTTCTGAATGGAAACCTGAACCAGTTCAAGTACAGCGTCATTCTGGAAGAAACATTGCTTCCATTTGCTCGTGCAGCCTTTCGAGGAAACTTTGTCTTCCAAGATGACAATGCACGGCCTCATCGTGCTCACATGACCCAACACTTTCTTGCTGACCGTGGTGTAGAGCATATGGAGTGGCCTGCCATGTCCCCGGATATGAATCCGATAGAGAACTTGTGGGCAGAATTAACGCGTCAAATCGACAACTTGGACCAGCAGCCTACTTCTGTGCGTGAATTGCAGCAGACTATTGTCACTGCATGGCAAGCGATTCCTGTCCAAACCTTGGCAAATCTCATGAACAGCATTCCTCAACGTGTACGTGCTCTTCTGAATGCTCGTGGGGGTTGCACGACGTACTGAACTGTAATTTTACTGTCCGTAATCCCAGTCGTAATTTAACTTTTGTTTTTCTTTAAAAAAAAAAAGGCTAATGTGCAAAATAAAGAAATACTTCTGGAAAACGTACAGAAGTTTAACACAGTACTGTCCATGAATTGAGTTCAATATCAGTTTCCATCACTTTCAAGGATCAATTTATTTGCTTCGAAATGTCAAATGTGGTTTTTGTTTCTTTTAAAGGTCACATTAACAAAATCTAGAATAATTTCAACATAATTCCAATGAACTTTTGGTTCTAAGTCATCTTGAAAAGTAAGTTCACCCCCACAAAAAAATATATTCCATATTAAATGCCAAGTCTGTATATATACGTATATATATATATATATATATATATATATATATATATATATATATATATATATATATATATATATATATATATATATATATATATATATATATATATATATATAATATATACATGTATGTACGCATGTATGTACGTTTGTATGTACGCATGTATGTATGCATGTGCCGACCCTGTGGGGCTTGCGTTGAGCGGCCCGAGAACACCGAGCGAGTGGCGAGGCCAGTCTGTCGAAGAAGGTCCCCAAGGAACGTCGGCCATATGGCGAGGCGTGAATTAAACTTTCATCACATTTAAATAGAACATAATGAAATGTGTCCAACACCTGCGGGTCGCCTTTCAGTCGCGCACGACACCTTGCCCGCAACAGTGTCAAACACTTTGAAAAGTCTCCACACAGGTAGTCTTCCTTCCGCACGCCGGGAGTCTAAGTACCGTCGCCGCGTGTTTACGAGTGGTTGTCCTGTCGTAGGTCTTGTCCGTGTCCGTGGCGTGAGCTCGTGAGGCATGACGTGGTCACTGCGATTCGAGGGGCCGGACCGGAGAGTGACGTCACAAACGCTGCAGGTGGCTCGCGCACGAGGGACCCTCGGCTCAGCAGCGCGGGAAGCGAATAAGGCGCCAAGAAAACGCCGATAGTGCAAGACCCGAGTCCACCGGAGGCACCGAGGCCACAGTGCTGCGTCGCCCCGTTTTAATCCCCTTAATTAAGACTTAAACCTGATTGGATGCGTGAGCGGTCTCACGGGGAACCCCCGCCCTAATAACAGCCCCGCTTTCTCGGGCTACCCGAACGCGAAGCGGCGAAAGGCAACCACGGCTAAGTGGGTCGACATGGATCGGGCCGCGGACCCCAAAGGTGAGCGGGCAGGGCTCTTCGACCTGTTTCTCATGGACAAGGACGGCGGACGCGAGCTCGTGGCCATGAACGAGCCGCCCGGACAGGACTTCCCCACCGAGGTATCGGGGACGCGCGCGCAGGAGCGCAGGGTCCTCGAGCAGACGGGGGGCTTCGCGAGTGCCGGGGTCCGCAGCAGGTCCGGCAGCAGCGGCGAGCAGACCGCCGAGGACGACGAGAGCGACGAGCGCACGGACCGAGGCGCGAACGCGCAGAACGCGCAGGGGAAGAAGAGCAAGGAGCCGCGGTCGCTCCGTCTGAGCATCAACGCCCGCGAGCGCCGCCGCATGCACGACCTGAACGACGCCCTGGACGACCTTCGGGGGGTCATCCCGTACGCGCACAGCCCGTCGGTGCGGAAGCTCTCCAAGATCGCGACGCTCCTCCTCGCCAAGAACTACATCCTGATGCAGGCGCAAGCCCTGGAGGAGATGCGCAGGCTCGTCGCCTACCTGAACCAGGGCCAGAGCGTGCCCGTGGCACTCCCGTCGGCCGTGGCCGCCCTGCAGCCCCCGCTCGGGGTCTACGATCAGTCGGGGTATCCGTTCGGAGCGACGACCTCGGTGAACGCGTGTCCCGAAAAGGGCGCCGTGTTCGGCAACTCCCGCTCGGCGACTCTGTGCGACCGCTGCGACGACTCGCCGTAGATCCGAGGAGGGCGGCCGGACCCCGACTGCCGAGAACCTTTTCTCCACCGAAGCCACGACAGGTGCTGCACCCGCCGGATGTCGCGCGCACCTTTCCTCTGGAGCCTCCGTTCCGGGTTCGGGACACGAGTGACGACTCACCCGGCAGGATTTGGTCTCCTTACAAGACCCGCGGCGTTATACCGGAGCAGCACCGCTACCTTTTGCAGTTCCTCCTCAAATGCAAATGACGAACTTTCACCTTTGTACATGTATATTATTATAAATATATATATATATATATATATATACACCTGTAAAAATATAAAAATAATAAACCCTGAACGTTGTACGACTGTCCTGTACACTCATTGTCATTCTTTATGTCGGCATACAGTGACGTCATCCAACAGGAGTGATCAGTAAGTCCGTGCTCTCGCATACAGGTAGAGAATACAGGTGATGGGTTATACGTGTTTGTAAAAAAATTCCTTTACTCCACACATTGGCTTCGCTGATATCAGGTGTTGGCGTTCATGTGAAGCCACACACTTACTGATCAAACTTTGTAAATACTTGGTGGGATTTCTTGCAGCAATGAGTCGATTCTATATAAATATATAAATACACGTGTAGTTTACCTGCTCACCTGAGTTCTTTTACCCGAACCCCATCGCACTTGTGTTACATGGCGATGTTTTTCGAGTCGCGCTCGCGTCCGTAACCTTGGTTCATCTCGCCAGGTGTGCAAACCTATCAGGTACCGGGTGTGGCTTGACCCTCCCACGAGCCACGGGGATCCGGATAAATGAGGCGCGTGATTAATAGAAGGTTATTATACTGATTAGATTAACGGGGCGTTAATTAGAGTTAGGGTTCGGACTTCGGCAGAGGACAGACGAGCGATCGTCACTAATGAGGAAATCGCTTTTCCTGCTCAACACGGCGGAGCAACGGGGTCTCCACGACGTGTCCACCTGCTCAGCACGAGCTCTCCACCTGCTCAGCACGAGCTCTCCCCGCACGAGCTCGTGTCGTTTTTTGAGTGCGCCTTGCATTCCGACACAACATTCTACTATTTACTCAAATGGAACTCAAGGTAACGTGGAACAGGTAAAGTGGAACTCAAGGTAAATGAACGCGAGGGATATCGGGCACATTGTGACGTCACTCCTCCACCTGGTAAAAGGGGCACTGCATCAGCGGCACAGCGACGCTTTCAGAAAATGATGCAACCAGCAAACCCATTGTAGGAAATAATCTGTGGCATCTGCAATGCGCATCTATCTCAGGAACAAGCGATCCGAGAAGATTAACACAGGGAGAACTAAAAACAATCAGAAACATCAAGGAAGCAAAACGAGAACGGTAGGTACTCGGATCTGGTTCCAGACTGATTCGTTTACGTTTTGTATCCCACTGATTGGCCAGATCTGGATTCACACCTGAACCAAAATCAAATCAATATGCTCTTGTCGCCTAACTAACCATCCACTACAATCCATCCACAACTTTTTGAAATATTATGCTACGTATCGTTTTTGGCCCTATCTCTCAATGGTGAAGAATCACTTACAAATTCTCTGATCTGGACTCTGACCTGGATCTTCACCAAAATCGAATCAATTCGTCCTTGTCCACCAAGTTTCATCCGTGTCCGTCCAACCTCTCCACCAAGTTTCATCCGTGTCCGTTCAACCTCTCCACCAAGTTTCATCCGTATCCGTCCAACCTCTCCAACAAGTTTCATCCGTGTCCGTCCAACCTCTCCACCAAGTTTCATCCATACCCACCCAACTTCTCCACCAAGTTTCATCCATATCCGTCCAACCTCTCCACCAAGTTTCATCCATGTCCATCCAAACTCTCCACCAAGTTTCATCCGTATCCTTCCAAACTCTCCACCAAGTTTCATCTGTATCCGTCCAACCTCTCCACCAAGTTTCATCTGTATCCGTCCAACCTCTCCACCAAGTTTCAGCCCTGTCTGTCCAATCTCTCCACCATGTTTCATCCGTGTCCGTCCAACATCTCCACCAAGTTTCATCCGTATCCGTCCAACCTCCACCAAGTTTCATCCATATCCGTCCAACCGCTCCACCAAGTTTCATCCGTGTCCGTCCAACATCTCCACCAAGTTTCACCTGTATCCGTCCAACCTCTCCACCAAGTTTCATCCCTGTCCGTCCAACCTCTCCACCAAGTTTCATCCGTGTCCGTCCAACATCTCCACCAAGTTTCATCCGTATCCGTCCAACCTCTCCACCAAGTTTCATCCATATCCATCCAACCGCTCCACCAAGTTTCATCCGTGTCCATCCAACCTCTCCACCAAGTTTCATCCGTGTCCGTCCAACCTCTCCACCAAGTTTCATCCTTGTCCATCCAACCTCTCCACCAAGTTTCATCCGTATCATTCCAACCTCTCCACGAAGTTTCATCCGTGTCCGTCCAACCTCTCCACCAAGTTTCATCCGTGTCCATCCAACCTCTCCACCAAGTTTCAACCGTATCCGTCCAACCTCTACACCAAGTTTCATCCAAATCCGTCCAACCTCTCCACCAAATTTCATCCGTATCCTTCCAACCTCTCCACCAAGTTTCATCCGTGTCCATACAACCTCTCCACCAAGTTTCATCCGTATCCTTCCAACCTCTCCACCAAGTTTCATACGTGTCCGTCCAACCTCTCCACCAAGTTTCATCCGTATCCGTCCAACCTCTCCACCAAGTTTCATTCATGTCCATCGAAACCTCCCCACCAAGTTTCATCCGTATCCATCCAACCTTTCCACCAAGTTTTATCTGTATCCTTTCAACCTATCCACCAAGTTTCATCCTTATCCATCAAACCTCTCCGCCAAGTTTCATCCGTATCCATCCAACCTCTCCACCAAGTTTCATCCGTATCCCTCCAACCTCTCCACCAAGTTTCATCCGTATCCGTTCAACCTCTCCACCAAGTTTCATCCGTATCCGTCCAACCTCTCCACCAAGTTTCATCCGTATCCGTCCAACCTCTCCACCAAGTTTCATCCATATCCATCCAACCTATCCACAAAGTTTCATCCGTATCCTTCCAACCTCTCCACCAAGTTTCATCCGTGTCCATCCAACTTCTCCACCAAGTTTCATCCGTATCCTTCCAACCTCTCCAACAAGTTTCATCCGTGTCTGTCCAACCTCTCCACCAAGTTTCATCTGTATCCGTCCAACCTCTCCACCAAGTTTCATCCGTATCCTTCCAACCTCTCCACCAAGTTTCATCCGTGTCCGTCCAACCTCTCCACCAAGTTTCATCCATATCCTTCCAACCTCTCCACCAAGTTTCATCCGTGTCCGTCCAACCTCTCCACCAAGTTTCATCCGTATCCGTCCAACCTCTCCACCAACTTTCATTCGTGTCCATCCAACCTCCCCACCAAGCTTCATCCGTATCCATCCAACCTCTCCACCAAGTTTTATCTGTATTCTTTCAACCTCTCCACCAAGTTTCATCCATATCCGTCAAACCTCTCCTCCAAGTTTCATCCGTATCCGTCCAACCTCTCCACCAAGTTTCATCCGTATCCGTCCAACCTCTCCACCAAGTTTCATCTGTGTCCGTCCAACCTTTCCACCAAGTTTCATCCGTATTCTTTCAACCTCTCCACCAAGTTTCATCCATATCCGTCAAACCTCTCCACCAAGATTCATCCGTATCCGTCCAACCTCTCCACCAAGTTTCATCCGTATCCTTCCAACCTCTCAACCTAGTTTCATCTGTGTCTGTCCAACCTCTCCACCAAGTTTCATCCGTATCCTTCCAACCTCTCCACCAAGTTTCATCCATGTCCGTCCATCCTCTCCACCAAGTTTCATCCGTATCCATCCAACCTCTCCACCAAGTTTCATCCGTATCCGTCCAACCTCTCCACCAAGTTTCATTCGTGTCCATCCAACCTCTCCACCAAGTTTCATCCATATCCTTTCAACCTCTCCACCAAGTTTCATCCATGTCTGTCCAACCTCTACACCAAGTTTCATCCGTATCCTTCCAACCTCTCCACCAAGTTTCATCGGTGTCCGTCCAACCTCTCCACCAAGTTTCATCCGTATCCGTCCAACCTCTCCACCAAGTTTCATCCGTATCCGTCCAACCTCTCCGCCAAGTTTCATCCGTATCTGTCCAACCTCTCCACCAAGTTTCATCCGTATCCTTCCAACCTCTCCACCAAGTTTCATCTGTGTCCGTCCAACTTCTCCACCAAGTTTCGTCTGTATCCTTCCAACCTCTCCAACAAGTTTCATCCGTGTCCGTCCAACCTCTTCACCAAGTTTCATCCATATCCGTCCAACCTCTCCACCAAGTTTCATCCATATCCATCAAACCTCTCCACCAAGTTTCATCCGTATCCGTCCAACCTCTCCACCAAGTTTCATCCGTATCCTTCCAACCTCTCCACCAAGTTTCATCCGTGTCCTTCCAACCTCTCCACCAAGTTTCATCTGTGTCCGTCCAACCTCTCCACCAAGTTTCATCCGTATCCTTCCAACATCTCCTCAAGTTTCATCCGTGTCCGTCCATCCTCTCGACCAAGTTTCATCCATATCCGTCCAACCTCTCCACCAAGTTTCATCCATATCCGTCCAACCTCTCCACCAACTTTCATTCGTGTCCATCCAACCTCTCCACCAAGTTTCATCCGTATCCTTTCAACCTCTCCACCAAGTTTCATCCGTGTCTGTCCAACCTCGACACCAAGTTTCATCCGTATCCTTCCAACCTCTCCACCAAGTTTCATCTGTGTCCGTCCAACCTCTCCACCAAGTTTCATCCGTATCCGTCCAACCTCTCCACCAAGTTTCATCTGTATCCGTCCAACCTCTCCACCAAGTTTCATCCGTATCCGTCCAACCTCTCCACCAAGTTTCATCCGTATCCTTCCAACCTCTCCACCAAGTTTCATCTGTGTCCGTCCAACTTCTCCACCAAGTTTCGTCCGTATCCTTCCAACCTCTCCAACAAGTTTCATCCGTGTCTGTCCAACCTCTCCACCAAGTTTCATCCGTGTCCGTCCAACCTCTCCTCCAAGTTTCATCCGTATCCGTCCACAACCTTTTGAGACAGCCTGAACACAAACAGACAGACAAGGGTGAAAACTCGGTGCGCGCAGGTAACAAAAGGCATTATTCGACTCCAGGTGTTCTCTCGCCTATTGGTTCAGGTGATGACATAAGAAACTTGTCGCGATTAAGACTTTTACAAATGTTCCGCTAGATCACTCAAACCTAATTTTTGTCACAATGATGATGTAAACATCCCCATAGGCCATTTATACACCTGTGACTGAACCTGCCTGGAGGAGGTGATCAACAGTCACGAATATGAGAGCTATGCCAGACATGCGTGACGTCATGGTCACAGACCCAAAGTCTACCTCGGTCTGGCTCTCTCCCAGCTTACCGCAGTCTTGACTCTGACTCGGCTGAAGACCAGGCAGCTCTGGCGAATGTCCAGGTGTGAAAGCTCAGTTGGTCAGTAAGTCTGTGGCCTTCAGCATCTACCTATAGCAAACCAAATAAAGGTGATTCTTTCCAGTTAAAGTTGTTTCAAAGGTCCAGGTAGTAAGTCTGAAAGGAATTTTAAAAGATCATTTAATTATCATCCATTGATGATTCTGTCAGGCCATAGCTTGAATGATCAGCCTTTAACGCCCCACACCTGGGCTCTGCAAGGTATAGGTATGACCATATAGACCGTGTAATATGATGGATATTGAGAGGGACCGGACACAAACGACGTTTATAAAGGTGAAGAGTTTTTACCAAATAACTAAAAACGTGATGGTAGGTTGCAATGGAACAGGTGAAGTGAAACAGGTGAAGTGGACCAGGTGAAGTGGACCAGGTGAAGTGGACCAGGTGAAATGGAACAGGTAAAGTGGAACAGGTGAAGGAAGTGGAACAGGTAAAGTGGAACAGGTGAAGGAAGTGGAACAGGTAAAGTGGAACAGGTGAAGGAAGTGGACCAGGTGAAGGAAGTGGAACAGGTGAAGGAAGTGGAACAGGTGAAGGAAGTGGAACAGGTAAAGTGGAACAGGTGAAGGAAGTGGAACAGGTGAAGGAAGTGGAACAGGTAAAGTGGAACAGGTGAAGGAAGTGGAACAGGTGAAGGAAGTGGAACAGGTAAAGTGGAACAGGTGAAGGAAGTGGAACAGGTGAAGGAAGTGGAACAGGTGAAGGAAGTGGATCAGGTGAAGGAAGTGGAACAGGTGAAGTGGAACAGGTGAAGGGAGTGGAACAGGTTAAGTGGAACAGGTGAAGGAAGTGGAACAGGTAAAGTGGAACAGGTGAAGTGGAACAGGTGAAGGAAGTGGAACAGGTGAAGGAAGTGGAACAGGTAAAGTGGAACAGCTGAAGGAAGTGGAACAGGTGAAGGAAATGGAACAGGTAAAGTAGAACAGGTGAAGTAAGTGGAACAGGTGAAGGAAGTGGATCAGGTGAAGGAAGTGGAACAGGTGAAGTGGAACAGGTGAAGGGAGTGGAACAGGTTAAGTGGAACAGGTGAAGGAAGTGGAACAGGTAAAGTGGAACAGGTGAAGTGGAACAGGTGAAGTGGAACAGGTGAAGTGAAACAGGTGAAGTGAAACAGGTGAGGTGAAACAGGTGAAGTGGAACAGGTGAAGGAAGTGGAACAGGTAAAGTGGAACAGGTAAAGTGGAACAGGTAAACTGGAACAGTTAAAGTGGAACAGGTGAAGGAAGTGCAACAGGTAAAGTGGAACAGGTGAAGGAAGTGGAACAGGTAAAGTGGAACAGGTGAAGGAAGTGGACCAGGTGAAGGAAGTGGAACAGGTGAAGGAAGTGGAACAGGTGAAGGAAGTGGAACAGGTAAAGTGGAACAGGTGAAGGAAGTGGAACAGGTGAAGGAAGTGGAACAGGTAAAGTGGAACAGGTGAAGGAAGTGGAACAGGTGAAGGAAGTGGAACAGGTAAAGTGGAACAGGTGAAGGAAGTGGAACAGGTGAAGGAAGTGGAACAGGTGAAGGAAGTGGAACAGGTAAAGTGGAACAGGTGAAGGAAGTGGAACAGGTTAAGTGGAACAGGTGAAGGAAGTGGAACAGGTGAAGTGGAACAGGTGAAGGAAGTGGAACAGGTAAAGTGGACCAGGTGAAGGAAGTGGAACAGGTGAAGGAAGTAGAACAGGTGAAGTGGAACAGGTGAAGGAAGTGGGACAGGTGAAGGAAGGGGGACAGGTAAAGTGGAACAGGTGAAGGAAGTGGAACAGGTGAAGGAAGTGGAACAGGTAAAGTGGAACAGGTGAAGGAAGTGGAACAGGTGAAGGAAGTAGAACAGGTGAAGTGGAACAGGTGAAGGAAGTGGGACAGGTGAAGGAAGAGGGACAGGTAAAGTGGAACAGGTGAAGGAAGTGGAACAGGTGAAGGAAGTGGAACAGGTAAAGGAAGTGGAATAGGTGAAGGAAGTGGAACAGGTAAAGTGGAACAGGTGAAGGAAGTGGAACAGGTAAAGTGGAACAGGTGAAGGAAGTGGATCAGGTTAAGTGGAACAGGTGAATGAAGTGGCACAGGTAAAGTGGAACAGGTAAAGTGGAACAGGTGAAGTGGAACAGGTGAAGTGAAACAAGTGAAGTGGAACAGGTTAAGTGGAACAGGTTAAGTGGAACAGGTTAAGTGGAACAGCTTAAGTGGAACAGGTTAAGTGGAAATGAAAGCAAATAAACAAATCGAGGGTTTTAAAGAGAACGAGTGGAAGTCACTGACCGATGGCGAGGAAGCTGAGGTGAAGGGCAGGGACCCCGCTTGGTGGAAATGTTGGGGTCTTCACTAACGGAGGTACTCAGCTGTGCAGAATCTACCTGACCGGGCATATGGCTTTTGGCTGGAGTCCATGCTGCGTACACCCTGCAGGTCCTGGGATCCTGCGGTTCGGTCTGTGTGCACGATAAGGATCACCTATGTGCGAAACTACAATGTGTTTGACTTACAGAATCTATGTTCGTACGATGTCGAAATATAAACAGAGTAAATCACCGCGATTCGATCGACAGAACAAATCAGTCATTTAGTCCACATCTGGGTAACACATTCATCGAATAACAGCAGGTGGATCGTTACCTAGACGTAGAACGCGCAGGATGAGAAAGTTTTATTCAACATGCCCGATTAAAAGGGCAGCCATGTTGGCCAGTGTATGGCATCCACTAACATGCCCTATTAGCGGGTAGTCATGTTGGCCAATGTACAACACTCCAACATGCCCACTTAAGCGGATAGTCATGTTGGTCAGTGTATAGTAACCCCAACATGCTATATTAAGCGGGTAGTCATGTTGGCCAGTGTACGACACACCAACATGCCATATTAAACGGGTAGTCATGTTGGCCAGTGTACGACACACCAACATGCCATATTAAGCGGGTAGTCATGTTGGTCAGTGTACGACACACCAACATACCATATTAAGCCGGTAGTCGTGTTGGTCAGTGTACGACACACCAACATGCCATATTAAGCCGGTAGTCATGTTGGTCAGTGTACGACACACCAACATGCCATATTAAGCGGATAGTCATGTTGGTCAGTGTACGACACACCAATACGCCATATTAAGCCGGTAGTCATGTTGGTCAGTGTACGACACTCCAGCAAACCATATTAAGCCAGTAGTCATGTTGGTCAGTGTACGACAAACCAACATGCCATATTAAGCCAGTAGTCATGTTGGTCAGTGTACGACACTCCAGCATGCCATATTAAGCAGGAAGTCATGTTGGTCAGTGTACGACACACCAACATGCCATATTAAGCGGATAGTCATGTTGGTCAGTGTACGACACACCAATACACCATATTAAGCCGGTAGTCATGTTGGTCAGTGTACGACACTCCAGCAAGCCATATTAAGCCGGTAGTCATGTTGGTCAGTGTACGACACTCCAGCATGCCATATTAAGCAGGAAGTCATGTTGGCCAGTGTACGACACACCAACATGCCATATTAAGCGGATAGTCATGTTGGTCAGTGTACGACACACCAACATGCCATATTAAGCCGGTAGTCATGTTGGCCAGTGTATGGCACCCCCTAACAGGTTAAGTAGCCATATGTTGTGTGTCATGGAATAATTGGACATTTTCTATTAATAACAGCTCCATGTCTCTGTACCTGTCCATTGGGGTATAAACATTGCAAATGCCATTGATCAATAGGTAATGGATCAGGTGGTGGATCTCAGGTGCAAGTGAGTTAAGGGGAAATAGAGCGTTCCAAGGCCAGCAAGTTTCCTTGTACAGAACAGAAGTTGTGCATAACCCCACGTCCCAAGAGGCAAGTTCTGCACAACATGGTGCTCAGTGTATTATCCACCAATGCCTACAGCGCCTTCAGGAAGTATTCTAACCCCATGCATTTTGTAAAAAATTCTAAAAAAACAAAATCCACTTTGACATTATGTGTAGATCAGTGACAAAAAAAATCTCAATTTAATCCATTTTAAATTTAAGCTGTACCAAAACAAAATGTGAAGCAAGTACAGATACATTCAAAGTACACTGCCCCATGTCAAATAAATAAATAAATAAATAACATATCCACGCAGCACAGAGAGACAGTATTGGGAGGGAGAGGAGTAAATAATTGATTGATTAATTGCGCAATTAAAATAAATAAATAGTAATCGTAAAATAATTAATTTCTTCATCAATTGGCTAATAGCATACCTAAACCACCACTGCTTCATCTGAATCTGTAAAGTTTTGGAAATTAATTAATTTAATTATTAAACGAAGAATTAAAGAATTAATCGATTAATTGATTAATCAATAAATAACAAATACAATTGTCCGTTTCCACTTTCCGGTCTTGCTGGCGACGGTTCGTTTTTTCGCAGGTCTCCACGCTCTCCATCGAAATCGAAGTTAAGTCATTGTTCCAATTTGTATTTTCGTTATAACTGTATTTCGTTTATGGTGTATGTACGTTTATTGTCCCGTCAAAGATTTTCGGTGCAAATCTTTCATACCTGTATTGAAAATCGCGTTAATTCGTGTCGTCTCGAGGTCTTGTACAGTGTACACTGTACAACCTTGAGGCTTTGTTTTTCTCTCAGCGCCTGTCGTTTGTGATCCAATAACTTTCGTTCTCTGTTTTCGCAGTCTTTCCACCCCAAAGCCTACTTCCTTATGTAAATCTCAACTCAAAAAAAACAAAAAAAAAAGACTACCTTCTCTGTGCTCATTCGTTTATTCATTCTTATTCGTTCGTTCGTTCTCCGACCACGTGTTTCTCCCCCATTTCCCCAGATAGATTGTCAAATTTCAATTCGTTATTTTATCGTCCATGTGATATTGTTTGATTATAGTTAGTTTTGGTTTGAATTTCCTGTAACTCGTAATTAATGAATCGTTTTCTGCCCTTGTGTGTGGCCTTGTAGTTGTACCCCCGTCGGTGTTTTGTTAACTTAAGTGTGTTTTGCTTGGCTCTTGGTTTTTTCCCTTCTACCCCGAACATAATACTGTCTAACGTTCTAATTCCCCACCCCCCCCCCCCCCCAAAAAAAACAAAAAAAAACAAAAACATTTATTTTCTTTTCTCCACGTGTACTGTTGTCTCATCCTGTATTTTCTGTCCAGGTGTGCTGTTCGCCCCACCCCCATTATCTCCTTTCCATCCACCGTTTGCCCTGTTCACGTGACTCGTGGTGGTCCCTCTCGGCTCTCCCCCCGTTGGTATTTTTGTGCATATAAGATTGTTCATAGTTCTGTTTAAATATTTTTAAATATGTTTAACCTTTCCCCTTCTGTTTTTTATTCAGTGGTATATTACAACACGCTGTTTTTCTTCCTATTTAAAAGGCTTTTCTCAATTTCCTCTCCAACTCATTCCACTTCAAAAAAAAGAAATTCAATATCTTATACGTCTCCCTCACTACATGGTCTAAATTCACATTCATTCCATCCCTCCTCCATCATCCTGAACCGGATTGCTAACTTGAAAATCACAACAAACCCAATTTGTTATCAATGTTCGTCTTTCATTAATCATCCACTTTCTAAACTCCCCTCTTGCCCCTCCCATCCAAATCCCCCCCCTTGCACCTACACTCCGAAACTTCCCCCTTGCCCCTCCACTCTTAAACTCCCCCCTTGCCCCTCCACTCCTGAACTCCCCCCTTGCCCTTCCCCTCCTAAACTTCCCCTTTGCCCCTCCCCTCCTAATCCCCCCCCTTGCCCCTCCACTCCTGATCTCCCCCCTTTCCCCTTCCCTCCAAAACTCCCCCCTTGCCCCTCCCCTCCTAAACTCCCCCCTCACTCCTCCCCTTCAAAACTCCCCCCCAATCCCTCCCATTCAATTCTCCCCCCATACCATTCCTCTCCAATTCTCTCTCCTCCACCCTCCTCCTCCAAGCTGCCTCCTCCCCACTTCGTCTCCCTTCTATCTCATACCTCCACCCCCCCAAACCTTCTACTTTCCTCTGCCCCCCCTCAAACAACCCCTCACTGTGCCGCATCCCTTCACCAGCAAACCTTTCATCCTCCTCATCCTTCCCTTTCTTGGAACTCTTCTGCAACATCTGAAACACTATCAACTGCTCTCCCTACCTCCCCCTCTCATCCTTCATCTTACCCTACTCCTCCCCTCCCCTGTCCTGTACCCGATGCTCCCCCTCTCTCTTCATTAACGGTATGGACCTCAAACATCCGGGGCCTTCGCTCAAACCTGACTGATCTCTCCATACAGGTTGCTTCTGACAATCCAGACTTGATCTGCTTAACAGAGACTTTCCTCCTTCAAGATGTCTCTGATTCCTTAATATCTCTTCCTGGTTACTCCCTCCTCCGGTATGATAGACCTGAGCCTCGGCCTGGTGGTGGGGTGGCTATCTTTGTCAAAAACTCTCTTCCTCACTCTCCTTGCACTGCTCTCTTTCCTCCTCACCCGCAGGAGTACCTCTGGTTACGGCTTCCTCTCCGCTCCCACCTTTTGTTCATATGTGTTCTGTACCGTCCCCCAAACAGTGATGACTCCATCTACATTTCAATGTCTGACAACATGGACCAACTTCTATCCACTCATCCCAACTCTCTCTTCCTCATATGTGGTGACTTCAACTGTCATCATGCCACCTGGTTGGGTGTGGGTTCCTCTCTCACTAGTCATGGCACCTCAGCAAAGGACTTCTGTGACTCACTGGGATTGACACAATCTGTCAATTTCCCGACCCGGATCTCAGCCAATGGAGTATCTTCTCTTCTAGACTTGGTTATGACAAACTTCCCTGCTAATGTCTGCTGCTCTTCTTCTGCTCCAATCGGTTCTTCTGATCATGTGCTTGTCAAAGTGGACATCTCTCTGGCCATTCTCAGAGAGCCTCCTCAGCGTCGACGAGTCTGGCATTTCACTCAGGCTGAATGGGACGGTCTTCAAGCAGCCATCAATCGTCTGGATTGGTCTCCCATCTCCACTGCCTCTGACATCAATTCTTCCTGGGAATTCTTCCAAAGCAAACTGATCTCTCTCATGCACAGATTTATCCCATCTCGTCTTCAATTGTCTTACCCTTCCTCCCGTCCATGGTACACTGAATCTTGTGGTGAGGCAGTTGCCCTGAAACAACTTGCCTTTGCCTCTTGGAAGGCTAATCCAACTGAAGGAAATCTCAGTTCCTTCCACCAAGCTCGGAACAAGTGTGTGTCTACCCTCAGGAGTGCCAGGAAGCACTATCTCTCCTCACTCAAGAATGAACTCTCAAACCTGTCTCCTTCCTCCAAATCCTGGTGGCGTCTGGTCAAATCCGTTTCTGGTGTTTGTTCCCCCTCCATCCCCTCCCTTACCTCAAATGGCCACACAGTTGACATCGCACGTGACAAAGCCGAATGCCTCAACTCTGTGTTCGCCTCAAAATCCTTAGTCCCAAACCCATCTCTCTCTGTTCCCACCTTTCCCAGTCGAACCCAAATGCTCCTGGACTCTGTGTCCTTCTCTCCTGACAAGGTGGAGGAGTTTTTGTCAAACCTCGACTCTGATTCTGCAACTGGACCAGACGGCATCAGCCCACGGGTCCTAAAATCCTGCCCTGCCGCTCTATCTCACCCTCTCTCTGTTCTTTTCACCCTATCTTTTGCTCAAGGTCATCTGCCAGCATCCTGGAAATCAGCTAACATTACCGCTTTACACAAAAAAGGTGCAAAAACAGATCCTTGCAACTACAGACCAATCAGCCTGCTCCCAATTATCAGCAAAGTCATGGAATCCATCATTGCTTCGGATATGAAATCTTTCCTCTTCTCCAATGGCTTGATCTCTGATCATCAATTTGGTTTCAGACCAGGTCACTCTACTCTGGACATGCTGCTTCTGCTGTCTCAACAATGGATGGAGGTCCTGAATGCCAAACAGGAAATCAGAGCTGTCTCCCTTGACATATCAAGGGCCTTTGATACGGTCTGGCACCTAGCTCTGCTCACCAAACTCTCCTCCTATGGTATCCATGGAAATCTCCATGCATGGCTTGCGGACTTCCTCTCTGGTCGTAGTCAACGTGTGGCCCTGAATGGATTTCTCTCATCTCCCCTTCCTGTTCAGGCTGGAGTTCCCCAAGGAAGTGTGCTGGGCCCTGTGCTTTTTCTGGTCTTTATCAATGATCTCTCTGACTCTCTGGAAAATCCTCTCTATCTCTTTGCTGATGACTCCACTCTCTGCCGCTCCATTCCTCTTCCCTCAGATAGGCAGTCTGCAGCCTCCTCACTCTCTGAAGACCTGGACAAAATCACAGACTGGTCAAACAAGTGGAACATGTCTTTCAATCCTGCCAAATCTCACTCTCTTACTATGTCTCTCCGAAAAGATCGACTGGACAACCCTCCCATCTACTTTCTCAACAATCCTCTCCAAGAAGTTCTGTCACTCAAGCTTTTGGGTCTCACTATCTGCCATGATCTTTCTTGGGAAAACCACATTTCCAAGCTGGCCTCCAAAGCCAGTCGCCGACTGGGCATCCTCCGTCGTGCGAAGTCCTTCCTCGGCACACCTGAGCTCCTCACCACATACAAGGCTTTCATCCGCAGCTCAATGGAATACTGTTCTCCCCTATGGGCTGGTGCTCCTGCCTCACACCTGGCTCGGCTTCACGCTGTTGAATCCAAAGCTTTCAAAATCATTGGAATCTCCCGCGATGAAGCTATCTCTGAGGGCCTTTCACTCACTCACCGCAGGCAGGTAGGTGGTCTTTCTGTCTTCTACCGACTCCTCTCCGGCCTTGCTCCCCCAGCTCTCTCAGTGCTCTGTCCCCCAAATATTCCTACAGGTCGCACAAGATCTGCCAGCAACCCTCTGATGGTTAAACTGCCGAAATCTCGGCTCTCTGCTCACCTTCACTCTTTCATTCCTCTTTTCTCCCGCCTGTGGAACAAACTCCCACACTCCCTTCAATCCCTCTCCTCCCTCCAGGTCTTTAAAACAGCTGTTCACCACCATCTCTTATCTTCCCCCATCCATAACCTTGATCTTTTCTACCCCCACTAATTCACCCCAGATCCACCTTGTTTGAAATTCCAACTTATTTCCTGGAAATCCTGGCAGTGTCCATATGTTTATACCTCTCCCACCCCCCCCCCCTTCACATGCCTCCCCCCCTTCACATGCCTCCCCCCTTCACATGCCTCCCCCCCAAAGCCCTCTCCCTCCCACAGATCTCTCGATGTCTCCATGTCTCTCGGTCCCTGCTCTCAAATGTTGTGTTTGTGTCCTTCCCCCTCTCTCCCCATCTTGTCTACCGCTCCCGATGTTATTTGTTATATGTGTCTGTTTGTCTTTCTGTGCGATTAATTTTCGCTCTTTCACGAGCCTCGATCTTGTATACAAAAAAAAAAATAATAATAATAATAATAATAGCCAAATCACTTGGTCACTGCCGTGTCCAAATATCAGCTTCCTCGCTCAAAAGTGCCTGAGATATTTCCCAGATGAGAAATAAAATAAATAAGTACTTAATAAATCTTTAATAATTAAGTAATTAATAAATTAATCAAAAAATATTTTAAAAATACCGTTCTTGCCAAAACACGTGTTCACTATTGTGCCCAAATTTCAGCTTCCTAGCTCAAATGATGGCTCAGATATTGCCCGAACAAAGAAACAAACAAGGAAACAAACAAGAAGACATCATGTAGAGCACAATACTTGCAAAATACACCCCTCCCCAAAATAAAAACTTGCCATGGATACATCAAATTGTCCATTTCATTAAGATTATAATTGATGATCTTAACCAAAACTCGGGTCAATCGGATTAAAATTGATGATTTTAGAAGTTTGACCCCGAGTTGACTTTTGACCTTAAAACAGTTTGTTTCCCAATTCAGTGAGGTACTATGCAATTGCTGTTTAATTTTCAAGTCAATTGGATCAAGAATGACAACTTTAGAAATTTGACCTCATGATGACCTTTGATCTCAAAATCAATGGGCTTCTTCCTTATGACAAACTCTACCATCTGGTGAAGTTTAGTGAAGATCAGTTTGAAATTGTGACCTGTAGGTGATTGACAGACAGACAGCGACAGACAGAATAATGCACAAGACCAACCAATATACTTGAAAAATCTTTGATTTTGCAAGTAACAAACAAACAAACAAAGGGAGTGAAAACTGAGTACCATACTCCCTTTCGGCGCACGTCATCGCCGGGCCCCCAGGCAGTGGATGAGTGGCTCGTAGAAGGGAACACCTTTCTCATCCCAAAATCGGAGGAAACCCAACTTCCCCCCTCAAATACCAGCCGATAACATGCCGACAAACTAATACACGTAACTAATAACTAATCCTCCCCCCTCCTCACCCCTCACCCACCCCCCAAACCCCCCTTTCTCTCTTGTCCTGTTGAATCCTGATCCGTTCAGTGTTCTCACACTTTCTCTGGCCTTTTACTCTGTATACAAGAATATATATATAATATATATATATATATATATATATATTGTTACGGAATCCAACGTCGGCCTTCCCCACTTACAAGGGGGGATTAATCCCCTAGCTTATGACTGACCGACGTGGTCCCTGTGGCTGTACAGCGACCTCCGGAAAGGCCGGTGGCACAGCCCCGTTCGTACCGTGGACAGATGTTAATTGCCGAGCGGTTTTAAGCAACCGCGGCACGAACTATTAACAATGACTAGACCCGATTCCTGAACGTTGGCCAAATAGTGCCACAGGTATTCAATTGGGAAAAGACAAAGACGACGGATGTGAAGAAGAAGAAGAACAGAAAGGGTTTGATATACGAATATAATTTATTACTACTATTTACACAATTAAAAGAAACCAAGGAGGAGGAAGGATAATAAAATAAAATCAGAAGAAGAAGAAGAAGCGGACACAGTGCACCTTAGCTTACCTATAAACAGTCTTACTTAACCCAGGACAGAACAAACAAAAGACAGACTCACACGAATGGGGAATGAAGGGTGGATTGGCTGGAGTGGTTTGGAGGGATGAGCAGGTTGAATCACAGGGCACAGCGATCAGGTCCACTCCGGGCGGGAAGCGAGGAGCCGGCAGCTCCTTGTATTCGGCTTTACACCCACACCGGCAGGGTCACTCGCTGCCCCGTCAGGGCTTCACGCGGCTGGTTGAAACGGGGCTGGTTGAAGCGGCTCTCTGCAGAAATCAGCTGGGTCACGCATCTGCCGTATCTCTGACGCAACTCTTTTCAAAGGCTTCCGCGCGCGCTTATATCTCCCTCGGGCGATCAAGCCGCCAGCCTCCAGGACACGCCCATCGGTGAGGTCGCCTCGGCCCTGATTGGTCGCGAGGGCTCACCGATCCCACCCTTAGAGGAGGCGTTGGCAAGGCCACGCCTTGTTCCCGGCGCTGGGCCGACTCCTCCCACCTTCGGCTCCGAGATGACCTCGTGGCTAATGGAGTCAGCTTGCAGTGAAAACAACCACAACCCACAGCTGCAGCAGAATGCAGCGAACCGCCCGATGCAGTTGGCATGACAAAAGGGGAATGTGCAGGGAATCTACCTTGTCTGAATTCGGTGCAATGGAGTGTCAATTAATGGAAGACACAGCCTTAATCTAATACACACAATAAGGAGATAACTACTGAACAGTGAGATCTATGATTTGGCTACGTGATTGTATATGACCTAACTAAGGGACGTCCTTTGACCTTTATACACAAACTGGAGGAAGGAGGGTGATATTTTACAACACAAAAAAAACACCATTCTCAAATTCATAACACTGCACCCTCCTCCTCTTAGGCCCGCCCCGAGCCTATTACTTTTACTTTTAGTGTGGCACGTAGGTGTAGTTCCCTCTACATTTAACCTGACCCTGAGTGTGACAGTTTTAAAACATAAATAAATATGTCCCGCTGCTCCATTGCACCCTACCTAACAGACTCACGCCCACAGCTAACCGAATTGCGGCATTGTTTTCAAACTACAACATGAACGATGGGGGAGCATTATTTACAGTTAACGTTACTTGTATTTACAAAACTCGACCCAGAACCTTTGATTGTTCTTTTGGGGGGGGGGGGGGAAGACAGCTTGCCCTGCACCGACGCACCATGAAGCACCCAAAAGCGCACCAAAACACCATCAAGCACCAATCGGTGCACAGTCACCACAGTTCCATAATAAAAAATAAACCAACAAACCCTGGTGGTGTCTTGCTCTTCGGCTCCCTCTGCTGGTTATTGTTATTCTTCCAGATGTTGTCAACTTCTTTGCTGGCGGCCTATTTGCAATAATAAAAGTGCACAACCGTGTCCATTTTTATTTATTTATGGCCCACAGGGCCGACTATTGTGGTTCACCTGTGTGGCAAAGGTGCCCTGTGACCAAGGTCTGCCAGCAAGATCTCGGGCCTTCATGGCCGGTTCCAGCAGAGGGGCCATGCCCCAACCCATGGGGTCCATAAGTGGTGCTCAGCCGCAGACATGTGGTCCATAAGTGGTGCATCGATGCAGACAGCTGTGGTTGCGAGAGCTCTGGCACACAATGGCGGACTCCCGCACGCTCCCCTCGGCGCCCAGTGGCGCACAGTCCTCGGGTGGGAGGCAAGGGGGGGGGGGGGGGGAAGAACACAGGTGAGCGAGGGGTAAGGTCACAAGGGTACACATCAACAAGGCAATGCAAGATGAGGTGCATACGGAGAGCGAAGTGAGAAATCTCGTCCCTACCGTACGTCACCGCCCCCCCCCCCCCCTGTTACCTACTCTACCCTTGCCCTTACCCCATATGTACAACAATTTACACATTACAAATCCGTCGCTACCGTCACGTCTTCCCCATATTTCCCTTATACCAAATTCGTCCCCACAATCCCATTGTCTAAACAAAATTTGCCATCATTCAAATTCATCATCAATCCTCATAAGGAGGGAGAGATGGAACACAAAGCACAATGTCACACCCACGTCATGATGCGTCTCACATTCCAAACATTTGCACAATAAAAATAATCAAAAACAACCTGGCATGGTGTGGAGGTAGGTCATCTCAGGTGAGTGGATGTAGATGGTGCGAGGAGATCTCAATCCTAACTACCTTCTAAATGACTTTAATACACTTTACACTACCCGGGGTCTTTCCCTGCCAAACCATTGGCCAACTTACTCTATGCGGTTTTAAGAACCAAATTCCCATTGACCAAACTGTGGTGCTTCATCAATTTGGGGTCTCACTCCCCCGATTCAACTCCCTGTGCCCTTGCACAATTTCAGGACTGGGTCGTGTGGCTCTCCCAGCAGGTCTACCCACCTGCACACCTCCACCACTGTAGTTGCCTCCGAGCTTACCTGCTCCTCACCCTAACCTATCTAACTGGGGAAGGCCCTCTGGCGCTCTCCCTACTCGGTGCCCTCTCTGGCACTGGGCTACCTGGGTCCGTCCTCCGGATCCTCGGGCCCCATCCACAACTCTACCGGCTCCCAGAGCCCACCTGCGGCCTCACCTGGCCGACATCCTCACAGTGGTGGAGTGCTCAACCAACTACACACACTAACAGGCCACATGCCCAGCCATTTCCACGACACTAATGCACCCATCCAACCATCATTCTTCCACCACGCACCACAGATGCCAATATCCAACCACAATTTACCTGTACCCTCTACCTAACTCTTAAACTACCCTCCCCGGGTATTCGTGATGGGGGTCCACTCTTCCCCCATTCACACCTTCGCACCATCCACTCCACTCCACAGTTTCCACCATACTCACCTGAGATGACGAACCATCCCACTATAAATTTGGCTCATCCAATTGCAATCAATCAAAAATTTCCAATCACAAATGTTGCTGTTCAAATTCACTATTTTCAATTTCGGATCCAGAACACTATCATCATTACAGTCCGCTATATCTGAGCCTCGGTGCATCGTTACCTCATTAAAACTCGGCTTTGCAAAGCCGAGCAATGAATTCGGGTGGTTTGGTCGCCTGCAGTTGGATCCGTCCGGCATTCACGACTCTGGGGAGGAGGCATGCTCGGGCCGAGATTCCATGCATCATCGCGGCGCGGAACCTTGCGGTCTCCGGCCCGACGACCGAGGCTCGCCCGGTCGGAACCCCATCCCCGCCAGGGGGCGAAGGTCCGACCCGGCTCCCCTCCCCCTGAATCGCGCCGATCGCCGCTCTGACGCGGCTCCGACCGTCCAGTGCGGGGCCCGACCCGAATCGTGCGCGACGCTCCATAGCGGGGCAAAGCAGCATCGATCTGTGCGAAGCTTCGCATCCAACAAAGTGCGATCCGCGTGAAGCTTCGCATCCAACAAAGCGCGCCGCGCACCGAGCGCCCGCTATCCGTCGCGCTAACTGCTAACCCGGTCAACGTCGATGCTTCACTCGCATGCCCACACGCACACGCGACCCTTTCCACACTCACCAAGCCCGGCGTTCCAACGCCACCCGTCCATTCCACCAACGCACTCCGTGTTACACACCACACCTCTCACGCACCCTCGCCGTTCGCACACTTCGGTCCACACCTCTCCTTCGTTACGTCCTCTGTAACACTCACCATGGGCGTGCACTCCGTATCGCTCTCGGTATCACTCCCACACTTTATAACACGCTCACTCTTTGATGCACACTTTTTCCTCACACGCGTGCTATTTCCACTCACACGGGACCCTTCACCAACGCCCGGGTGCCATATTGACCCCAATCGCGCGACAATTCTCTTCGCGCCAAACCCCCTCTTACAAAATCTCCCAGCACCACATACCCGTCTCACCTTCGGGGTTCTTCTTCCTCCCTGCACCAACACCTGCAAATCTTTATAAGAATTAATGAGCACAGCATCGTGATGTGGGCACGGACTTTGAGCAATTTCCATTCCTGCCTCCAGTTGTTGCTCTTCTAAGTCCCCGGTCTCTCCAATTTCAATTATACCCACTACTTCTTTTTCTTTATTCACCACGATGACCGTTGGCTTTATTAAAATTCCCTCTTTGACCTCAGCGGTTGCCGGCTGCCCCATATAGTCTAGTAGGAAGACTAGGTCCCCCTGCACCCCCCGGAGATATACTTCTAATCAGTGTTTCTAGATTGGAAAAAATGTGTAGAAAATGACTAGCTATGGCCCCAAGCTGAAAAAATGTCCCACATACCATTTTTATGCAAATTACTGCTGCAAATTTTATGCAAAATTATGCAAATTTTATGCAAATTTTTGATGAGGAGTAGAGTTGAGGGGTCTTTGAGGGCTTCATCGAGGTGCTCTCGGTTGCAAGACTGGGTCATTCTGAGAAGCACAGCAGGGTCAGAGATCATGATGTTCTCCTCCTCAGTGAATCTCTCCATCAACAGCCTCTCCATTGCCTCACACACTGTTTTGAGGCAAAAGAGGGACTTTGCGTAGGCCTTTCCACTGAGAACACCTTTGAGAGATCCACTTGTTACTAGTTGTGCCTCAAAGAGAATCTCTGCATATCCAGAACCACGCATCTTGTGTCCAGTGAGCATCCCGATGTAGTTCATGGATGTGTGGAAGGGTCCAATCGTTACTACATGACTAGCAAATTCATTTGGCCAGCGCCAGATGATGGGAAGGGCTTTCATGCAGACACCCAGATCAAATGTATTCAGGACCCATCTCTGACCCACCTCAGCAGTTGCTGCCTCGGAACGCTTCAGTAGCTCACGAACAACTGCGTTGTCTGTGATCGGTCTGTGCCTGGTGCCTGCATGGCATGGCAATGGCCTGCAGCCTGTGCCTGGGCTAGGGGGTTTCACCTCTGCAACTGGTTCTCCCCCACCCAGCAAATCAACAGTCGACTACTGCACGCCTATCCACCAACCGATCACAGACAACGCAGTTGTTCGTGAGCTACTGAAGCGTTCCGAGGCAGCAACTGCTGAGGTGGGTCAGAGATGGGTCCTGAATACATTTGATCTGGGTGTCTGCATGAAAGCCCTTCCCATCATCTGGCGCTGGCCAAATGAATTTGCTAGTCATGTAGTAACGATTGGACCCTTCCACACATCCATGAACTACATCGGGATGCTCACTGGACACAAGATGCGTGGTTCTGGATATGCAGAGATTCTCTTTGAGGCACAACTAGTAACAAGTGGATCTCTCAAAGGTGTTCTCAGTGGAAAGGCCTACGCAAAGTCCCTCTTTTGCCTCAAAACAGTGTGTGAGGCAATGGAGAGGCTGTTGATGGAGAGATTCACTGAGGAGGAGAACATCATGATCTCTGACCCTGCTGTGCTTCTCAGAATGACCCAGTCTTGCAACCGAGAGCACCTCGATGAAGCCCTCAAAGACCCCTCAACTCTACTCCTCATCAAAAATTTGCATAAAATTTGCATAATTTTGCATAAAATTTGCAGCAGTAATTTGCATAAAAATGGTATGTGGGACATTTTTTCAGCTTGGGGCCATAGCTAGTCATTTTCTACACATTTTTTCCAATCTAGAAACACTGATTAGAAGTATATCTCCGGGGGGTGCAGGGGGACCTAGTCTTCCCCGGGTCGCGATCTCTATACCCGTCATTTTACCCGTGCTTTTCTCCACTTCGCCCAACCAGCGCTTCTCGACCCGCGTTACCTCCTCGTGCACCCCTGGGACCTGCTCGCTCAACCTGCGGTCTCTGTCCCTCTCCGCTTCCCTCACCTCATATGCGGCTTGCCCCCTCGCCAACCCCTCATTAATTTCTTTGGCTTGGGCAGTGAGGTCCCCCAATTGGTTTTCTAATCGCCCAAGTTGGCTTCCCACAGTCATTCTCAGCATCGCGGTGAATTGCACCACGAAGTCCCCCACATCAAAGCCCGCTGCTGCGGTCACGTGCGCGGTGCCATTTTGTGCTGCTGCCACCTCGTGTGCGAGGGCGCCATTTTGCGCGCCTGAAACTCCCTCAACCACCTCCTCATTGTTCTCCTCCTCCATTTCTCCCACATACATTTCCCCGAGGTCCTGGGTTACCCCTAACCCCTCTCCTAACTCACCCACCTGCATCCGATCGCCTTGATTGTCCATGGCACGATTTTCAAATTTAAGATTTTATAAAACAAAAATTTCGGCCCACTCGTAATTTGAGCGCGCTAAGTGCTTCAGGTCCCTATCTCGCTCCTGACACCAATTGTTACGGATTCCAACGTCGGCCTTCCCCACTTACAAGGGGGGATTAATCCCCTAGCTTATGACTGACCGACGTGGTCCCTGTGGCTGTACAGCGACCTCCGGAAAGGCCGGTGGCACAGCCCCGTTCGTACCGTGGACAGATGTTAATTGCCGAGCGGTTTTAAGCAACCGCGGCACGAACTATTAACAATGACTAGACCTGATTCCTGAACGTTGGCCAAATCGTGCCACAGGTATTCAATTGGGAAAAGACAAAGATAATAATAATAATAATAATAATTCATTTATTTTGTATAGCGCTTTTCCAGAAGCCCAAAGGCGCTTTGACAGAGTGGAAAACATAATGCATAACAATACATGAAAACAACAATTGCAAAAAGACAAGAATCAAGAAAACAAACAGCAGCGATATACGGCATATATATAAGACAAGAATCAAAAAGACAAGACAAGATGACAGAGACAAAGACAAAGACAAAAAACAACCACAATCAAAAAGACAATCGCCCGAAGATGACGGATGTGAAGAAGAAGAAGAACAGGGTTTGAAATAAGATTATAATTTATTACTAATATTTACACAATTAAAAGAAACCAAGGAGGAAGGATAAAAAAATAAAAACAGAAGAAGAAGAAGAAGCGGATACAGTGCACCTTAGCTTACCTATAAACAGTCTTACTTAACCCAGGACAGAACAAACAAAAGACAGACTCACATGAATGGGGAATGAAGGGTGGATTGGCTGGAGTGGTTTGGAGGGATGAGCAGGTGGAATCACAGGGCACAGTGATCAGGTCCACTCCGGGCAGGAAGCGAGGAGCCGGCAGCTCCTTATATTCGGCTTTACACCGCACACCGGCAGGGTCACTCGCTGCCCCGTCAGGGCTTCACGCGGCTGGTTGAAACGGGGCTGGTTGAAGCGGCTCTCTGCAGAAATCAGCTGGGTCACGCATCTGCCGTATCTCTGACGCAACTCTTTTCAAAGGCTTCCGCGCGCGCTTATATCTCCCTCGGGCGATCAAGCCGCCGGCCTCCAGGACACGCCCATCGGTGAGGTCGCCTCGGCCCTGAATGGTCGCGAGGGCTCACCGATCCCGCCCTTAGAGGAGGCGTTGGCAAGGCCACGCCTTGTTCCCGGCGCTGGGCCGACTCCTCCCACCTTCGGCTCCGAGATGACCTCGTGGCTAATGGAGTCATGCAGCGAAAACAACCACAACCCACAGCTGCAGCAGAATGCAGCGAACCGCCCGATGCAGTTGGCATGACAAAAGGGGAATGTGCAGGGAATCTACCTTGTCTGAATTCGGTGCAATGGAGTGTCAATTAATGGAAGACACAGCCTTAATCTAATACACACAATAAGGAGATAACTACTGAACAGGGAGATCTATGATTTGGCTACGTGATTGTATATGACCTAACTAAGGGACGTCCTTTGACCTTTATACACAAACTGGAGGAAGGAGGGTGATATTTTACAACACAAAAAAACACCATCTCAAATTCATAAATTCATAACGTGTCTTGGAGGCCGGCGGCTTGATCGCCCGAGGGAGATATAAGCGCACGCGGAAGCCTTTGAAAAGAGTTGCGTCAGAGATACGGCAGATGCGTGACCCAGCTGATTTCTGCAGAGAGCCGCTTCAACCAGCCCCGTTTCAACCAGCCGTGTGAAGCCCTGATGGGGCAGCGAGTGACCCTGCCGGTGTCTATATATACAGTATATTCACAGTCGTGGGATATATACAGATACAGACTTGGCATTTAATATGGAATATTTTTTTTTTTCTTGACTTGGGTTTACTTTCTTAACTCAGTATATCAATCTGGTGAGTTTCTTTTACACTTTGGTGATTTATTTGTTAAAAGAACCATGTCACTGATTGTCTGTTGCAGCAAGAAGTCAACAACAGGATTATATCACAGGTGGCATGGCAAAATGTACGGACAGGTGCATTTGATGATTGGCTTCACAGTCGGGTATACAAGGATTGTTGCATTCTGTATTAGTGGAAAACAACTGCTGCACATCTCCAAAAGTTATTGCCGCTTCCTCTGGAGATGGTCCGTCAACTCGACAATGCTGTTTGTCATGGAGTGGTGGCTTTACGAAATTACAGCATGAAACATCGTGCTATTGCTCGGCAGTATGGCATCACTCAAGGTCAGGTGTCAAAGATCCTGAAACGAAATGCTCAGAGGGGTGTCCCTACTCCAATACCGAGGCCAGGAAGTCCCCGCAGAACCACAAGGAGGGATGATTGCCAGCTGCACCGGTTATTCCGCAATGGCCGTACCAACTCAGCTAATCGGCTGAGTGGCAGCAACTGACAAATGTGCCTGTATCCAGAAGGCGAGTCAACCAACGACTGGTTCAAGCAGGCTATCGTGCCAGGTGTCCCCTGAGAAAGCCACGCCTGACCAGACAACACCACCAGCGCCGATTGCAGAGGGCCAGAGAGCACCGTCAATGGCAGCCAGGACACTGGAATCACGTGATCTTCAGTGACGAGTCTAGATTTATGGTCTGTCGTCAATATGGCCGCATCCGAGTGCGCAGACAAGTTCATGGAGCCTACAACAAAGATTGTATAGTGCCAAGAGTCCAAGCTGGAGGTGGTGGGGTGACCGTTTGGGCTGCTTTTCATGCAGGGGGCAAAACTGACCTGATTGTTCTGAATGGAAACCTGAACCAGTTCAAGTACAGGGCCATTCTGGAAGAAACATTGCTTCCATTTGCTCGTGCAGCCTTTCGAGGAAACTTTGTCTTCCAAGATGACAATGCACGGCCTCATCGTGCTCGCATGATCCAACACTTTCTTGCTGACCATGGTGTCGAGCATATGGAGTGGCCTGCCATGTCCCCGGATATGAATCCGATAGAGAACTTGTGGGCAGAATTAACGCGTCAAATCGACCACTTGGACCAGCAGCCGACCTCTGTGCGTGAATTGCAGCAGGCTATTGTCACTGCATGGCAAGCGATTCCTGTCCAAACCTTTGCAAATCTCGTGAACAGCATGCCTCAACGTGTACATGCTCTCCTGAATGCTCGTGGGGGTTCCACGAAGTACTGAACTGTAATTTTACTGTCCGTAATCCCAGTCGTAATTTAACTTTTGTTTTTGTTAAAAAAAATTTTGGCTAATGTGCAAAATAAAGAGATACTTCTGGAAAACGTACAGAAGTTTAACACAGTACTGTCCATGAATTGAGTTCGATATCAGTTTACATCACTTTCAAGGATCAATTTATTTGTTTCGAAATGTCAAAAGTGGTTTTTGTTTCTTTTAATGGTCACATGAAGAAAATCTAGAATAATTTCAACATAATTCCAATGAACTTTTAGTTCTAAGACATCTTGAAAAGTAAGTTCACCCCCACAAAAAAAATATTCCATATTAAATGCCAAGTCTGTATATATATTGTTACGGACGCGGTTAAAGGATGTTATTTTACCGAGCGGTGGTATTACCGCGACCGAACAGTTATTCCCCGACTAGAACCCGATTCCACCCAAACGTTGGCCGTATCGCACCGCGGCTGCTCAATATGGAAAACTCTAAAGCGACCGAATACAAAGAGGAAGAAGACGTACAGAAGAGTAATGGGATTTTTTATTTACACATATAAGCAGGAAGAAAGCAATCACGTTTATTTACAGAAGATATTAGATACACAGTGCAACGCTAGCTTACCTACAGTCTTAATTAACCCAGGGACAGAACAAACAAGGACAGACTCACGCGGGGAATGATGATAGGACTGGCGGGAGATGGATGGCTGGCGGGATAGGGAGGTCCAACTGGTCCTGTAACCGATCGACTCGTTGGGCAGCCGCCGCTCCTTCGCGGCCCTGCTCCAAACTGCCGTCCAGGCCTCACGCTGCTGTGGCTGCAGTTTCGGTGGCTCCAGCTGCAGTAAGTGCAGTTTCGGTGGCTCGAGCTGCAGTAAATGCAGTTTCGGTGGCTCGAGCTGCAGCTCAACTCTGGACTTCTCTCGGACTCAACTCAAAGCGCCTCTCTTGGACTCAACCCAAAGCGCCTCTCTTGGACTCAACCGCTTGGACTTCCTCTCGTCTCTCTGTAAAAGCTCATCTCTTCGTCTCAACGGCTTGGACTCCCTCTCGTCTCAACGGCTTGGACTCCCTCTTGTCTCCCTGTAAAAGCTCATCTCTTCGTCTCAACGGCTTGGACTCCCTCTCGTCTCAACGGCTTGGACTCCCTCTCGTCTCCCTGTAAAAGCTCATCTCCTCGGGAAACGCCCTAGCTGCGGGTTATATAGGCCCCGCCCCTCAACCTTTGCGAACCTCCTCGATGTTTCTCTCCACACCCTCTCCAAGTCCAACCCCTTGTTCGTGGTTGGTTGAGTGGGGCTGACTCACTCCTCCCCTCTATGACGAGGTGGGGACCCACCTTTCTTCCCCAACCCTGCCTCGTGGCCAATGGCGGCAATTGTTGGTTGGCAATGCGAATGGCAATTGACGAAAAGGGGGAATGGAAGTTTTGGGAGTGGGAATGAAGGGAATCTATTTCTTTCACTGGTGCAATGGAGTATTTCAATTAATGGGAGACACAGCCTTACCCTAAAACACATAATAAGATATAACTATTGAACAGGGGTATTCTATGATTGGCTGTGGTGTGGATGCTTTATGGATTAATTATGGGACGCCCTTTGACCTTTACACAGCTCCGGAGGCAGGAGGCACAGAATCAAGCAATAATAATAATACACACAATCAAAAAAAATACAGTCCTCATATCCGCAACACTGCACCCTCCTCCTCTTAGGCACGTTCCGGGCCTACAACTTTTATTTTGTGTGACACGTAGGTGTAGTTCCCTCTACTTTTAACCTGACCCTGAGTGCGACAGTTTTTAAAACATAAATAAATGTGTCCCGCTGCTCCATTGCACCCTGCCTAACAGACTTACGCCCACAGTTAACCGAATTGCGGAATGGTCTTCAAACTACACACTGACGGTGGGGAGCATTATTTACAGTTGACACTACTTTTATTTACAAAACTAACCCAGGACCTGTAATTGTTCGTTCTGGGGGGGAGACAGTCTGCTCTGCATCAATGCACCATGAAAGCACTTATAACGCACCAATACACCCTCAGGCACCAATCGGTGCCCAGTCATCATAGTTCGTCAATGTTCAACAATAAAAATAACCAAACAACCCCTAACCCTGCAGGTGATCTCTTGATCTTCGGCTCCCTCTGCTGGCTATTATTATGTCTTCCAGTTGTTGTCATTCTCTCTCATTTTCTTACTGGCGTCCTATTTGCAATAAAGTGTGCCCAACGTGTCCATTTTATTTTCTTTATTTATGGCCCACAGGGCCGACTACGTGTGGTTCACCTGTGGGGCATCGGTGCCCTGTGGCCAAGGTCCGCCAGCAAGATTTCGGGCCCTCATGGCTGGTTCCAGCAGAGGGGCCATGCCCCAACCCATGGGGTCCATACGTGGTGCTCGGCCACAGGCATGTGGTCCATCATGTGGTGCATCGATGCAGACAGCTGGTTCTGGGAATTCCGGGCGCACAATGGAGGACTCACGCACGCTCCCCTCGGCGCCCAATGGCGCACAGGTCATGTGGGAGACAAAAGAGACAAATGAGCGAGGGGTAAGGTCACAAGGGTACACATCAATAAGGCAATGCAAGGCGAAATGCGTACGGAGGGCGAAGTGAGAAAGCTCGTCCCTACCGTACGTCACCCCCCTGTCACCGACACTACCCTTGCCCTTACCCCATATGTACAAAATCTACACATTACAAATTCGTCACTACCGTCACGTCTTCCCCATATTTCCCTTATACCAAATCCGTCTCCACAATCCCTCTAACCAAAATTTGCCATCACCCAATTCATCATCAATCCTCATAAGGAGGAAGAGATGGAACATCAAGCACAATGTCACACCCACGTCATGATGCGTCTCACAATCCAAACATTTGCCTCAAAAAAATAATAAACATGGCATGGTGCGGAGTACCTGTCATCTCAGGTGGGTGGATGCAGATGGTGCGAGGAGACTCCAATCCTAACTATCCTCTAAATGACTTTAACACACGTTACACTACCCGGGGTCTTTCCCTGCCAATCCATTGGCCAACTTACACAATGGGTTCTAAAAACCAATTCCCATTGACCAAACTGTGGTGCTGCTCAAATTTGGGGTCTCACTCCCCCGATTCATCTCCCGGTGCCCTTGCACAATTTCTGGGCTGTGACGTGTAGCTCTCCCAGCAGGTCTACCCACCTGCACACCTCCACCACTGCAGTTGCCACCCGAGCTTACCTAGCTCCTCACCCTAACCTAACTAACTGGGGAAGGCCCCTCCTGGCTCTGTCACCCCTTGGTGCCCTCTGGCACTGGGCTACCCGGGTCCGTCCTCCGGATCCTCGGGCCCCATCCACAACTACCGGCTCCCAGAGCCCACCTGCGGCCTCACCTGGCCGACATCCTCACAGTGGTGGAGTGCCCAAACCAACTACACACACTAACAGGCTACACGCCCAGCCATTTCCACAACACTAATGCACCCATCCAAATACCATTCTTTCACCTCGCACCACAGATGCCAATATCCCACCACAATTTACCTATACCCTCTACCTAACATTTACACTACCCGCCCCGGGTATTCGTGATGGGGGTCCACTCTTCCCCCATTCACACCTTCGCACCATCCACTCCACATCCACTCCACTCCACTCCACTCCACTCCACTCCATTGGGATGGTGGTTTCCACCATACTCACTCCACGACCATCCATTCCAATACTCCAGATATTCCACACTCCATGTCTTCCATACACCTGTTCTCCATTCACCTGTTGTTGCACACCTGTGCAATCACACCTGTTCCATCACACCTGTTCAATCCTCACCCACACGGCATCATCTGAACTACCTGTTGCCCTGCTAACTTAGTGCTCCCCGTCTTCCCTTTAAACTAAGCACATACCACGTCATTATCATCCACACTAATCTACCTGCGTCCCCACTACAGGTATCATTGTCACTAACTAACCTTAACGTTACCTAATGTCATCTTCGCTAGATCCCTACACACGATATCCTAACCCACCCGGGCTAGTTTTCACTGCCATAAACCCCATAAACCTAGTGCTCCTTTGCCCCCCGACTGTGAGGGATGGTGGATTGCCCATCCCACCACATCGGGGAGGTCCCACTATCAATTTTGCTCACCAAATTTCAACCAATCAAAAATTTTGCCAATCATCTGCCAATCACTGTACCATTACCAATCATCACTCTGCCAATCCTTTGCCAATCATCAAATTTTGCCTTTTTCTAATTTTGGGTCCAAAACACTAACCTCATCACCCGTCTACTTATTAGATCCTCTCGGTGCGCCAATTCACGTCGACAGCCCGGCTTCGTAAAGCCGAGCAATGAATGCGGGTTCTTTGGTGCCGGCGGCTGGATGCGTCCGGCACTCGGTGCAGGGACGGGGGCTTACCCGTGCCGAGATCCCACGCACCACCTCGGCGCGGAGCCATCCAATTGCCCGATCTCGACCTGCCGGAACTTCTCCACAAAAGGGGGTCGCCATGACGACCCTCCCTATCGGGATGCCCGCTCCGCCTCGTGGAGCACGGACGCGGCCGTTCGAAACGCGGCCCAGCGTGGATCACGTACGGCGGTCCTTTCGAACCCGCCGTGGCTCGGATCCCCGCTGGTCCTCGCGGCACTCGAAGCTGCCCGACGCGCACCGAGGGCCCGACTCGGCTAAATGTCGTTCTAACCGCTAACCCGGTTACCGTCGATGCCTCACCTGCATGCTTACACGCATACGCTACCCCTTTCTTGCTCATACATCCAGCCGTCTCCCTGCTCTTGGTCATTGCACCTTCTCTTACACACCCAGGTACACTCATTCCACTCACAGACTTGGTCACACACCTGACCACCGAACACTTTGGCACACATTCGTTGTTCGCACACCTCACCAACACACCTCTTCGCGCTTCCTTCTCGGTCACCTCCTCTGTGACAATCACAGGTGTGCTCTCACTCGCACACCCAACCACGTGCCTCACTACTAATTCCAGCGTGCATTCCCATACACGCTCTACCATTCCAGGTGTGCTTCCTTCCATTCCAGGTGTACATCCTCGCTCACCTGTCACAACCAACTCACGCTCCGTGTCACTCTCACTACTTTCACCACCACTCTTGACAGCGCACTCACCCTTACTCTCGACAGCGCACTCTTTACTCATGCACCTCTCCGTTACACACCTTTCTCGCGCACACTCTCCCGTTACTTCCTCTGTAACACTCACCACAGGCGTGCATTCTCCCTCACTCTTGACAGCGCACTCTTTCCTCATGCCCCTGTCCGTTACACACCTTTCTCGCGCATCCTCTTGCGCACAATCTTTCGCTACTTCCTCCGTAACACTCACCACACCGCGCTTCCATGTGCTCCCTCGCACACGCGCTACGACCGACTCACTCTCGACAGCACACTCACTCCTTGGCGCGCACTTTTTCCTCACACACCCCAGAGTCGGACATTCTCGCACACCTCCTCTTTCGCACACCAGACCTGTCGCACACTTCACCAACGGCCTTTCACGAACACCCGGATCCAAACCAATCCCCAAGCCGACTGAAGCTCCCCTCACATCATATGCATTTTCACGTATATCGCCACTCACCTTGGCACCTCGTCTCCTCACCTCCTTCGCCACCTGCTAGCTCTTTATTTGGTTAGTGAGCACATCATTATGAGTTGAGCACCGACCTTGTACATATTCCATCACCTCCTCCTGGATTTCTCTCTTAGTTTCTGTCCGTCTCTTCTTAATTTCACTCACCTCTTCTTCCACTTCCTCTAATTTTTGCTTCACCTCTTTTATTTCCCGGTGCGTCTCCTCAAGTTCGTCCTCTAAGGCTACCGTGACCGTCTCTATGTGCATCCTCACCTGCCGGTCCTTTGTCTCCATTACCTCTGTCACCTCGTCCAACCTCATTGTCAGTCCCTCACGTACCATCTGACATTGCCTCTGTGTCGCTATCAAGTCATTTTTTATTTCTTTTTGTGTCGCCTTTAACCCTCCTAGTACCGCAGTGTTCCTTTGAACCTGCTCCACTAACTCCGTTTGTCCCTCTGTCAGCTGTTCCACCTCCTCCGTCAGGTCCTCTATGCCCCCTTGTAACCTAGCCGTTCCATTTCTCACCTCTTTCTCTATACGCTTTTCGCCTCGCTTTACCTCCTCGCGTACCCCCGAGACCTCCTCACTCACACCTCGTCGTATCTCCTCTTTCATCTCCTCCATCTGGTTCCCCATCTGTTCGATTTCCTGGGCGGATTGCTCCCCTATTTCCCGCAATTTGTCTTCCATCCTATTTTCTAACCCCATTAACCCATTTTTCACCCCCTCTAACTGATTCTCCTGGGCAGCCATTCTATTTTCCACCCCCGTTAACCCATTCTTTACCTCTTTTATCCCGTTGTCTAACCCCTCAAATTTAGCTTCTAGCCGTTCCCCCATTTCTCCCATTTTGCCCCCCATTTCTCCCATTTTGCTCCCCATTTCGCCCCCCAATCGCTCACTATCAGCCCTCGCTTCGTCCCTCATTGCCCCCATTTGCATACTCTGAGCATCCATCCGGTTCCCCATTTGTCCCATTCGCTCACCCTGAGCATCCATTTTTGCTTCTAGCCTGTCCATAAGGGCCCCCATTTGTAACATAAAAAGGTCCGAATTCCCCAGCGGCGCTGCTACGGTCACGGGCGCGGCTAGATTTGGTGCCGCTGTAACCGCGTGCGCAAAGGCGCCATTTTGCGCGCCTGATACCTCGTGCGCGAGAGCGCCATTTTGCGCGTCTGATACCCCCTCAACCACATCCCCCATATACATTTAACCCTGAGGTCCTGGGTCGATTCCACCCCGTCTATCTCTAGCTCACCCACCGGCATCCGATCGCTTTGACCAGCCATGGCGCGATTTCAAAATTCGGGTTTTTTCTTTAAAACACAATTTTTTAGCAGCTCGTAATTTTGAGCGCGTTAAGCGCACTTCGGGCCTCGTATCTCACTCCCCGACACCAATTGTTACGGACGTGGTTAAAGGATGTTATTTTACCGAGCGGTGGTATTACCGCGACCGAACAGTTATTCCCCGACTAGAACCCGATTCCACCCAAACATTGGCCGTATCGCACCACGGCTGCTCAATATGGAAAACTCTAAAGCGACCGAATACAAAGAGGAAGAAGACGTACAGAAGAGTAATGGGATTTATTATTTACACATATAAGCAGGAAGAAAGCAATCACGTTTATTTACAGAAGATATTAGATACACAGTGCAACGCTAGCTTACCTACAGTCTTAATTAACCCAGGGACAGAACAAACAAGGACAGACTCACGCGGGGAATGATGATAGGACTGGCGGGAGATGGATGGCTGGCGGGATAGGGAGGTCCAACTGGTCCTGTAACCGATCGACTCGTTGGGCAGCCGCCGCTTCTTCGCGGCCCTGCTCCAAACTGCCGTCCAGGCCTCACGCTGCTGTGGCTGCAGTTTCGGTGGCTCCAGCTGCAGTAAGTGCAGTTTCGGTGGCTCGAGCTGCAGTAAATGCAGTTTCGGTGGCTCGAGCTGCAGCTCAACTCTGGACTTCTCTCGGACTCAACTCAAAGCGCCTCTCTTGGACTCAACCCAAAGCGCCTCTCTTGGACTCAACCGCTTGGACTTCCTCTCGTCTCTCTGTAAAAGCTCATCTCTTCGTCTCAACGGCTTGGACTCCCTCTCATCTCAACGGCTTGGACTCCCTCTCGTCTCCCTGTAAAAGCTCATCTCCTCGGGAAACGCCCTAGCTGCGGGTTATATAGGTCCCGCCCCTCAACCTTTGTGAACCTCCTCGATGTTTCTCTCCACACCCTCTCCAAGTCCAACCCCTTGTTCGTGGTTGGTTGAGTGGGGCTGACTCACTCCTCCCCTCTATGACGAGGTAGGGACCCGCCTTTCTTCCCCAACCCTGCCTCGTGGCCAATGGCGGCAATTGTTGGTTGGCAATGCGAATGGCAATTGACGAAAAGGGGGAATGGAAGTTTTGGGAGTGGGAATGAAGGGAATATATTTCTTTCACTGGTGCAATGGAGTATTTCAATTAATGGGAGACACAGCCTTACCCTAAAACACATAATAAGATATAACTATTGAACAGGGGTATTCTATGATTGGCTGTGGTGTGGATGCTTTATGGACTAATTATGGGACGCCCTTTGACCTTTACACAGCTCCGGAGGCAGGAGGCGCAGAATCAAGCAATAATAATAATAATACACACAATCAAAAAAAATACAGTCCTCATATCCGCAACAATATATATATATATATATATATATATATATATATATATATATATATATATATATATATATATATATAAAAAAGTTCAAAACACACCTGGTCACAAATGTGCCGCACTGACCGGGTCCTCAGTCGAGGTCCTCAGCATCATCCCGTTTCGGCCCTTCAACCTCGATACGGTCAGCTAAGGTGGGCCAGCAGGGGCACGTACACATCCACATGCAGCAACTGCATCTGGATGCGTACATACCCCCAACCCCAGCCAGTGCGAACAACAACAACAACAACAACAACAACACCTCCACATCCAGAATCCACAGCACCAAACAAACATGGTGGAACACTCAAACACCCACCTTTATACCCTTCACCACTCACCAACAAAACACACCAGATCATTCACACACACACATACACACCCATACACACACATACATACAGAACACCAACCAAACAACCACCTACACTTACATCATACACCAAACACACACTCATGCAAAAATTAATTCATGCAAAAACACACACCCTCACCCACTCACTCATATACACAAAACAAGAAGTAATAATGGTCACAAAAAAACAAAAAAACAAAAAAAAAAACACACACACACACACACACACACACACACAACCAACCTAAACCGTTCGACGTGTCTCCATAAACTTCCTCCATATCCAAAATGAGCCTTTCAACGCAACCTGGGCCACCTTGTCACACATCCTCCTTCTTTCTGTCCCACACACTCCCAGCCTAGCAAGAAATGCAGAAAAGGAATTGCCAATATACCCTCTACACCCCACCTCAAATGGCTGACACGAAACGCGCCAACCCTTCTCCCGGCACTCTGCCTCCAGCTCACTGTACTTTCCTCTCTTCCTCTCGTGCACCTCCTCCATGTTCTCTTCCCAAGGTACCGACAACTCCCCTAAGATGACCTGTCTTGTTGCACTTGACCAAATGACAATGTCAGGCCGCAACCTTGTCACACAGATCTCCTCAGGGAATACCAATTGTGGCTTCAGGTCTGCCACCACCTGCCAATCACAAGCATCTGACAGCCCTCTTGCTTTCCACCTCCTCCTCCTCTTTCCACCTCTTTCCACTTGGCCCTCTTTGACAAACCACACCTCTCCCCCATCAGTCTCCTTCTCCACTCTTCTCTCTCTCGATCTCAGCACCTCTTGTTGCACCATCTGCACCACCACCGCCAGCACCTGATCATGTCGCGACCTGTATCTTCCTGCTGCCAATGCTACTGAGCATGCACTACTACATATATATATATATATATATATGTGTATATATATATATATATAGATATACAGTATATTCACAGTCGTGGGATATATAGGTACACCGTATCCGTTTAGAATAGGTACACCGTATCCCTGCGCATCGTAAGAGGCGACTAAGGGTTGGCGTCAGGAAGGGCATCCGGCCATAAAAACATTGCCTCAAACAGGGAACCATGATTGTCATGGGCCCCGCCAGACTAACCCCCGCTCCAGCGGGGAAAATGGCCTTAAAAACGATCATTCATATATATATATTGTTACAGACACGACTTTGATGTTAAAGTGGGCCGAGCGGAATGGCCGTCGTGTCCGCACAAATTACCCGACTATACTCGACGTTGACGAAGTCGCGCTACGCTGGCTCAATAAGAAAAAGAAGACACCCGGCTGGATTACAATCACACAATACGACACCAGGGGTTCAGTTCTCAAGACCTCCGGAGGAGGTTATATTAAGGCGGAAAAGGTTAGATTACAGGGGCTAGAGGTATATTACAGGAAGACAGGCACTTAGACACACTCTTATATTAACCCCGGACAGACGACAGACACACGGGACAAAATGCTGACTCACACGGGGATTGATGGCAAGGAAAGGCAGGTCGCGATGGCTCAAGGTGCACTCTTGGCTCAAGGCAGAATCGACTCGGTCCGGTCCAGAGATGCGGGGAGGTATCGTCGCGCTGGGGGTGGCGGTGGCTTCTCTCTCCAGTCTCCAAGCTGAGGCGCATCTCTCCTCACATCCGGCGCGTGGCCGCGTATATCCGGCGGGGAGTGACACGCCCTCGGCTCGTTAGCTCCGCCTCGTGGAATCGGCACGTTGCTTCTCATTGGGTGCGTGCGGGGGGTTTACCAGGCTCCGCCCTTGACGAGGAGCTGACAAGGAGCCCCTTCGTGGTAACCCCGTGGAGCGCATGGTCTGGAGCTAATCGAGCCGGTGTGAGGACGCATCCTCCCCCGCTCCGCCGCCATCTCTGTTGTTGTTGTAATTGTTGGGGAAGAAGATGGAAGGAGGTATGGGAAAGGTCCTAAACTCACTACTGATGCCATATAATCACATTCTGGTGCAACGAAGAGTCATAATTAATGGAGACGAGGCCTTAACTGACATAGAATAAGAATAACTAGGAAGATGTCCGAAAGTTGTCTACGTGTGGTGCGGTGGACCTGGGCACGACATTTAATGGGGGAATAAGGGGAAGGTCGGCTCTACTGATTGTTATTTACATGCAATGGGACTAGGGAATGGGGGATCGGGGAAAGTTGGGGAGTATTGGAGAAAATAGGGGAATATTTACAAGCGGATATGGAGGCCAAATTCCATATTCGCAACATTGCACCCTTCTCTACCCTCGGGGCGTCCCGACCCGATAAATTTTTACCTACTTTAGTGTGGCACGCAATGTAGTTCCCTCTACTATTAACTCTACCCTGAGTGCGACAGTTTTACAGATATTCACAAATGAGTAAATATGTCCCCCTGCGACGTTGCACCCTTCTCCTCACAGAAACACACCCACAGGATAACCGAATCCGGAAAGAATCCTCAAACTAAACATACAGCCGGTAGGGAGCATTATTTACAAGATTACGCTGATATCTACACTACGATCCAGGACCTGTCTTTGGAGGAACACATGCAGATGTTATGCATAGAGAGAGCGCGCTTGCCAACATCGATACACCAACCCACGAGTGCTCTGTGGCCGACGGCCTTTAATAACGTGCAGAGCACCCTTCCCGAGCATCAAAAGCACCACCCCACCACACAGTCAGCACCATCCGGTGCAGTCACCATTGTTCATTGGTATAAAAATAAATTCGACAACCCCTAACCCTGCAGGTGTCTCTTGCTCTTCTTGTGGTGCACTTGGTGTTAATTAACAGTGGTTCACCTTTATGGCATAGGTGCCACGTTGACCCATAGGTCCTTCCACGGGTGGTGCTTGGCCGCAAAAGAGCTGCGGTCCATTGTGGGTGGCCACAAACATTGCGGTCCATATGGTGTATCGATCCAGGCAGCCAACAGCGAAAGTGCAGGCCCACAACTGCGTAGCCAGCACCTCTCTCTCCTCTCTCTCTACCCCAAAGCCAGATCCTCGGAGGTGGGAGACAAAAGAAGAAACAAGTGAGTAAGGTGGTAAGGGCGCAAAAGTGCACGCAATATAAGGTAATGCACACTGGGGGCACATGGGAACCAGGTGAGACAGGTACGTTCCTATCGTACGCCCCCCCCCCCCCACCAGGTAACCTACATGGCCCCTCCCTTACCCCTTACTGTATCCACAAAACACAACACTACCCATAAACATCTACTTTACAAATCAACAAACATCCCTACTGTCTTCCCCGTTCCTCCCATAAACCAAATTCGTCTTCTCTCCCTCCTAACCAATCAAATTTGCCATTTTCAACTCTCATCAAAATTTGCCATCTCCAACTCAACATCATAATTTGCCATTACCAATTCATCATCAGTCCCTCCTAGGGAGGGAGAGATGGAATCACCCCAATGTCTCATCCACGTCGTGATGCGTCTCACAAATCCACACAGCGATTCATCTCCTGCAACAAAACAAAGAAAACACAGGTGTGGAGTCATCATCATCACCACAGGTAAGTGGCTGCGTATGGTGCGACAGGTTCATTAATCCTAACTATTTCCTAAATGACTTTAACAACTTTACACTACCCGGGGTCTCTCTCCGGCCAAACCATTGGCCCTCTTACACTATGGGTTCTAAAAACCAATTCCCATTGGCCAAACTGTGGTGCTCTTCAATTTGGGGTCTCACTCCCCCGATTCATCTCCCGGTGCCCTCGCACAATTTCTGGGCTGCGGCGTGTACCTCTCCCAGTGGGTCTACCCACCTGCACACCTCCACCACTGCAGTTGCCTCCGAGCTTACCTGCTCCTTACCCTAACCTAACTACCTGGGGAAGGCCCTCTGGCACTCTCCCCACTCGGTGCCCTCTCTGGCACTGGGCTACCCGGGTCCGTCCTCCGGATCCTCGGGCCCCATCCACAACTCTACCGGCTCCCAGAGCCCACCTGCGGCCTCACCTGGCCGACGTCCTCCCAGTGGTGGAGTGCTCAACCAACTACACACACTAACAGGCTACACGCCCAGCCATTTCCACAACACTAATGCACCCATTCACAACACCATTCTGCAACCGCACCACAGATGCCAATATCCAACCACAATTTACCTGCACCCTCTACCTAACACTTACACTACCCGCCCCGGGTATCCGTGATGGGGGTCCACTCTTCCCCCATCCACACCTTCGCACCATGCACACCACTCCGTACCACTTACTCCAACTCTCTCCACACACCTGTACCTGCACACCTGTGCTCTCACACCTGGTGCCACCGGCACCCTTCTCTCCCCAAGCGCATTCGCGCTGATCCACAACACTCACTACTCATACACTACTCCACACACCTGTCCAGTTGCACACCTGTTCAATCCTCACACACACAGCATCATCTCAGCTAACTACTCCCTTCTGAAACTTGCGCTTCCCAGTCGTCCCTTTTAACTATTGCGCTCCCTCGTCATTATCATCCACACTAATCTACCTGCGTCCCCACTACAGGTATCAGTCACTAACTAATCTTAACGTTACCTACTGTCATCTTCGCTAGATCCCTATCAATATAACCTAACCCACCCGGGCTAGTTTTCACTGCCATACACCCCATAAACTATTGCTCCTTTGCCCCCACCTGTGAGGGATGGTGGATTTGCCATCCCACCACATCGGGGGTCTCTCACTACCAATTTCGCTCGTCCAAATCCAACAATTCAAAAATTTTCTATTTACTGCCAATTCTATTCACTTTTCTAAATTTTGTATCAAATCACTACTATCACTATCACCATTACCCGTCTACTTATTACATCCTCTCGGTGCGCCAATTCACATCTACAGCCCGGCTTCGTACAGCCGAGCAATGGATGCTGGTTGTTTTGTGCCAGCGGCTGGATGCGTCCGGCATTCGGGGCAGGGACGGGGGCTTACCCGGGCCGAGATCCCACGCACCACCTCGGCGTGGAGCCATCCAATGCCCCGATCTCGACCTGCCGGCACGTCTCAACAAAACGTGGTCGCCATAACGACCCTTCCTATCGGGCTGCCCGCTCCGCCTAGTGGAGCACGGACGTTCAAAGCGAGGCCCAGCACGCACCGAGGGCCCGATTCGGCTAAAAGTCGACCTAACCTCTAACCCGTTTAATGTCGATGCTTCACCTGCATGCTTACACCCCGCAGCCCGTTCCTTGCTCACACATCCAGCCGTTTCCATGCCCCTCGTACCTTTCCTTACACACCTCGGTACACCCATTCCACTCACAGCCTTGGTCACACACCTGACCACCGAACACTTTGGCACACATTCGTTGTTCGCACACCTCACCAATACACCTCTTCGCGCCCCCTCCTCGGTCACCTCCTCTGTGACAATCACAGGTGTGCTCTCATTCGCACACCCAACCACGTGCCTCACCACCAACTCCAGCGTGCATTCCCACTCACGCTCTACCATTCCAGGTGTGCATCCTTCCATCCCAGGTGTACATCCTCGCTGACCTGTCACAACTAACTCACGCTCCTTGTCACTCTCAATACTCTCACCTCCACTCTTGACAGCGCACTCACCCTTACTCTTGACAGCGCACTCTTTCCTCATGCACCTGTCCGTTACACACCTTTCTCGCGCACACTCTCCCGTCACACCCTCTGTAACACTCACCACAGGTGGACACTCTTCCTTACTTCTGACAGCGCACTCTTTCCTCATGCACCTGTCCGTCACACACCTTTCTCGCGCACACTCCTGCGCACACTCTCCCGTCACACCCTCTGTAACACTCACCACAGGTGGACACTCTTCCTTACTTCTGACAGCGCACTCTTTCCTCATGCACCTGTCCGTCACACACCTTTCTCGCGCACACTCTCCCGTCACACCCTCTGTAACACTCACCACACCACGCTTCCATGTGCTCCCTCGCACACGCGCTACGACCGACTCATTCTCGCCAACACCCTCACTCCTTGGCACACACTTTTTCCTCACACACCCCAGAGTCGGACTTTCTCGCACACCTCCTCTTTCGCACACCAGACCTGTCACACACCTCACCAACGGCCTTTCACGAACACCCGGGTCTATCTCGACCCCCAAGCTTCTTAAATCCCCTGGCGCATCATACGCACGACCATATTGGTCACCACTTACACCGGGTCCTCTTCCTCTTCGCTTCTCCTCCATCACCTGCGAATCCCTCATCCGGTTAATGAGCACATCATCACGATCCAAACACAGACTTTGGACCAATTCTTTTATCTCCTCTTTTATCTCTTTCTTATCCCCTCTCCGTCGCTTCTTAATTTCGCTCATCCCTTCTTCCACTTCTTCTAATTTGTGCCTCACCTCTTTTATTCCCCGGTACGTCTCCTCAAGCTCGTCCTCCAAGGCTACCTTGACCGTTTCCAGGTGCGTCCTCACCTGCCGGTCCTTCGTCTCCATTACCTCTACCACCTCGTCCAACCTCGTTGTCAGTCCCTCACGTACCATCTGACATTCCCTCTTTGTCGCTATCAAGTCATCTTTTAGTTCTTTCTGTGTCGCCTTTAAACCTCCTAATACCGCAGTGTTCCTTTGAACCTGCTCCACTAACTCCGTCTGTCCCACCGTCAGCTGCTCCACCTCCTGCGTCAGGTCCTCTATGCCCCCTTGTAACTTTACAGTCGCCTTTCTCACCTCCTTTTCCATGTGCTCCTCACAGTGCCTCACCTCCTCGCGCACTCCTCCGACTTCCTCACTCACTCCTCTTCTGATCTCCTCTCCCATCACTTGCATCTCCTGCCCAGATGCCACCCTCATCTGCTCCATTTCCTCCCTGTGAGCATCCAGTTTGGTTTCTACCCCCATTCTGACCCCCTCTATCTGCTGCCCCATTTGGTTAACTTCCCTTTCCGCTTGGTCCCTCATGTCCCTCAATTTGCCTTCCATACTGTTTTCTAACCCCTCTAACCCTTTTTTCACTCCCTCTATCTGATTCTCCTGGGCAGCCATTCTATTTTCTACCCCCATTAACCCATTTTTCACTTCTTTTATCCCGTTGTCTAACCCCTCAAAATTATTGTCTAACTTCCCAATTTTCTTGTCTAACTCCTCAAAATTATTGTCTAACTTCCCAATTTTCTTGTCTAACTCCTCAAAATTATTGTCTAACTTCTCACCGGTACCCCTCATTTGGCCCTCTAATCGCCCACTATCAACCCTCATTTGCTCACCCAATCGCTCAATCTGGCTTCCCATACTCATCTGTACAGCTGCCTGTAGCTGCGCAATGAGGGCCTGTATGTCAATCGGCTGCATGTTAAAGCCCGCTGATACAGCCGGCTCGGCTACCACGCGCTCGTGCGAGGCGCCTTTTTGCGCGCCCGCTACTTCGTGCGTGACGGCGCTATTTTGCGAACCTGCCGCCCTCACTGCTTCGCTCTCCTCTTGTCCCTCAATTTGGTCCTGGATCGACCCTACCTCACTCTCCTTTACCGGACCCCAGCCGTCTTGATCCGCCATAGCGCGACTTGCAAAATTCGAGTTTCGTAAAACAAAACAAATTTCGGCCGCTCCAAATTTTGACCAAATTTTTTTTTTCCTCTATTCGTTTTTTTTTTTCAAAATTTGGTCGGGCCTCGAATCTCACTCCCGACACCAATTGTTACAGTACTAACACAATTGGTGTCCAAAATTTGGGCTAAATAAATTTAGTCCCAGGTTCGAATCCCATCTCCTGACTACCAATTGTTACAGACACGACTTTGATGTTAAAGTGGGCCGAGCGGAATGGCCGTCGTGTCCGCACAAATTACCCGACTATACTCGACGTTGACGAAGTCGCGCTACGCTGGCTCAATAAGAAAAAGAAGACACCCGGCTGGATTACAATCACACAATACGACACCAGGGGTTCAGTTCTCAAGACCTCCGGAGGAGGTTATATTAAGGCGGAAAAGGTTAGATTACAGGGGCTAGAGGTATATTACAGGAAGACAGGCACTTAGACACACTCTTATATTAACCCCGGACAGACGACAGACACACGGGACAAAATGCTGACTCACACGGGGATTGATGGCAAGGAAAGGCAGGTCGCGATGGCTCAAGGTGCACTCTTGGCTCAAGGCAGAATCGACTCGGTCCGGTCCAGAGATGCGGGGAGGTATCGTCGCGCTGGGGGTGGCGGTGGCTTCTCTCTCCAGTCTCCAAGCTGAGGCGCATCTCTCCTCACATCCGGCGCGTGGCCGCGTATATCCGGCGGGGAGTGACACGCCCTCGGCTCGTTAGCTCCGCCTCGTGGAATCGGCACGTTGCTTCTCATTGGGTGCGTGCGGGGGGTTTACCAGGCTCCGCCCTTGACGAGGAGCTGACAAGGAGCCCCTTCGTGGTAACCCCGTGGAGCGCATGGTCTGGAGCTAATCGAGCCGGTGTGAGGACGCATCCTCCCCCGCTCCGCCGCCATCTCTGTTGTTGTTGTAATTGTTGGGGAAGAAGATGGAAGGAGGTATGGGAAAGGTCCTAAACTCACTACTGATGCCATATAATCACATTCTGGTGCAACGAAGAGTCATAATTAATGGAGACGAGGCCTTAACTGACATAGAATAAGAATAACTAGGAAGATGTCCGAAAGTTGTCTACGTGTGGTGCGGTGGACCTGGGCACGACATTTAATGGGGGAATAAGGGGAAGGTCGGCTCTACTGATTGTTATTTACATGCAATGGGACTAGGGAATGGGGGATCGGGGAAAGTTGGGGAGTATTGGAGAAAATAGGGGAATATTTACAAGCGGATATGGAGGCCAAATTCCATATTCGCAACAATATATATATATATACCGTATATTGTCGTGGGAATGATCTTCAGGGGTTAATACAACTGTTTCGTAGAACAATAGTTATTTCTTAGCATTTCTTTAGATAAGCATGACATACTATTTATGCAATAGACATGCATTACATATTCACAGTGAGATGCTTGTTTTCTCTACCCGACTGTATTGTCCTCCACCATTCAAACCTCTGGCTGTACGTTTTTAACGTTATTTTCCTTTGTTTTCATGTCTTTACAAAGCACACACGAGAGCTTTGCAGCTCAATCTACGCGAATGTGCAGTTGTGGCAAATCTGCATTGAGATCGCCGGCTATTAGCCTCACCACAGAAACCGATTGTGAGGCGAAACAGCATCGAGGAAGTCGGCAATTGCCTCACCACAGTAGCTTGCTCATGCGGCCCGGCGAGCCCAGATCAACAGTTGATTTTGCATGTGGTTGACCGTTAACGGCTGTTTTGAAGGAGAGGGAGCTATTTTTGAGGTAACTCGGTGACACAGCTGACACAAAGAGGCAGTTGACCATGACAGCTGCTCTGAGAAAGAGACCTGGAAGCCGAGAGAGTGAGAATTACCCCAAGAGGCAAGGCAGCCGTTTGGAGGAACGCTGGAGTTCCAGGGAAAGGGGAATGTCTGAGTCTCCTAATGTGCGGAGCTGAGTGTGCTGGAGTTGTGTACATTTAATCCCCAGAGCAAAGAGGGCTTTGAGGGAGCGACAGTTACAGAAGCTGAGAAATTTCTACACCACGTTGCACCAGAGAACTCCTGATAACTCTGCTTCCGGGCTTTGACCTGTCGGCCTTGTTATTTGTATTTCTTGTACTGTGTTCTTGTTGAGTGAGTGAACGGGCCCTGAGATAAGAACTGTGAATAAATCTGTGACATTTGGGATGTTCAAGGTGGTAAGGGATAAATGGGTTTATTTACTGATTCATTTATATTTGTTTATTGCATACTGTTTGTTATTGCTTCGGGTATAACTTCTCCCATGCCATTTAATTGTTAAATAAATTTAACTGGTCTCGGGGTTGGATTCTGCTCGTTGTGGTGATCTCATTTGGTGATTTTGGTATCGTTAGATGAGCTGGCCCAATCCATCTCAGTGCACTCGCGATCCATGGTTGCTCGGCCAGATCTGGAAGGTCCTGAGTGCCGATTAGCGCATCTCATGGTTAAACACACACTCCCAACTAGTAACGTAAAGTGGCAAACAGGTCTGGGAACTTGCTCGAAGCTGAGGACTTATCTGGCGGTTGCGGTCATTTTGACACAACCCATGGACCTCGAACCGGGTAAATAGAATGGGTCGCGCGGCTCTTATATATTGTTGGGTTAACCACAAGGAGGTTCCTCGGACCCGCTCCCTGATCTCCAGACCTGAGGACAAGACAGCTGTTTATGATAGATGTTTACAGCTGTATATTATGACACCAGGCCAAGACCAAAACATGGCGTCTGGTGAAATGACCATAATGGGCTAGGGCTAGGGCCGGTATTGGAGGATATGGTCCAGGCACTAATTACCAGGTGGCTAGCAAGAACGGGACCATGGCTGGCGGCTCCGATGGTGGGACCACTGGGGCCAGCGTTAAATACCCCAACTCAAACCTACGGGGGAGGGAGAGCAATTTGGAATTTAACTTACCTGGTGAGGTGTTATAATTGCAACTGGTTGGATCACATAGCACGGGACTGTAGGTGTCTCTGTGGGGATAGACCTCGATCCACCGGCCCGCCAATTCCCTACCAGTGCTCCCCGCGCTTGTCAGCCACCGATACCCCCTGCCAGGCCCAGGGCAACCAGTAAGCGCTGAGCATGCAAGGCTGCGTTGGGCAATGGTAGATGGTAAAGAGCCCTCATGGACGTGACAGGTCATTTATTGTGGATAAATTGGTAATGGTCGTTTGACAATTAGGTGCAAAATTGTGGGTGTAGGGGTAGACGCTGTGTTGAACACAGGAGCGAGTGCCACAATCATAAGCCTTGTAGTCCTAAATTTGAGTGCAAATGGTTGGGATAATATCTGCATTTTAGAAAAAAAACCATAGCCTGCAGTTGGCCACTGCGGCAACAGCTCCCACCATAGGGCATGGTTTTGTGACCCTGAAATTGGGTACAGTAAAGCAGAGAGTAGAGGTTTGGGTAGCAGAGGTGTGTGACTCATACCTAATTGGGTTGGATTTGCTAACTGCCAGTAAGTGTAAAATTGAACTTGGCCACGGCATTCTGCAGGTTGGGTCGGAAAAGCTGCCATTAGGGGTGTGAGCACGGACCATAAAGCGTAGCTGGAGGCTCCGGATTTCATGATCGTTCCTCCAGGTGCCAAAAGGCAATAGTCCCAGCACGATGGCACGCTCACCCAAACTGGCAGGAGGCTTGTGGTTTAGTGGAACTGCTGGTGGGGCAACCAGTCCAGAGCTTAGTCGTGGGGCGATCCCTCGTAAGTACGCACTATAGGACGGGGCACGAAGGTGGCAGACTGCACACCAGTTATGCCGCGGAGTTGAGGGACGAGAACATCCAGTCGAACTGACCCCAGGGGGAGTCTCTAGATTTTGGTACGAATTGGCCCAATCTTGTTTGTGAGTTGGTCGAATGAAGTAGCGTAGATTTCGAGGAGGCCCAGTGGGAGGCCTTGCACAAATTTATCAATCTTCATTTAGACATCTTCTCTTTGTCTGCCAATGACATTGGATGTATGGGCTTGGTGAAACATCAGATCCACACTGGTGAGGCAAAGAAAAGGTGAGTTTTCGCTAGCATCCTGAAACAACTCTCACAGTTCTGCAGCTTCAGTGGAACGTCAGGCCTGGCCAGCCGGTTCTGTGAGAGATTTGGGCCAAAAACTCTCCTCAGCCGAGCGCACAAAAAGGTGGCAATAATGGGGCAAATAAATAAGTTGTCGTAGTAGTAGTAATAAGGGTCAGGGTTTGCTTTTGCTGGAAAGGCTTTAGACGTTTAGAGATCTGCACTCATGGCTCAGGAAAGCTCAGGCAAACATAAGTTTCCTGTTTAATGTCGCTCGACTTCCTCATCCCTGCAAGTCCATGGTTAGAACGGCAGTAGACAAGGTAGAGCATTTTAAAGAGAAAGCACTACCAAGACAGCTAAAGAGGCAGGGAGACTAAAACACAATGACGTATTTACAAAATAAAAAAATCAGATAAGTAAAAGTAAAGAGGCTGGTGGGGAAATACTGTAAAGAGCATTATTTATTGACCAAATTTCTTTAAAACTACTGATAGTTCATGAATATTGTGCCACCTTAAACTCCGAAGTGATATGTGAACGTAAAAAGGTTCCCAGGTATGCAAAACTACACTGCACGACATTGCCTTCAATCTTCCCCTTTTTAGTTTTATATATTTTACATTTTGCAGATGCCAAAATAAAGTTAACCAAGAGATCCCGCGATCGACTCTCTTTCTTCACCAGGTGACCAAAAAGAAAAAGTGTTGGGGAAAAATGAAGCCAGAAGCGTAAGAGCACGTTTGTCACCAGCAAAGACAGGTTGAAGGTGCGGACATTGCAGGTATATGTGAAAGATCGTTTCTGCTTGCCCACAATAATAAGTGTGTGAAGTGTTATAGCAGAACTCCAGAGCTTAGTGCCCCATGAAGTAATCTCCAAATTAGGTCCCCCACTACCCTCGGTGTTGTGTGGAGACAAAGAGATTCCCAACTTGGATGGAGAGGCAAGAGAGTCAGTCAGAAGAGCCTCGTGCCATGGAGTATCCATCCGATTTGCTAACTCGACCAAATGGAGTGAGTGGATTACTCGTGCATATATTTATTTTTTTGTTGATTCACAGAAGGACACTTCAGCTGTGCCCGGGACCTTGCTTATGTCATGTGCAGATGGTGCTTGGAAAAGACTGCAACTTAAGCCTGTTCAGCTAAACAACAACAAACTTGTTAAAGGATTGCAGAAACAGATGTTTGAAAAATATTAGAAATAGGTTAAAAAAAATACAGAAGGTATGGACATTTAATGTCAAGCCAGAGACTTCCTGATCAGGTAACCCAGAGGAATATTACAATCAATTTGTTCCACTGCGGTGCACTAGTTTCTGTCACTGCATCTTATCCTCAACATCGGTTCCTTCGTTGTAACGCTCATTCAGGTTTCTCGACACTTTCCGTGTAAGAGTCGAGCTCGCAGAGTTAAACGCGTCTGGAGTCTGTCCCATGAGAAACACAAGCGACCTCTTCAGGATGAATGAGGAACGGCAGTGGAACCGTTAGGATGTTCCTTTCGGTCTGAAGGAGGACTGGTAGAAATGTGTCATTATATCAAGCCAAATAGACAAATAGTGTCCGGCATTCGGTACAGGGCGCATGCCAGCGACGCGTGACCTACGAGTCCGTGAAGGAAGTCGACCGAGAGGTCTGTTGTGAATCACATCCCAGAAAGAGGAATCGAAGGACGAAAAACACGTCCCGCAGTGAGAAAGCAGAGGCGGGAAGACGTTAGTTAGTGTGAAATGGTGAGTGACGGATTGGAAAGAGGGCTGACAGTGAGCCTGATTAAGGTCAGAATTAATGTCTGAATATAGTCTGGAATGTCCTGGGCAGAAGAAGGCAAAGTTAAATCTACAATTAAGAAGATGATAAATAAACGTGGGCCGTGTGACCTTGGCCGGCCCGCGCCCCTATCTCCATTCGCTCATTTCTATGCAAATGGTGTGTCCGGAGCTCGCTGGGCAGCAATTATGTACCTGCGAGCACTGCTCAACCTCTCGGCACGTGGTTACCTCGACAGCAGCAGCGCAGAGTGCCTTGGGGACTTCATTTTGGGCTCTGCCTTTGGAAACAATGAACTGGTGTCTACTTTGTACGAGGGTTTAGATTGTACTTGCTCTGAAGGACTCCTTTCCTGTAACATGTGCTCTATATCATACTAGTGGGGCATGCTTGCACACTGCAAGCAACTACCAGGGTGCATCTTGCAATCCTGCATGCAGATATAATAAATATAAGCTTTATATATTTGATTAAGTGGTTTGCGCTTGCATTCTGTAAGCAGCTAAATAACTCGAGTAAATCAAGAACGAGTGATGAGAATGATCTCTTTACTTTTTGCTCATAGCTATAGTAATTTTTCATGTAAGTACATCAAAAGTTATAAAATAAGAAGAGGAAGAGGCATATGTCAGTGTTGCCTAGCAACGGGTTAGTGTAATCTCCATTGTCTTCGGGCATGTGACCTGCCACGAGCTGTGCGAGGCTGCCCCAGCCGACTCTTATACATGGATATTACAAAGTAGTTACCAATATTTAAAACATATCAATACTTATGCACATCATAGATCAGAGACGTATAGGAATCTCTTGTAATTGCTTATTTTCTATTGTATAAAGTCCAATCTCCTTCGACGGTTTCACCAGCCCATCTTTCCAGGAGGAAGGACATGGAAGGTGCACTAGACTCAATTGCACAGGGATGAAGCCGGGCCCCTTGCATCTCACATGATAGCAAGCTTCCTCCATCGTCTTCGATTCTCGGCACACTTCTCAGCGATCAACAATGGCAATCCAAATTCCTGCCTAATATCGTCTGTCCGTATTTTAGTTGGCCTCTCTTGGGTCTCCGGTCGGTGAAGTCAGTCTTGGAAACCCTTCGTAGGTTTGAGTCATCCTGACTTCTAACCATGTGACCAAACCACCTCAAGCGCCTTGACACGATGTCATCTTCAGTCGTTTTCGCCATATCGAGTGTGTTGCGCACGTCTACATTTCTCATCCTCTGCTGTCTCATGATTCCCAGAATGGATCTTAAACATTTCGTCTAAAAAACGAGGAGTGTCCTCTTGTCTTCTTTTCAAAGAGACCAGGCTTCGGATCTGTAGATGGTGATCGGCAATATGAGGGCCTTGTACAATCTCACTTTCAAGCTGTCTCAACACGTACGACAAATTCCAAATTTGATCTTATCGGAGCACACAAAATTATAAATAGTAATACTTGAACTTCCGGTTCAAGATTTGCTGCAAATGGACGTCAAATCAGCACTTCCTCCTTCCATTTCATTAAAGCTAAAATTCCTGGATCACATACGTAGTGTGTTCAAAAAGTATCCGACCTTTATTTTTCGTGCGTAAAAAAAAAAGGCTAGGGAGGCGTTGATTGGTGCACGTATGTAGGCGATCCTAATGCGCACGCGTGAATTTTTTCCCACCTGCAGAAGCTGTCATTCGACGGCAGACCGCCGATGAGTGAGGACATGTAGGTGAGCGCCGTCGGATTTTCGTTTTTGACAAAATGACGGAAAAACTTGAACAACGCTACTGCATCAAATTTTGTGTTTTTTGGCCTCGGGGATGTTGGATGCTTCCATTGTGATGACTGCAACTTGGTTTCTGGGTCGTACCCATAAACCCAGGACTCATCGCCAGTGATCACTGTGTTGAGGAAGCTGGGATCGCTGTTCACAGTCTCCAGCATGTCCTGTGCGATCTCCAAACGGAGTTGCTTCTGCTCCATCGTTTGCAACTTTGGTACGAACTTCGCTGAGATTCTCCTGAAGCCCAAATCCTCCTTCATAATGGAATGAACGGTGTTGAATCTTGCGGATCGTTTCCACTTGGGAATCGCCAAGCTTTACACAAAATTTGATGCAGTAGCGTTGTTCAAGTTTTTCCGTCATTTTGTCAAAAACGAAAATCCGACGGCGCTCACTTACATGTCCTCACTCATCGGCGGTCTGCCGTCGAATGACAGCTTCTGCAGGTGGGAAAAAATTCACGCGTGTGCATTAGGATCGCCTACATACGTGCACCAATCAACGCCTCCGTAGCTTCTCTTTTTTTACGCACGAAAAATAAAGGTCGGATACTTTTTGAACACATACGTATGTTGTGCTTTACTGTTTTATTTTCAGTCCTGTTTTGCTGGTCGTATTTTTCGTCCAATTGTCTGTGCCAAACCATATCTTGCGTTGAAACATCGAGATTGTGTCCGACCTATTTACGAAGGGTTGGGCTGGTCAAGTTGTTGCCTCTGTCTCCGCTTTTGATCCCGTGCTTATAGTGGGGTTCCCACCATGAACAAATTTTCATTTTCACTTCAAGTTTTTGAAAAAGTTTAGTTTTTGGTACCAGGTCGAAGCTTAGGGTCTAAGTAAGAATTTTGGTCCGAGTGGACAAAGATCACATGGAGTCTTCATACATTCCCGCCATTTTCCAAGATGGCCGCCATCAAAATCTAATACTGACAATATCTCGGAAACTAATCAACCTAGAAACATGAATTTGGTGTCTATACCTAGGTTTTCATGGTCAAGGAATCAAATAAAACCATTTCTGACTACATCAGAGTATTTATTTGTCCCGAAATGGTAAAATTCAAGATGGCCGCCACCAAAATCCTATATCGGCTATACTTCCAAAACCACTAAACCTTCAGTCATGCTGTTGGTGTCCATGCCTAGAATTTTATGGCCAGGGAAGCAAACAGTTATGTCTCTAAATCAGTAGGTGTATCTCTGTTCCCCAAAAGTAGAAAAATAACCATGGCAATTAGGATCTCACATTTATCCTTTGTGATCATGGAATCAGCTTAGGTTGTTTGCTGGAATATCTGTGCAGTACACGAACTCATTAGCACATTTTCTAGTCGCATTATATATCTGTTGATATATCAGTATGTATCCAAATATCTAAATACAATAGCCATTGTGTTATATAAGTCAGCACACATGAATACATTTTGTATATTTGGAAATCGGTTTGGATAATTCATATGTATGTGCAACTGCTTCTGCTGAATCCCTACTTGTCAGATTTTTGTGTTATGTTATGTCCATGTATACTTGATTATGCTTGGTTATTATATACTTACATGTATTTTCTTTTCGTTCCAGGCTAGTGTGATGGCTGAGACAACGAACTGTGAGTTGTGTGTCCTCTGCCAAGAAAAAACAAACGAAGAACTTGTCTGTCCTCTTGACAACCCAGTTGGTGTACGTAGGGCGGAGGCATACAAAGATATTATCAGCCTTGTAAATCAATTCCGAGATGTTGATGCTGCACCTCACCCAAACTTGGAACTTCCAGATGAAGGATCTATGCAAGCAAATCGAGCATCCTGGCACAAAACATGTCGTCAGTTGTACAAGGCATCAGCACTTGACCGGGCAAAAACACGTTCTTCCAAAGGCTTGCCACCTCTACGAAAACGACCAAGAAGATCTAGCACAGAAACTAATCGAAATTTATGTCTCTTCTGTAATGAAGAAACGAGTAAAGATGACCATTCATTCCAAAAAGTTTCCCTCACCGAGAACATCCATGACAAAGCAGTTTCATTGGGAGAGGATCGCATTGTAGCACGGCTTGCAGAAGGAGATCTGGTAGCTATTGAAGCTAACTATCATCGATATTGCTACACTAAATTCAACCGTCGGCATTATGAAATGCTAATCAGTACAAAACAAGGTCAAGTCACCCAAGACACTGAAATCACAGTAGAAAATGAGCTACTACAATTCGTCAGTGAAGAAATTGCTGGAGGACGTAGAATCTTTGCTCTCCAAGATTTGACAGATATGATGACGGAAAGGTTGGGACAGCATGAGATTCGTAAGACAGTGAACTGCACACGCCTGAAAGAGAGAGTACTTGAACACTTCCCACATCTGACAGAAGAAAAAGGGATCCGAAATCGAGTATTCCTTGTTTGCTCAGAGACAGCTCGAAAAATCATCTCCAGCGCGAGCCAGACACCAGAGGAAGAATCACGTACCTTACTGTTGGCAGCATCAATTCTACGTAAAGCAGTTTTGGATCATGATACTGCTTTCAATTTCAAGGGGTCATTTCCTGAAGGTTGTGAGGAATCTGCTGTTCCAACAAAGCTGAAATATTTCTTTCGTCAACTGCTTACTGGTCCTAAATCATCTCCTATGCAAGACAATTCCAGGACAGTTCTCTCCATGAGTCAACTAACCATGTTGAACATCACTTCTCTTCCTGCAAACTGGAGATGTGAGCCTCCTCTTGCAGTGTTTTTGGCCTTAAAACTGCATTCCCAAACAAGGAGCAAGAAACTGGTACAACTGCTACATCAGTATTGCCTTAGCGTGTCATATAAGAGAGTGCTTACCATTGAAGTTGGATATGCACAAGCTACTGCTGAAAGAGCACATGCCAACGCTGATATAGTCTGTCCTAGCAACCTTCGTCAGCAGATTTTTACGGTTGCAGCCCTTGACAATCTAGATCACAATCCTACGTCCAGAACAGCCACATCCTCATTTCATGGAACAGGTATCTCCATGTTTCAGTTTCCTTCAGTAGAAAACCCAGGGCTGGACCAAGAACCTATAGAAATCGACTTCCATCGACGAGCATCAAGCACCAAGGGACCAATGCTGCCTCCTCTGTACACGTTTGTTCCACCTATGAGCCGGAATCTTGTCACCCAACCTCCTGTGAAAGACGTGCAGCCACAGTCCATGGCGTCATTTGACAAGGAGGAACACCATGAAAAGGCCTGGATGAAAATGGTGCAGGAAAATATGCAAATGGAATTTGAAAGTGAAACTGTTCCTCCAATTATGTGGTCGGCTTCTGTGGCCTGGTACATCTTCTTCATGCCCTCCAATATTCATCACTGGGAATGGTCTATACTGGCGACACAGACGTTGTCGTAATACTTCTGTGTAACTTCCACCACATCAAGGTGGTGAATCCGGAGTCAGATATCTGGATTTCTTTCAAAGCAGGAAAGACAGTCAAAATGATCTCCCTCAACAACATTGCCTCAAGTTTGGGTGTGACAACGTGCAAAGCCTTGGCTCTCTTTCATGCATTCACTGGATCAGACAGCACGTCAGCTTTCAAATTCAAGGGCAAGCGATACTGCTTCAAGCGGAACGATGAGGTTCCACCCCTCTTGAGTGAGTTTGCGACAATTGCTAGCACCCCGTTTCTTACATCGCCAGAGTTGAGGGAAGTGGTGAGTCACTTTGTTTGCAAAATGTACTCCAACGAACCTATCACTGATGACACCAACGTTGACCTTGTTCGAATGAGGGTTTTCTGTCACAGGACTAGGGATGTGGAAAGAATACCCCCTACAAGTGATGCGCTAGACCAACATCTCAAAAGGAGTGTCTTCCAGGCGAGCATCTGGACTACAGCGCACGAGCCACTGGCACTAGTCCCAAGCCCAAGCAATCATGGATGGATGGAAAAAGATGGCCAACTGGTTCCCATCTGGACCACGTTGCCCCTTGCCAGGGATGTGTTTGATCTAGACGTAAAATGCGCGTGCACAAAACCTTGCTCGTCATGCAAGTGCAAAAAAGCTGACTTGAAGTGCTCACGTTTATGCAAGTGCAAATGTCCCAACTAAATGACCATGATGGTTGTGAGAATGAGTAATGATTTTTTAGTTGCACTTACCTAATCAATCAAATATCACTAAGAACAATGGAAATAGAATGTTCGGTTTATATTCATGGTATTTTATAGAATTTACGTTCGTATGTGCTTAATTGTTAACATGCATAATTCTGCTAAATTCTGCTATAACGTTTGTTGTGTAATTTACCATTTCGGGACAAATAAATACTCTGATGTAGTCAGAAATGGTTTTATTGGATTCCTTGACCATGAAAACCTAGGTATAGACACCAAATTCATGTTTCTAGGTTGATTAGTTTCCGAGATATTGTCAGTATTAGATTTTGATGGTGGCCATCTTGGAAAATGGCGGGAATGTATGAAGACTCCATGTGATCTTTGTCCACTCGGACCAAAATTCTTACTTAGACCCTAAGCTTCAAAATGGTACCAAAAATCAAACTTTTTCAAAAACTTGAAGTGACTGATGCCCCAGGCCCCCCCCTATAGTTTTACTTTTAGTTTAGTTTTCTTAACGTGCTTAGTTTTCACTCCTTTTATCCCAGGTATTGTTACTTCTGATCCCAAAGCATAATCTTTCTCCCCTCCTCGCTCCAAAAAAATAAAAACAACGAAAAACTTCTTCATTCCAAAAAACAACAACAACAAAAAACAAACCAAAACAACACTATCCGAACTTTATCTCCCATGCTCAGGTACTCCTTCATTCCCGATCCCTTCTCCTTTACAATATCCCCAAACTGAATCTTCACCGAATAAAATTCTTCCTTTAAAAGCTCTTAACATTTCGGAAAACACTTCAAAAATGTATTTTCAAATGCTCTCCCCACTACTCCATCAGAAACAACCTCAAATTCTACTTCTTTCATTTCATTATCAAATTCATTTATTCTTCTTCATCAAATGATCTTCCTTTTTTTTTTTCTTTTTTTTTTTTAAGGCTTATTTCCCATAACCTCTCCACTCCTAAACATTTAGTTCATCCAGCCTTCTCTTTCACCAACAGACAAGTTTTCCTCCGTGCCATCAACAAAAAAACATTTTGACCACCCCACCCATGAAGACTGTCGCCCTCTATCCAGTTTGGGAATCGTGAGAAGTCCGTTTTGCAGAAGTTGTTTGCACACAATAATCAATTCTGCTTCACATACATTCATGGTGTCAAACCCCTCCATGCAAATACCTCCTTCCCCACCACCCCCACCACCCCCCCTCCCATTTTGCTTCCTCCTCAACACACCCTCTTTCAGCTTCCCCCACATCTAGCCACCTCTCCCACACCCCCATCAGCTTCCCCCCTCATCTTTCCCCCTTTCTGCTTTCCCCCAGCCCCTCACTCTTGCGGTTTCTCTCCCACCCCTTCACATCTCGATTTCCACCCTGGCCGTCCCTCTCCACCTCTGACCCGAAAACTCCAAGCTTGTACACACCACCCCATACACCCATCCCCTACCCCTCCAGCTTCGCCCCAGCCCCGCTAGCTTCACCCAGCTGCACACCCGCCAAGCTTTGCCCGAGCACCGCACCATCCTCCCTCCCACAACTTCACCACAGCACCACACCCCTCCCCAGCTTCACCCCAGCCCAGCACCCTCCAACCCCAGCTTCACCCCAGCCCAGCACCACACCCCTCCCCAGCTTCACCCCAGCCCAGCACCCTCCAACCCCAGCTTCCCCCAGCCCCACACCCTCTCCTTACCACATTCCTGCACCTTACAAGTGCTGTCTGGATGGGTGAGCTTTTCCTGGCGGTCGTTTCAGGACATGTTGGACATTGAAGGGCTATGGAATGATGAGCCTCATGGTGGTTACATTTTGCCTGCGGGCTAGCGGCAGCACTGCCTGACCCCACATCCCAATATACACTTTATAGCAGCCTTTGGTGGTTTCAAAATGGACGTCAAGGCCAACATGTGGTAGCTTAAATAAAACATTTATTTTATATTTGTTTGAAACGGTTACCAATCCGTTCCTTAATTAATGTCTCCAGCACGTTTCCCACAACTGAAGTCAAGCTTGCAGGTCTAAAGTTCTTCAATTCTTCCCCAGATACTTTTTAAAAATACCTGTGTTACATTTGCTTCTCTCCAATTATCCGGTACCTGTCTTGACTCCAACGAGCTGTTAGATATCGGCTAACATCCCACTTATGCATGTTCTGTCATCTCCCGCAATACTTTAGGATGCATAATATCCGTCGCTAGTGCTTTATCATCCCATACATTTTCTACCTGGTTCGTCACTTCCTCCACTCATACTTGGATCTCTTCTAAAAGCTCTTGTTTACCCCCGAGAAAGATATGTTCAGCTATTCGAAGTTCCATGGACTGTTCCTGTTTTATTTGACACTACTGAGCTTCTCACCACATACAAGGCTTTCATCCACAGCTTGATGGAGCCAAAGCTCTCCCCTCTGGGCTGGTGCTCCTGCCTCACACCTAGCTCGGCTTCACGCTGTAGAAACCAAGGTTTTTAGGATCATTGGTATGGCGCACGCTGAAAATGATTCGAAGGGCCTTTCATTCTCTCACCGCAGGCAGGTTGGTGGTGTTTCTGTCTTCTACTGACTCCTCTCCGGCCTGGCTCCCCCTACTCTGTGCTCTGTCCCCGTAATATTCCTGCAGGATGCACAAGATCTGCCAGCAACCCTCTTATGGTGAAACTGCCAAAATCAAGACTCACTGCTCACATTCACTCTTTCATTCCTCTTTTCTCCCGCCTCTGGAACAAACTCCCGCACTCTCTTCAATCCCATTTCTCCCTCCAGGTCTTCAAAACAGCTGTTCACCACCATGTCTTATCCTCCCCCATCCAAGACCTTGATTTTTTCTACCCCCTTATGATATGATACACCCCAAATCCACCTCCTTCAAATTCCGTTTTCTTTCCTGAAAGTCCTTGTAGTGTCCATCTTGTTTATCCTGTGTACACTGCCCCAGCCCTCTCCCTTCCCCAGATCTCCCGAGGTCCCTGTTCTCTACTGTTGTTGCACTTTCCTATCTCTCCCCCTCTTCTCCCGCTCCCTTTATTATATGTTCTATGTGTTAGCACTTACACGAGCCTCGACTCGGTATACAAAAAATAAAATATAAAATAAATAAATAAATAAACAAGAAGACGTCATGCGGAGCACGATACTTGCAAAATACGCCCCCCCCCCCCCTCCTCCCCAAGAAAAACAAATTCCATTGATACAGCAGATTGTCCATTTCATCAAGATTAAAATTGACAATCTTGATCAAAGCTCGGGTCAATAGGAAGAAAAGTGACGATTTTTCAGATGAAAAATGATGATTTTGGAAGGTTGACCTTGAGTTGACCTTTGACCTTTTGACCTCAAAAATAGTTGGTTTCCATATTTAGTGACTCAATGTGCAAATGCTGTTCAATTTTCAAGTCAATCGGATGAAAATTGACGGTTTTTCAGATAAAAAGTAATGATTTTGGAAGTTTGACCTTGAGTTGACCTTTTGACCTAAAAAATAGTATCTTTCCCAATTTAGTGACTCGATATGCAAATGCTGTTCAATTTTCAAGTCAATCGGTTGAGAATTGACGGCTTTTTAGATGAAAATTTATGGTTTTTTAAATTTGACCTTGAGTTGACTTTTGACTTTTTGACCTCAAAAATAGTACGTTTCCCAATTTAGTGACTTGATATACAAATGTTATTCAATTTTCAAGTCAATCGGATTTAAAATGTCGATTTTAGAAATTTGACCTCCAGATGACCTTTGACCTCAAAATCAATAGGCTTCTCAATTGGGACGACTTATACAACGTGGTGAAGTTTCGTGACGATCGGTTTAGAATTGTGACCTGTAGGCCGGTGACAAACAGACAAACAGACAGACAGACAAACAGACCAATATACTTGAAAAATCTTCGATTTTGCAAGTAATAAAAATGTAGAAATTTCTTTTGCGAACAAGTGTGCCATCTCACCCTCATTGTCCACAAATTCTCCTGTGCTATTCCTCATTGGACCCACACTCCTCTTAACCGTTTCTTTATCCCTTATAATACTTAAATAATGTCTTACTGTTAGGTTTAAGGGGTGTTGCAAAACATTTTACCTTTTTTCCCCCCGAGAACCCGTTACGGTTGTGCACGCATTCGGGGGAAAAAAGGGTAAAATGTTTTGCAACACCCCTTCATATTTTTGGCTGTCTTCTTCATATTCCCTTTTGGCTTGTAGTAGAGTACATAAGCTAAAATCGTTCACTTTTTTTTTTTTTTTTTTTTTTTTTGTATACAAGATCGAGGCTCGTGAAAGAGCGAACATTAATCACACAAAAAGTCAAACCGACACATAAAATATATAACATCGGGAGCGGTAGACAAGATGGGGAGAGAGGGGGAAGGACACAAACACAACATTTGAGAGCAGGGACCGAGAGACATGGAGACATCGAGAGATCTGAGAGAGGGCGAGGGCTTTGGGGGGGGGGGGCATGGGAAGGGGGCGGTGGGAGAGGTATAAAACATATGGACACTGCCAGGACTTCCAGGAAAGAAGTTGGAATTTCAAACAAGGTGGATCTGGGGTGAATTAGCGGGGGTAGAAAAGATCAAGGTTTTGGATAGGGGAAGATAAGAGATGGTGGTGAACAGCTGTTTTAAAGACCTGGAGGGAGGAGTGGGATTGAAGGGAGTGAGGGAGTTTGTTCCAGAGGCGGGAGAAAAGAGGAATGAAAGAGTGAAGGTGAGCGGAGAGCCGAGATTTCGGCAGTTTAACCATCAGAGGGTTGCTGGCAGATCTTGTGCGACCTGTCGGAATATTTGGGGGACAGAGCACAGAGAGAGCTGGGGGTGCAAGGCCGGAGAGGAGTCGGTAGAAGACAGAAAGACCACCTACCTGCCTGCGGTGAGTGAGTGAAAGGCCCTCAGAGATAGCTTCATCGCGGGAGATTCCAATAATTCTGAAAGCTTTGGTTTCAACAGCGTGAAGCCGAGCTAGGTGTGAGGCAGGAGCACCAGCCCATAGGGGAGAACAGTATTCCATTGAGCTGCGGATGAAAGCCTTGTATGTGGTGAGGAGCTCAGGTGTGCCGAGGAAGGACTTCGCACGACGGAGGATGCCCAGTCGGCGACTGGCTTTGGAGGCCAGCTTGGAAATGTAGTTTTCCCAGGAAAGATCATGGTAGATAGTGAGACCCAAAATCTTGAGTGACAGAACTTCTTGGAGAGGATTGTTGAGAAAGTAGATGGGAGGGTTGTCCAGTCGGTCTTTTCGGAGAGACATAGTAAGAGTGTGAGATTTGTCAGGATTGAAAGACATGTTCCACTTGTTTGACCAGTCTGTGATTTTGTCCACTTTGTGATAAAAGCACCAAATTTGGTGGAGTTGTAGTTTAGGTCGGTCATACATTTTCATTTTAGCTACAGAACCCCAATAAAAAATGATTTTGAAGCCTGGAACCCTTAACCTCCCCAAAACATTGATTTTACCTAAAGCAAGCTCGTTTTTTTGCAAACCATGTAAAATAACCATTTTCGCAAACTGTATTATTTTTAGGAACATTCTGCTCTGGATTGTAGGGGATTTGCTGGATTGTATATTTTAAATAAAGCATCATGTTTTACTAAATGGCACCCATTAATTTTGAAAAGGGGGATTTGCGGCTGACGTTGATCTGCTGAAAGTTGAGGGAATTTTTCAATGACAATCGCTGAAACCATCTTTCAAGGAAATCTATAGTTTGTTTTGGATAATGTGATGTACATCTATATATATATATAAAACACAGTTTGTGTGTGTGTGTGTGTGTGTGTGTGTGTGTGTGTGTGTGTGTGTGTGTGTGCGTGTGTGTGTGTGTGTGTAATGTTACCGATAGACTCCTAAACGGAGAGGCTCACGTGCTTGATATTTGGCACAGACATGGCCATTGAGCGTGGGACGAACATGGCCGAGAACATATTTGACGAGATCCATATTTTTTATTCATATTTACCTCAGCGCATTTCAGCGAAGTACCCGCTAATCTCAGCCAGTGCGAGCAGCTCGCTGATTCGCTCAGAGCGATCACGTGATGTTCCATCCCGTCACACGTCACACGTTTGCACGTGATTCAGGGCGAAAAGCCATTGC
>NC_136273.1:22443475-22548475 GCF_964187855.1 Myxine glutinosa
ATAGAGCAGCGATAGCAATAGCAATAGAGCTACATTCGCTTGTCCCCTGAGATGTTCTCCCAACAGGAGTTGAAGTCTTTAGTTTCAACTTCAAGTCCATTGTCACAGAACCAGAGACTCAAATCAGACTTCAGCCCGAGTCCTGTTCTTGTCGCCCATCACCGACTCTGGTCCCAAGACTGCGATGCCTTTTCCCCTTTAATTTGGTGAAATGAAAGCAGGTTATTTGACCGGAAAGCAACCCTGTCTATGCACAGTAAGGAATTGGAGACAAATGACGAGGCTACTTGGAGATATACTTGCACTATTCATGGAATAGCAAATTCTGAGTGAAAGACGATGTGAAATGAATTAGCGCAAAGCAGAGGGAGAAATGAAAGTGTCCTTGGTCCTGACACTGAATGCATGAGAGAGCTGGACTGCAGACAGAGTGAAGGAAAGCAATGAAGATAAACTGATGATCAAGATGTAGCAAGGAAGGATCGATTTACAGGGAGGCTCAAAGGATGAAAAGTCCTTTTTTGATCCTTCAATTCTGTATCGTATCTGCATTGCAGGAAAGATTAATCTATTTAACTTAATTCACAAAATTTCTTCCATAAATCGGTTCTTATATTAAGCAGTTTTATATATCTTTAATACCCAATGTGCATTTCGCCTTTTTCTATTGGCCAGGTATATTATATTGGTCATTAGCTCCAAACAATACAGACAGGACAGCCGGCTTATATGCTCCGCTCTCCATCTCTTGTTAGATGACAAGAATGGAGATGAAAAAAAAACAAGAATGGAACCCAGAACCAGAAGAAACCCACCGGGCTATGCCGCATTAAATCGTTCTCATTTCGTTAGTTATTGGAAACTTGGTGTCAGCCTAATAGTTGCAATTTAAAAAATAATTTTGTAGTGAGTGTGTGTATTTTAAACAAAAGGATTCACTTTTAACACTTTACTACGAGACTCTCAGTGACACACAGTACATAAATATGGACGTAAATGTACAGTTACAGACACACCACAATAGATTGTAAATGATTGGTTAGATCTTAACTAATCAAATAACTGTACATTACTTAACAGCAAAATAATTAACATCAATACTTAAAAAAACGAAAATGAGTTTGGCAAATGCACAACAGATTAATGGAAGAGGAATGAGGATGGTCAAGCAGAACTCACACATAAAAGATCTGTGGATGTCTAGTCTTGGTTTAAGCTTTTGCTTTTGCCTTGGGAGTCTGCCTTTGGAGTCAGGAGGCATAAACCAACATGAAGACCAAAGAACCATGTATAAAAGAAAAGCAAGCAATTTGGAAGCTAAAATAACAAAATAATTCAATTAAAACCATAGCACAAAAGTTGGGCATGGCAAACACAACAATTTGTAAAATCTCGAAAAAATAAATAAACCATGAGTGTACATTGCAATAGACAATAGCCAAGTCGGCTAAGGAAAACAACTGCAGTCGATGACAGAAACATCATCAGATCTGTGAAGAAAAATTCTCAAACGACTGTCATTGACATCACCAACAACCTCGAGAGTGCACAGGTGAAAGTATCACAATCTACCGTTTACAGAAGACTTTCACAGCAGAATTACAAAGGCTACACCGCAAGATGCAAACCTCTCATCAGCACCAATATAGAAAGGGCAGATTAGAATTTGCCAAAAAGTACAGAGGTGAGCCAGTAGAGTTTTGGAATAAAGTTTTATGGACAGAAGAAACCAAGATAAACCTTTACCAAAGCAATGGAAAGGTGAAAGTGTGGAGAAAGGAAGGAACTGCATCTGATCCAAAGCACACTACCTCATCTGTGAAGCATGTTGGATGTAGTGTTATGGTTGGGCTTGCACGGCTAACTCTGAAACTGGCTCACTCATCTTTATTGATGATGTAACTAATGATGGCAGCAGCAGAATTAATTCGGAAGTGTACAGAAACATTTTGCCTGCCTAAAATCAGAAACCCACAAAACAAACAACAACTGGAAATGTCTGCAGCAAAGCATTTCAAATGAAGATACCAAGAGTTTGGTGATGTCACTGAGTCAAAGGCTCGATGCAGTTATTGCATGCAAGGGATATGGAACCATATACTATTATACTACTTTCATTTACTTTAAGTTAATCTGTTCCAATACTTATGCTTCTCTAAAATTAGTGGGCTGAACCTAAAAAGTGTTATTGTTCTACAATGGTAAAACATATATATATTATATATACATAGAAATACCAAGAAATAAAAACTCATCTTTTGTACTCTTGACTCATATCCATCTTTTGATCTTGAATCCAAATTTCTTGAGCATATAGCAATAATAAATTTGATTTTACAGTTCCAATACTTATGGAGGGCACTGCATGTATCCTACAGTACCCGTACGAGCTTCAGAAAAACGATGGCTTTTAAATGCCAGTTGCGGTGAAAACTTACAGGAGAAATAGCCATTTGGACGTTAATTAAGACCCAACAAAGCATGTAAAGCGACTGGTTCCAACAAAATCAGGACAGACGTGTCTTATGAGGTGCTAGACTTTATATCAGGTGAGTTCAACAACACCAGTTGGTTTTATTAAAACCCTTCTTGGTTGGTCAATATATGGAATAAAAAGTTCAGTAAAGCTCACGAGGAATGACAAATGCCAAAGCCTCAGTTCAAGATGAGCGGAGTGCGTGCGAGCTGTCATAATAGCACGCAGCTAATGGACAAAGGAACAGGCTAGCCATTCGGTGGATCCATGAGATGCTGCACTTGTTTAATTGAAGGCAACATTCTGGAGATTGTGTTGAGGAAGTGGCAGCCACAGTCTGGCGCAAACGAGCTCGCTTTCTAGAAAAAGGAAGCAAGAATTAATGTAATCGCTAATTTCAGCACAAAATTAGCGATCTGCATGGGTGGCAAGAGAAGTGAAATCAAATAAGAAATAAAATCCCTGAAATGGTAATTAATCCGCTGTGAATAAAAGTGAAGCTGATGTTTCGGGCCTTACCCTTAGTCGGGAGTACAAGGCGGAAAGTAAAAGATTGCTGCTAAAGAGGGACTGCATTCACTTATAAGGTGAATATAAACTGTCATGCAATGCTCCGCATGTCGGCCTTTACATCAAGGAATAGGCCATCCTTTGGGGATACGTTAAGCCTGCTGTCCCATATGTTAGCATTCGCTTGTCAACACGTTAAATATATCATTGTGCCTTTCAAAAGATTAAACCATTTTTATAATTCACCAAATGTCCGTCTGTCTGTCTGTCCGTTCGAAGGTACTGCAAAAACGGCTGAACCGATCGCAACGATATTTTGGGTGGGTAATCCTAGGACCCCCTGGAGTAAAATAGGCTATATTGTTTTTCCAATTTTTTCAAGTTTTCCAATTTTGCAGTTTTTCCAAACACGATGGAATAATATTTACCGATATGAACAGTGATGTGGCTTTTATTGAAATTCTACAAATACTATTTAGATTTTGATGAGAATTACGAACCTGCAGCGAATGCGGAAGTGGACAGATGACGGCAATGCACGGGTTTGATAATATCCCAATACAACCGTCATTCAATCGTAATGTTAAATCTTTAAACGTTAATCGCGTTAATCGTTTTGTTAAAGTATCAATTGATGATTGGAATTGAGTGAATACAATTACGATTTTGAATTCGTAATTGTATTCACCCAACCGTACAGAACTTCACATCAGGATTTAAATATTTGTTTATGTCACGAATGTTGTTAAACGTTTATTTTTTATATTAATGCTATTTAACTTGCGATTGGAGTTATGCTGTTTGGAATGAAAAAAGAGATATCGAGTTCAAGTGAATGATGGAATGCCGTGATGGTTTCTACTTTCTAAACGTGACATTCACGGATCGCCATATGCAGATTCGCCATTGACTGGGTATGGAACACACGTACCTGTTTGTTTGCAAACAGGTACGTTTTTCGTGGAAGTCCTTCACGAACTTGCTGTCCATATCTGACATGCGACTGAAGGTGCTACAGGAATGTGGAATTTATTGGTTTCATGCTTTAGCATTCACCGTTTCTGCATTGTCTGTTTACTTCTGGCCTCCCACCCGTGCGTAGCATGGGTACCTCACTAGTTTTTATAATTATCTTTTATGATTGGGTCGTGTGATCCTACCCAATTATAAATTACTGCAGCATGGTTCATCCATGCCTCTCCTCCTTCTCTTCCATGAGCCTCGACTTAGTATTAAAATATAATTCTGGGAGAGTGATTCTGTGGCTGAAAGTGTAATCATTCAAATTGCTCTACACCAGAATTGAATGCCATTCTGGAAGATGAACACTCACTCATACTCTAATAAAATGTACTAACAACACCACGTGGTCTGACCTGTTTTGTAGGTGTCGCACGATGGGAATGGGAATGGGAATGGGAATGGGGATGTAACGCAAGTGTGTTGCACGACGGGGCATATTCCTGTTGCCCGAGGAGACATTTATCTCTGTCCAATTCCAACTTCAGATCTGGTTACATCCAGCAAGCTGAAAGCCAATAAATTGATGAATATGAACATGCCAAAATGTAATCAAGTATTGTGATAATTCCTTGAATGATAAGGTGATGTATCCAAGATAGAGATGCGAGCACTCCAACTTTTGGCAAAAAAACAAACAAAACAACATGTCTCTCATTGAAGCGAAAACATCCGGATGCTGCAACAGCTCAATGGATACGTATTACTCCAGAGACTCTTCTTTCTCCCAATCCACCTGCTTATTTGTATGATGGACAAAGGAGAAGGTCCAGGCACGAGAGTTCCGATTGTCTATGACTCATCCTGGTCCAGGTAAACAATCCAATTGGCTGCAACATTGAGACGCACAGAGGCAATACACTTAGCTATATGGCGAGTTTGCTTAATACATTGACCTTATGACACTTGCATAGCAATGAGAGGCTCAGTGCAGGCCGGAGGATGCAAAAACTGCTCCAAATCTTGTTCCTTCATTTTCTCTGGATCTCCCCATCTCCAAATGGCTCTTGCGGGTTGGCCCACCGTGTATATACGCTGCCTTATTACATGCCTCTATGAAGCCTAGATTTATGGCTCGAGCATCGCGTCGAGGCCTCAACCCCAGCCCATCAACATGACAAATACAACAAGCCAGCCGAGACTTTTTTTTAATTTGCTTCCCTCTTCAATCCCAGCATCAGAATTAAAAGCCATAAAAGTGCAAAGCCTCGCTCGCTACCACCACTTGTGAAAATCTGTGCCTTCCATCTGGTGAGCTGCATCGCATGTCTGCTAAGGCCAGGCCGACTTGAGCCTTTTCCTTCCAGCATGAAAACTGGGGAGCCTTGTTTTTGAAAGGTTCATTGAGCCATCTTTCCTGACAGCAAGGGCCCCCACTGGGTGTGAAATATGCTGGCTTGGTGTTGCGGTAGCTCTTGAAGCTATGAACACTGACCTTCCGACATGCATTCGATTTAAAAAGGAAAAATACATGACTGCTACAATGAAACGATGAATTAACAGGAAGTTATTTTTCCCAAGTGTCTGTATTCAAAGCTTCACCCATCACTTTAGACCTTCCTTTGATAGGAGACCACCGGGGCAGAGATGTGCTCATCAAGGCAATGATGTCCATCCCCCCCCCCAATCGCCCCCCTAATCCCCCCCTCCCCCGAGCCTGTCCTCCCTTAAACTTTTTCCAACAGAGCTTTCAATCACAGCACAAGGTCATACTTTACTCTGCTCACGGTGAATGCACCCCATTTGAAAGCCATCAGTGACCATAGGCCCATTGCTCACTCCTTTCTACGGCTCATAATCAACGAAAGCTGTGACATTCACTCGTGAAAACCTCGTGGCCATCATGAATTGGCGTTGCCTGAAACGGCCTTCAACCCTTCCTGCGGTCCAATGGGAAACGGGTTAACATACGCCTGGAATAGAAGATAAGCCTGGAAAACGTGGTTGTCTAATATAGCAAACAAATATGCTAGTTAAAAGGGGTCTACGGGCGAGGTGGTATGTTGAGGGAAATGGACTGTTGGGAAGAATGGACTCTTTTAGGAAGGAATTTGTGTCTCGGTAGTAAAATACTGTACTTTGGAGGACATGTTTGGGCCCTTTCATGCTATATGATTTTGGGTCGAGCAAATCAAGGACATGACCAGGTATATGAGGTATAGAGGTGGATGGGGGTGATAAGTAGTTTGGTGGGTACGATGAAGTTCCATAAAGGAGGAAATCTCAGTTCGCACAATCTTCTCGCTTGGCACTCTCATTTCTTGGACATCCACCCCATGTGTAATGAGATTCCATCTCGTACCACGATGTAAAAGGCAACAGACTGTATGGCCCACCAGGCCAGTAAGAAGAACTAGTCGTATAAAGGGGCTCACAGGGGCTGGTGAAGCCCCACAGCTGGTGACAATGATAAGGCAGACAATGGACATAAAAACAGAGGGGAAAATCTGCCTCGACATCTGACACCTTGGATGAGAAGCAAAGCTCATGAAAGGAAACTACAGATGACACTTCATCCAGCCAGCTTCGTTCCCCCGCATCAGAGAAATACTCATCAGGCTTCAGCGAAGAGGGAACTCTCACGATTACAACTGTCTGGAAGTTTGGAACCTTTGCCTTTCTCCTCGGGTAGTGCTTATCTCTCCCGAAGTGGATTTGAGCGAAACGTTTTGCCCTTTTCAGTCCAAAAAAATAATAATAAAGAACGGATTCCTTTTCTCTGTTGCACACGCATCTTAATCGCATGGGGGGATTTGAATATATATTACAAGCATGGCAACGGTGTTATGACGCATTAGCAAATTATGACTTGAAGGAAAAGGGCATTCGGGACACAAATGACCAAATTAGCACGATTGCATCCGAGTCCGGGTCACGTAGCATCACGAGGCACAAGCTCTTGGTGCGAGTAGGTATTATAACCGGAGCACACTTGGAAATTAATTTTCAAAATCCCTTCCATTGGTCAGGAATCGCAAGCTTCCGCGGTCGTTCTCCGAAGCAACAGCCGGTGGAGCGAACCTTAGCAGCAGATATGGCAGCCGTGCGATTGTGGGAGACAGGCCTGACAAGGCCCATCAGGGGTGATTAACCCACGTTGTGAGGCATCATGAACTGGGGGGGCTGATGGGGGGGAAGGGGAGGTTGGTGTGCACAGGCTAATCACAGATGATACCCCTATCGAGAAATGAAATGAGCTTTTCAGGTGATTGCCACCTAGACCTGTGTAAGTTATTCCAAATTGTGGCTCTTCCCCACCCCCCCCCCCCCCCCCCAACCCACAAGCAACCCACAACCAAATGACTTGTCTGTGAATCCCTTTTAACATGAAGGTGGTGGAAGGATTTTTTTTTTTTAAGGTACGGTTGAGACATTACAAAAATCCCAACACTTCTCGAGTCATTGCGGAACTAAGAAACCTTGCCGTGGCCAACCTGTCCTTAGGCACTTTGCCTGGAAATGTCGCCAAAAGCAAACGACAGCACGTGACTTCGGGAAGCTCATCCCAAAAACTGCCTTGAGTGCAATTAAAGTACATTCGCATGGAGAATATGAACAAACTCTTCAAAATGGGGATAAAGCATTGAGCAAAAGGTGACCCAAATAAGGGACTTTGTATTATTTATTACATGCACAAATATGATGGAAATTGTATACCCCCCTCCCCCTACCTCCACCCCTTTCAAACCCCCACATGCACCCTGTGGTAAAGGTCAAACTCCCCCCAAAAAGTCAAACTCAATGTTTTTCCTTATACATACTAGCGTGATTCGGCGTGCTCCGCGCGCCTCACCACACGTCGTTTCAGAGGGGTAGGCATCTTTGACCATTTCGGTGTCTTTTGGGTCTTCATGGTGTTTTGGGTTTTCAAGGCCATTTGGGTCTTTTGGATCCTCTGGGCCTTTAAGGATATTTTGGGTTTTTTGTGTCTTCAGGGGCTTTTGGGTCTCAAGTGTCTTTTGGTTCTTCTTGGTCTTTAAGGGTCTTTTTGGGTCTTCGGGGTATTTGTGGTCTTCGGGGTATTTTTGGTCTTCGGGGTCTTTTGGGTCTTCGGGGTGTTTTGGGTTTTCGGGGTGTTTTGGGTCTTCTAGGTGTTTTGGGTTTTCGGGGTGTTTTGGGTCTTTGGGGTGTGTTGGGTCTTCGGGGTGTTTTGTGTCTTCTGGGTGTTTTGGGTCTTCAGGGGTCTTGGTGGTCTGAAGGGTATTGGGGGAATTAAAGGGTCGTCAAAGGTCTGAGGGGTCTCAGCAGTCTTAACGCAATTAAGAGGGTTAATTAAGAGGGTGTTAATTTTATTTAAAGAAGAAGAAGACGCTTTCGTCGCATATAAACATAACGATATACATAACCATATACGTTTGCTCCATTATAATAAGATATCAGACACAAAAAAAGATATTATAAATAGATATCCGTGTACTTTTACATGAATCACAAAGACATAACTAATAGACAACGGACAAACACATGATCTATGAGACTTTTAACCTGGGATCCCAACATGAGGCCGGGGATCAAATGGGAACACTTAATATTAGGCCCCAACCAAAACTTTATAAAATTACCTCCCCCACCAAAGGTGGACGAGGTTATGTTTTCATCCCTGGTTGTCTGTCTGTCTGTCTTTGTCTGCCTGTGAAGATGATATATTGATATCTCAAAAAGTTGTGGACGGATTCGGACAAAACTTGGTGGACAGGTTGGGTGTGTGACGAGGACGAAATTATTTTCTGGTGAAGATCCAGTTACTAAAAATTTAAGCTGTTCAGCCTGCTGGAGGTATGCGGTCTACCGAGTACCTGTATAAATTTTCTACAAAATTGTCTATCAACATGTCTTAGACTTAGAGGTAGATCACTCGCCTTTTAATCTGGTCTGCATTCAATCCAACAGTTTAAAGTCACGTGGGAAATGAACCCAGGTAAGACATCTCAAAGTTAAGGACTACCTGTACGTACACCCATCCTGTCAGGACAATGGCTGCTCCTTCATGACTGGATCTAAATTATGCAACACTCAAGTCCAAATACCATGACAGGTGAACCAACCCTACAGTGACTGCTGCGGTGTCAAAGATCGAAGGGCACCATCGTGAGATGGGCACCATTGAATCATCCACAGAACTGCAATACAATGTGCCATATACGATAACTGTAACCTTGCAAGTTGCAGATGTAAAGTGCAAATGTAGAATATGTATTAGTATGTAAATGTAATAAAAGTAACAAGTAAATGAGATATAAAATGGCGCGTAGACTTTACGGGTCACGGCCTCCATCTGACCGATAGAGGACAAATTATTCAAAAGCTCCATGTGCGTCATTAATCCATTTGGGAAATGGAATTGGAGTTGTACAAGGAACGAGGGATCGCTCGTTGGAAATGAATTCAGTAAGGCGGCCATTTTATATTGGCCACGTGCCTCCTCGCGCTGGCCACGCCCCTCTCAAGATTGATGGTCACGTGGAGGCTGGAGCCGCCGCATGTCCTGGATGTGCGAAGGCCAAGGTTAGGTTGACCTAATGTTATATGCACAGTTTCTACAGGCTGCTGCCTCCGTGACACATCGTGATGAGGAGGAATCATTAGGAGTAGCAGGTGTGGGTACTTTAAAGCATTTTAACTGCGCGCAGCAGCTCTGACGTTAACGACGGGCTCACTGGATAAGGGGAAGATGAAGTTCTCGATTAAACTGCACTTGTTTTTTTTCCTCTGCGCGTATGATTAGACACAAAGCCTCATTCTTCATCCGCAATAACATTTGTCCATACAACCGAAGACAACCCTAACCCCTTCTCATCAACCTTGGCATTATAATCAAAGCTTCGGAAATAACGAAACCATCTGAATTCTGGGTTCAGAACAACACAAGCAGCTCCTGTATGTGTGTGTGTGTCTATATCTATATATATATAAAACACAGTTTGTGTGTGTGTGTGTGTGTATGTGTATGTGTATGTGTATGTGTATGTGTATGTGTGTGTGTGTGTGTGTGTGTGTGTGTGTGTGTGTGTGTGTGTGTGTGTGTGTGTGTGTGTGTGTGTGTGTGTGTGTGTGTGTGTGTAATGTTACCGATAGACTCCTAAACGGAGAGGCTTACGTGCTTGATATTTGGCATAGACATGGCCATTGAGCCTGGGACGAACATGGCCGAACTCAAAATATTTGACGATCCATATTTTTTATTCATATTTACCTCAGCGCATTTCAGCGCACGGAATCAACGGAATCAGAGCAGGTGGGCGCTGATTCGCTCAGAGCGATCACGTGATGACGCTATGACGCTATGAACGATATGACGCTATGACGCTATGAAAAAAAAATCGCTATGACGCTATGAAACACTATGAACGCTATGACGCTATGAACGATATGAACGATATGACGCTATGAACGCTATGACGCTATGACGCTATGAAAAAAAAAATCGCTATGACGCTATGAAACGCTATGAACGCTATGACGCTATGAACGCTATGACGCTATGACGCTATGACGCTATGACGCTATGAACGCTATGACGCTATGAACGCTATGACGCTATGACGCTATGAACGCTATGACGCTATGAAACGCTATGAACGCTATGACGCTATGACGCTATGAAAAAAAAAATCGCTCGCTTTACCAAGGGGCTCGCTCTCCCCCCGTTCCCCTCCCCTCCCCTTCCCCTCCCCCGCCCGGCAATGCCGGGTACTTCTGCTAGTATTTATATAAGAGCAAGTTGGGCTGACAAGATGACCGAGACCCGGGAGGTGCGCACATACACCTACAGATGTCTAGCCTGGGTCCAAATCCCGATCCAGCTATAAACTGCCAACCCCGTGTTTCACAGGCATGGACCACGTTGTGAAGTTTTCCTGTTCACAACATTTTGTACCAAGGCCTATTTTCAAGGATCGTCACTGAACCCCAGACAGCTTCCAAACTGCAGTTCGTTTTTAATAATATTCCCAAGGAATGTTTTTTACAGCGTAGCCCGTATGGCAATGGCGTCTCGAACAGCATTTGTGTGTATATATGTATGTATGTATGTGCCAAACAAACGTCCACCAATCATAGCTGAGGATCTGGTCACATGACAGGGGCACAGTGTTTATTGGTTCACGAGTTATCAAGTGACCACTATATTCGTCATGTGTGTGCATCTGTCTGTGTGTCTGTCTGTCCACAGCATAACTACCCGATTATATCATCAGATCTTGATGAAACTTGGGTGGGAGGTTGATATCATGATGTCGTTGTGTCCGGCCTCGAGTGGACGTATTGCGCCCATTGTGGGCGGAGCCACGCCCGAAAAAGATGTCTTTTTAGGGGGTAATCAAGTTCAAGCTACATCTTTTCCGAGGAGTTTGGTGGAATCTGACAGGGGTTTCGATATTTGGTTAGGCCAATGTCATGTGTCTAGCCCCACGGAGCTCGATGTTTCATTTTTCATTTTTTTTTCATTTTCTTTTTTTTTCATTTTCTTTTTTTTCATTTCATTTTTCACCGAATTTTCGGTATTGTGTAGCTAACTATCCTCATAACTGATTACACATTATTTTCTATCTCATTTCAAGGTCAGTAACCTTCATTTTGACATTTCCGGGCCTGGCCTGTCCGGGCCTGTTTCGGTTATAGTCCGTCCTTTGTCATTGAATACCGCTCGCTCGTGAACCATCGTCGTCTCCTGACTTCTTAACCATTACAGTCGCATATTTTACTAAAAGGAAATATAATAACCTTCTGTAGAACGTTTTGGAGTCCCAGCTGGTGTCATAACTCCTAAGGTACGTAGGAGCTTTCAGAAATTCCTCCATGCAATTATGATTTTGAAATGTGATCAACATGGACCTTGCTCCCGAATGTGGAAGTGAATAGACAATAACGGTTTGCTGGTTTGATATTATCTCAGTGCAATCATGATTTAACATTATATTTTTATATAATGATACTACAGTATTAATTTGTTATTGTAATGATAAACGATGCTGTTAGGAATAAAAATATAGAGATATTGAGTTTAAAGCAGAATGAGGAAATGACGTAAGGGTTTCCATCCGTGACATTCGCGGATTCCCCATTTGCAGTTTCGCCATTGATTGGATATAGCAACATTCAGACTGGGTATGTTTTTTGTTGCATAAACATACCCTGCCGTTCGACTGAAGGTGGCACAGGAATGTGGAATTTATTGGAAAAATTTTAAATACTTAATTATATAAATGAACAGGATTATAAATAATTAAATGAGTCAGAGTCATTGTTGCCCAGATAGCTCAGATGGCAGAGCACTGGTATGGGTCACCAGAGGATCCGAGTTCAATTCCTAGTCTGGGTGTGTAATTTTCCCACATATGTCAATTAATTATTTATGATCATGTTCATTTATAGAACTAGTACACCCGCTCACTACAGGAGCAGCAGGAAGGGTCATTCCTCTTTGGGGTATATAGATTACAGTCGATCTATGGTCGGGTCTCAAGAATATTGGGTGTGTGTTCATTTACCAAGTTTCTTGTGGTGAGATCGCCAAGTGGTTTAAGCATTTGATGCAAGCACTCTATTCATAACCGTTAATACCCCCATCACACCAAACTAGTTCTCAATACGTTCGTGAAAATGTTGCCGAACGGGCTCCAACTGTGTATGAACGTAGTGGACGTAGTAGCAAGTATTTACAGTCTTTTTACGAACTTCATGGACGGGCTCGGACGGGGAGGGTGCTCTAGAACTTTGAGCCTGCTCAAAATTTTATCCCGTCCATCCCGTTCTCCAATTAGACGGATTGACAACGTACTTAAAACGAGATAGACGTACTACGAACGGAATTGCCGTACTTCGAACCTACTAGGGACGTGTTACGACGTGGTGCAGTCGGACATAAATTTCAGTACGTGTGCACACCGACCGGGTCCGTTTGTTGCTCGTTCATCCCGTTCGGCGACAGACCCAATTTGACCGCATTACGTCCTTAGTCAATCCTTATTCCGTGCAAATACGTTTCAAACCAAATATAAAGTTCTGAAGCAGTTGGCAACACGCTTCTACATGGTTCTAAAAGTTCCCAGTAGGTTCTCATTAAGTTCTCCTAGTTTTGAGTACGTTTATGTAGTTCTCACGCAGTTCTTACTACAACCACCCCGTCTGCAGTACGATAGGACAAGCTAGGGTATAAATACGGCTGTTTCAGGTTCATCAGTTGGGCTTGAGATTTCGGGCAGTGCACATCGTTTCCTGACGTGAAGATTTGCAAGATTTGTGCCCATAACCATGGATAACTTTGCATACATTAACATGTTGAATGCTGGTTTCATCCAATTTATGTTGGAAGCAGAGGAAGAGTACAATGAGATGGTAGAGGAAGAAAGAAGGAGACAAGTAAGAAGCTGTTGGGTGTGGAGGTGGCTGAAACCTGAGAGGAGAATAGCTGTGGGACATTATCATCAGCTGATGGAGGAGCTCCGTCTGGATGATCAAGAGTCCTTCTACAACTTCTTGAGAATTACCCCACCCATGTTTGACGAACTTCTTGAACGCATCACCCCCTTCATAAAAAAACAAGACACCAACTACAGAAAGGCTCTGGAACCAGGTATGAAGCTTGCCATCACACTGCGTCCTTGCTGCTGCCACAGGAAGGCCTTTTGCTTCGTGTCTTTATAGGCCTGGAGCTTTTTGTTATAGAGTACTTCATGGGCCTTCAACCACTCAACCATGGATTCTTGTTGCTCTATGGTGAGATGGGTGTGGGTCTTTGCTTTCTTTTTCTTTTTCTTGGCCTTCTGAGTCTGATCTGCTTCTTCCTCAGACATATCCCCATCTGACTTGGAGGCATCAGAGGCTCCAGGGGATACAGTTCTCTCCGTCTCCCTCTCTTGAATTGGACCTTCATGGGCAGGCTCAATAGTCTCAGCAACTTCAGGGGGATTTGCATGGCCTTCAGCAGGGCTATTTGTGCTTGATTTCGCTCGCCCTGTCTTTCTGAATCGACTTCTCTTTGGAGGCATGATGATCGGATATTGTATTGTAGATGTGTACAGCTCGGAGCCCTGAACTTGAATGAGGACTGGCTACAACGCGCTCGGTATTCATAGCAGTCGGGCCAGGATGGGCCAGGATGCGAGTACACACGCACTAGGGACGAGATGAGGACGTAGTGCGAACGAGTTGGTCGGGTTAAGCATTAGTTAGAACTGGCTTGGACGTATTGTGAACGAGGTAGAATGAGGTAGAACGAGGTTGAACTGGTTAAGAACGGGTTGAGAACGGCTACGGACGGGCTCGAACTGCTTCGAAACGTTGTCGGCATGAGGTGAACGGGCACTTTTACACGATCTGAACTGGATACAAACGGACTGCAGACTGGCTAAGAACGAGATAAGAACGAGATAGACGTATTGAGGACTGCTTATGAACGAACTAGCATCGTATTTTATGCCAAACTACGCATTCTACCGTGATCACAGCCCGTTCTAGTATTTTTTTTAGAACGGGGTAGAACGGGATAGAACTACTTTGGTGTGATGCCAGCCTAAGGAACGGCTGGCTTGACAAGCGCGAGCTAGCTGCTGGGCAAATTATCACAACCCGGACTTCCTCCCTTTCCGTTTCGTGTTAAACAGCAGGAGCGAGTTTCAAAAGTTCGCTAAGAAAAACGCCACGTTAGAGGCAGGAAGGGTCATGTTATTAACCCAACCCTTGTGGGGTATACAGAGTACAGTAGATCTTCGTTCAATTCTGCAAGTAAAACTTACCTCACGGATGTCGGGATTCCCTCCAAATTTCTTTATTTAGTGTTATAAACAGCATTAGCGACTGTTTAAAAAGCTAATCATACATATTTCTGGTTTCTAATAGCCGGCGGAGCCGGTGTTGTCAATAATAGCCGGCGAAGCCGGTGTGGTCAATAAACACGTACGTATTATGTCGAAAACCAGATTATGGCTTGAGAATTCCGAAGCGCAATGGAGGCCGCCATCTTGCGGATGCGGAAGTATGCATCACAAATTGAAAACGTTCAATAGGAGTTTCTTTCACCCGTCTTTGTTTGATTCACATTCTTATGCACCTCTAATTTGTAATTAAAATACTTTAAGACCAACCTCGGCCCGCACGGGCCTGGTTATCTTCAACGAAAAGCGTCACCAAACACCGGAACCAATAAGATTCGAGCATTTGAAAAAATATTTCTAAAACCAAATCACGCAATGGAGGCCGCCATCGACCGGATGCGGAAGTTTGCATAAAACAATTGCGAAAAAGTTCAATAGGAGTTTGTTTCACCCGTCTTTGTTTGATTCACAATCTAATGCACCTCTAATTTGTAATTAAAATACGTTAAGACCAACCTCGTTATCTTCAACGAAAATCGTCACCAAACACGGTGACGTCACCAAACACCAAACAAGACACCCATTGGTAGGTACTGCCAACCTACCAATGAGATTCGAGCATTTGAAAAAAAATTTTTTTAAGCTTATTACGCATTTCGGACACTGAAAACGGCGTCAAATATTCTAAAATTGACGAAGAATTATTTTTTATAAATAACGGCGCTATCGTCTGATCTGTCGGCACTGATATTACTGCAAGCTAACTTCTTCTGGTGGAGGAAGCTGCCGTGCCCAGAGAGAACCAGCCCTGACAGCGACTGAAGTTAGCAGACTACACACATACTGTGAAAACGTATGTTAAGCCCAGTTAAAATTTCTTAAAATAGGCCTTAAGCTAGCACATCGTATAGTTACTTCCTTAAGCTTCTTGTGACATTTATTGTATGTAGGTATTGGGGAGGACTGTCTGCTCTTCTCTTTTACCAAGTCTTACCAGGTACGGTACCGACTACCCCTACCTACGACCAACTACCTAACCTACTGATGCCATAGTGATGGGTAAAATAGTGGCAAGAGGCTTTGGCTTCGCCGGCTCATTGCGGCTTTGCAGTCGGGTACTAGTAGCCGGCGAAGCCGGTGTTGTGAATGAACACGTACGTATTATGTTGAAAAACCAGATTATGCTGGATCCCTTGAGAATTTCGAAGCTTTGACGCACCAAATCGCTCAATGGAGGCCGCCATCTTGCGGATGCGGAAGTATGCATAACAAATTGAAAAAAGTTCAATAGGAGTTTGTTTCACCCGTCTTTTTTTGATTCACAATCTTATGCACCTCTAATTTGTAATTAAAATACTTTAAGACCAACCTCGGCCGGCACGGGCCTGGTTATCTTCAACGAAAATCGTCACCAAACACCGGAACCAATGAGATTCGAGCATTTGAAAAAATATTTCAAAAAAGCGTTTTACCACATTTCGGACGCTGAAAACGGCGTCAAATATTCTAAAATTGACGAAGAATTATTTTTTAGAAATCTCGTGGGGGTAGGGGATAGTTTTTCATGGCCGGAAATATCTGAAGTTGAGACGGAATTCACCGAATTAATCAAGGAGGAAATTTTATAAATTTTAATCTCATCCAGAATGCAAATGGTGTCATTTTGAACTAGGTACGGTACCTACTACACCTACCTACTACCAACTACCTAACCTACTGATGCCACGGTGATGGGTAAAATAGTGGCAAGAGGCTTTGGCTTTGCCGGCTCATTGCGGCTTTGCAGTCGGGTACTAGTATTTTTACTTCTGGTAAAACCCGTTGGGCCGTTGCTCCCACGACAACGCCATGATAAGCTATTTATGAATGTTGATTCGACATTTGTTCAAGGACGAAAAACCCGTTAGGGAGGTGGGATATTTTGGTTCAATATTGTTTTGTCATAACATTAATAATATGCTATTATCGTTAGTTCTGTTATTAGAAGCGCCTTGGAAAAATGCCACATCAAAGCTAACTTAACATGGATATACACCTCAACATGCAACTCCATTGACGGTAATGGCGGGGAAAACCCGCTCAGGGGAGAAAACCCCCTTGGGGAGAGGGGCAAATGAATGCGCTACAACCCTCATTGTGTAACTCTCAGTCATCCTGTCAGGTTTGGTTGAGATTGGATAAGTAACGACGGAATTTATCACGGTCAAAAAATCATCAGACAGACAGACAGACAGACAGACAGACACCAAATTGCGTATTTTAGTACGTCGTAAGTGTTACTACGCCCCAGTGGTGTTTATAATAGCTTACATTTGATACTTACAATATTTGCTGACTGCGAACTGGTAGACCCACCCAGCTCATACTATCCTCTTCAACCAAAGTATCAAACAAGCCCCGCTACGCCGTTGTTAGACTATTGGTCTTGTTTACATTTCCTGCTCTTGTTATCATTCTTCCTGTTGTCAGTGTATATTTGTTGATATGTGTTTTATATTGTTTAAGTTTTCAACAGACTACCAAATCACATTTTCAACAAACCAGAGTGTGTGTGTGTGTGTGTGTGTGTGTGTGTGTGTGTGTGTGTGTGTGTGTGTGTGTGTGAGTGTGAGTGTGTGAGCTCTATTACGAGCATTAGCCCAAGTATAATATATATATATATATATATATATATATATATATATATATATATATATATATATATATACATACATACATATATATTGTTACGGAACCCGACGTCGGCCTCGGTTCCCGTTATCGAGGGGGGATTAAGCCCCTCGTCTGTTACTGACCGACGTGGTCCCGGGGGTATGACGCCATGCCCGGTCGGCGCTGGGTATGGTTTTAGGCCCACAAGTCCTATGACCTAAATACCAGCGCTTCCCGGTACGCGAAGGAACACCCCCCGCTCACGGCCGCAGCGTAATGGATGTTGCGCCGAGCGAAGCGAACCGCGGCGTGAGCCGTTTACCAAGACTAGACCCGATTCCTTAAACGTGGGCCAAATCGTGCCACCGGTATTCAATTGGGAAATCACCAAAACGACAAGGATGTGAAGAAGAGGAAGACGAAGGCAAAAGGGTTGGAAATGCTACTATATTTATTACTATTATTTACACAATGAAAGGAACCAAGGAGAAGGAAGGATAATAAAGTAAAAACAGAAGAAGAAGAAGCAGACACAGTGCACCTTAGCTTACCTATGCAGTCTTAATTAATACCCCAGGACAAGACACACAAAACAGACTACGAGCAAACTCACACGAATGGGGAAATTGCAGGCAGGAATGGAAGGACTGGAAGGAGAGGAACGCTCTGCACGAACCGGAGCACGGTCGGCCCGGGAGTCAGCAGCCACCGCCCTTTCTCAATCGGTACGTTCAGCAGCCGCCGTCAACGCCCTAGCTGCGGTCGTGCGGGCTGCCGTGATACGAGCACCCTGGCGGAGCCAAAGCTGCGTGGCTCCAAGCTGGTGGTGGTGGATTTCAAGGCTGATGCTCATCTGCCGCTTCTCTGGCTCATCTCAGGACGCGTCTCCCATCTTTCTCTGAAGCTCGTCTCCGTAGCTCATCTGGACTTATCTCAGGCGCATCTGAGGTGGGGGCGTCTCCCACGGGTTATATATAGCCCCACCCTTGAACCTTTTCGAACCTCCCCGATCGCTCTTCCTCCGCCCTCTCAAGCCAAACCCCTCGTGCTTGGTTGGTCGGCAATGGCTGGCTCACTCCTCCCCTCTATGACGAGGTGGAGACACGCCTTTCTTCTCCGAGCCGGAGCACATGGCAATGGTGGCGAATGCAGTTGGCAATCGAGGCTTTGGGAATGGGGCTTTGGGAATGAAAGGGAATCTACTCTATTTGAATTCGGTGCAATGGAGTATTAATTAATGGAAGACAAAACCTTAACCTAATACACAGAATAAGGAAATAACTACCAACAGGGAGGAAATCTATGATTGGCTAACGTGATTGTATATGACCTAACTAAAGGACGCCCTTTGACCTTTATACACAACTGGAGGAAGGAGGGTGATATTTTTACAACAATAAAAAAAAACACAATTCTCATTTCCACAACACTGCACCCTCCTCCTCTTAGGCACGTTCTGGGCCTATTACCTTTACTTTTAGTGTGGCACGTAGGTGTATTTCCCTCTACATTTAACCTGACCCTGAGTGTGACAGTTTTAAAACACAAATAAATATGTCCCGCTGCTCCATTGCACCCTACCTAACAGACTCACGCCCACAGCTAACCGAATTGCGGAATTGGTCTTCAAACTATACATTTACGATGGGGGAGTATTATTTACAATTGACGCTATTTTATTTACAACACGCAACCCAGGACCTGTGATTGTTCTTTTTTGGGGGGGAGACAGCTTGCCCTGCATCGATGCACCATGAAGCACCCAAAACGCACCAAAGCACCCTCAAGCACCAATCGGTGCACAGTCATTGCAGTTCAATAAAAATAAACAAACCCCTGGTGCTGGTCTTCCTCTTCGGCTCCCTCTGCTGGCTATGGTTCTTCCAGTTGTTGTCATCTTCTTTGCTGGCGGCCTATTTGGACATAAAATGAAATGTACCAAACGTGTCCGTTTTTATTTATTTATGGCCCACAGGGCCGACTATTGTGGTTCACCTGTGTGGCATAGGTGCCCTGTGACCAAGGTCCGCCAGCAAGATCTCGGGCCTTCATGGCCAGTTCCAGCAGAGGGGCCATGCCCCAACCCATGGGGTCCACAAGTGGTGCTCAGCCACAGACATGTGGTCCATACGTGGTGCATCGATGCAGACAGCTGTGGTTGCGAGAGTTTCGGGCGCACAATGGCGGACTCCCGCATGCTCCCCTCGTCGCCCAGTGGCGCACAGTCCTCGTGTGGGAGACAAGGGGAGGGAAAAGACAGGTGAGCGAGGGGTAAAGTCACAAGGGTACACATCAATAAAGGCAATGCAAGGTGAGGTGCGTCTGGAGACTGAGCAGAGAAAAGCTCGTCCCTACCGTACGTCACCCCCCCTGTTACCTACTCTACCCTTGCCCTTACCCCATAATCACAACAATCTACACATTTACAAATTCGTCACTACTGTCACGTCTTCCCCATATTTCCCCTATACCAAATTCGTCCCCACAATCCCTCTAGCTAAAATTTGCCATCACCAATTCATCATCAATCCTCATAAGGAGGGAGAGATGGAACAACAAAGCACAATGTCACACCCACGTCATGATGCGTCTCACATTCCAAACATTTGCACAACAAAAAATAATAAAAACAACCTGGCATGGTGTGGAGTTTCGTCACCTCAGGTGAGTGGATGTAGATGGTGCGAGGAGATCTCCATCCTAACTATCCTCTAAATGACTTGAACACACTTTACACTACCCGGGGTCTTTCCCTGCAAAACCATTGGCCAACTTACACGATGGGTTCTAAAAACCAATTCCCAATGACCAAACCGTGGTGCTTATCAATTTGGGGTCTCACTCCCCCGGTTCAACTCCCTGTGCCCTTGCACAATTTCCGGGCTGAGTCGTGTAGCTCTCCCAGCAGGTCTACCCACCTGCACACCTCCACCACTGTAGTTGCCTCCGAGCTTACCTGCTCCTTACCCTAACCTATCTACTGGGGAAGGCCCCTCCTGGCTCTGTCACCCCTCGGTGCCCTCTGGCACTGGGCTACCCGGGTCCGTCCTCTGGATCCTCGGGCCCCATCCACAACTCTACCGGCTCCCAGAGCCCACCTGCGGCCTCACCTGGCCGACATCCTCACAGTGGTGGAGTGCTCATTCAAGTACACATACTAACAGGCTACACGCCCAGCCATTTCCACGTCACTAATGCACCCATCCAAACTCCAATCTTCCACCACGCACCACAGATGCCAATATCCAACCACAATTTACCTGTACCCTTTACCTAACTCTTACACTACCCTCCCCGGGTATTCGTGATGGGGTCCATCCTCCTTTCCCCCATCCACACCTTCGCACCATCCACTCCACTCCACAGTTTCCACCATACTCACTCCATGACCATCCATTCCATACTCCATATATTCCACACTCCATGTATTCCACACAACCATTCTCCATTCACCTGCAGTTGCACACCTGTGCAATCTCACCTGGTGCCACCTGCACCCTCCTTCCTTCCTGGACCATTTGGTCAACACAGCACACATCACCATCACTCACTCATACACTGCTCCATACACCTGTTCAGTTGCACACCTGTGCAATCTCAATCGTTCTTCACTCACTGCTCCATACACTTCCACGCTCAATACACTTTCGATTCTCAAACACACGGCATCATCTCATCTAACTACTCCCCTCTGGAACCTGCGCTTCCCAGTCGCCCCTTTAAACTATTGCGCCCCCTCGTCATTATAATCCAAACTAATCTACCTGCGTCCCCACTACAGGTATCATTGTCACTACCTAACCTTACCGTTACCTATTGTCAATCTCTAGGTCCCTACACACGATATCCTAACCCTCCCGGGCTAGTTTTCACTGCCAAACCCCATAACTAGTGCTCCTTTGCCCCCGCTGTGAGGGATGGCAGAGTTGCCATCCCACCACATCGGGTATCTCTCACTATAAATTTTGCTCATCCAAATTCCAACTGATCAAAAATTTGCCAATCACTCTACCAATCATCTGCCAATCATCAATATGCCAATCCTTTGCCAATCATCAAATTTTGCTTTTTAATTTCGGGTCCAAAACACTATCATCATTACACGTCCACTCACTTGAGCCTCTCGGTGCGCCAATTCTCTTCTAAAGCTCGGCTTCGCAAAGCCGAGCAATGAATGCGGGTTGTTTGGTGCCGGCGGTTGGCTCCGTCCGGCGTTCGGTGCAGGGAAGGAGGTTTACCCGGGCCGAGATCCCACGCACCATCTTGGCACGGAGCCGTCCAATGGCCCGATCTCGCCCTGCCGGAATGCCTCAACCACAAAGGGTTGCCGTGACGACCCTTCCTACCGGGCCACCCGCTCCGCCTAGCGGAGCACGGACGCGGCCGTTCAGAGCGCGGCCCGGCGTGGATCCCGCATGGCGGTTCTTTCGAAACCGCCGCGGTCACGATCCCCGCGGGTTCCCGCGGCACGCAAACCCCGGCACGAACCGAGGGCCCACTTCGGCTATAAGTCGCTCTAACCGCTAACCCAGTTAGCGTCGATGCTCCACTTGCATGCTTACACCCCGCAGCCCGTTCCTTGCTCACACATCCAGCCGTTCCCATGCTCCTCGTCATTGACCTTCTCTTACACACCCAGGTACACTCATTCCGCTCCCAGACTTTGTCACACACCTGACCACCGCACACCTTGGCACACACTCGTCGTTCGTACACCTCACCAACACACCTCTTCATGCCCCCTCCTCGGTCACCTCCTCTGTGACAACCACGGGTGTGCACTCACTTGCACACCCAATCACGTGCCTCACTACCAACTCCAGTGTGCATTCCCATACGCGCTCTACCATTCCAGGTGTGCATCCTTCCATTCCAGGTGTACATTCCCTCTCACCTGCCACCACCAACTCACGCTCCGTGTCACTCTCACTACTTTTACCACCACACTCGGTCGCGCATTCACCCTTACTCTCGACCGTGCACTCTGTCCTCATGCACTCCGCTGTTACACACCTTTCTCGCGCATCCTCTTGTGCACACTCTCCCGTTACACCCTCCATAACACTCACCACAGGTGTGCATTCTCCCGTTACATCCCTTGTAACACTCCCCACTACGCGCTTCCATGTGCTCCCCCGCACACGCGCTACGACCAACTCACTCTCGACAGCACACTCACTCCTCGGCGCGCACTTTTTCCTCACACACCCCATAGTCGGACATTCTCGCACACCTCCTCCTTCGCTCTCTGCACCTGTCGCACACTTTACCAGCGGCCTCTCGCGAACACCCGGGTCCAAACCAACCCCCAAGCCGACTGAAGCTCCCCTCACACCATATACATTTCCGCGTATATCGCCACTCACCTCGGCACCTCGTCTCCGCACCTCCTCCGCCATCTGCAAACTCTTTATCTGGTTAGCAAGCACACCATCACGATTTGAGCACCGACCTTGTACATATTCCATCACTTCCTCCCTTATCTCCTTCTTAGTTTCCCTCCGTCTCTTCTTAATTTCACTTACCCCCTCTTCCACTTCCTCTAACTTTTGCTTCACCTCTTTTATTTCCCGGTGCGTCTCCTCAATTTCGTCCTCTAATGCCACCTTGACCGTTTCTATATGCGTCCTCACCTCCCGGTCCTTTGTCTCCATTGCCTCTGTCACCTCGTCCAACCTCGTTGTCAGTCCCTCACGTACCATCTGACATTCCCTCTTCGTCGCTATTAAGTCATTTTTGATTTCGTTTTGTGTCGCTTTCAACCCTCCTAGTACCGCAGTGTTCTTTTCCACCTGCTCCACTAATTCCCTCTGTCCCACCATCAGCTGTTCCACCTCCTGCGTCAGGTCCTCTATGCCCCCTTGTAACTTTGCCGTGCTATTTCTCACCTCTTTCTCCATACGCTTCTCACCTCGCTTTACCTCCTCGCGTACCCCCGAGACCTCCTCGCTTACACCTCGTCTTATTTCCTCCCCCATCTCCTCCATTTCTTTAGTAGATGCCACCCTCATCTGTCCCAATTCATTCCTCTGAGCATCCAATTTAGTGTCTAACCCGATTTTCACCTCCTCTATCTGGTTCCCCATTCGTTTGATTTCTCGGGCGGATTGCTCCCCTATTGCCCGCAATTGGTCTTCCATCCTATCTTCTAGCCCTGTTAACCCATTCTTTACCTCTTTTATCCCGTTGTCTAACCCCTCAAATTTATTGTCTAAACCCTCAAATTTGTTGTCTAAACCCTCAAATTTATTGTCTAAACCCCCAAATTTGGCTTCTAGCCCCCCGATTTTTCCATCGAGCCCCCCGATTTGGCTTCCCATATCATTCCTCAATTCCCCTATTTGATTTCCCATATTACTTAACCCGTCTCTCAATCCCCCGATTTGATTGCCCATGTCATTCCTCAAATTGTTTAACCCATCTTCCATCTGGCCACTCATTTCTCTTCGCTCTTGGGTGGATTTATCACTTTGGGCATCCATTTTTGCCATCATTTGAATCATAAAGACTTGCATGTACTCTGGCATCTCGGGCTCGGCTGCCGCAACCACGTGCGAAGCGCCATTTTGCGCCTCCACAACCACGTGCGCGAGAGCGCCATTTTGTGCACCTGAAGCCTCTGCAACCAGCTCTTCATTGCTCTCCTCTTCCCTTTCTCCCACATATATTTCCCCGAGGTCCTGGGTCGACTCTACACCCTCTAATTCCCCCACCGGTATCCCGTCGCCTTGACTATCCAATATCCATGGCACGATGTTAAATTTAGGATGTTAAAATACAATCTCGGGCCACTCGTAATTTGAGCGTGCTAAGCGCTTCAGGTCCGTATCTCACTCCCAGACACCAATTGTTACAGAACCCGACGTCGGCCTCGGTTCCCATTATCGAGGGGGGATTAAGCCCCTCGTCTGTGACTGACCGACGTGGTCCCGGGGGTATGACGCCACGCCCGGTCGGCGCTGGGTAGGGTTTTAGGCCCACAAGTCCTATGACCTAAATACCAGCGCTTCCCGGTATACGAAGGAACACCCCCCGCTCACGGCCGCAGCGTAATGGATGTTGCGCCGAGCGAAGCGAACCGCGGCTTGAGCCGTTTACCAAGACTAGACCCGATTCCTTAAACGTTGGCCAAATCGTGCCACTGGTATTCAATTGGGAAATCACCAAAACGACAAGGATGTGAAGAAGAGGAAGACGAAGGCAAAAGGGTTGGAAATGCTACTATATTTATTACTATTATTTACACAATGAAAGGAACCAAGGAGAAGGAAGGATAATAAAGTAAAAACAGAAGAAGAAGAAACGGACACAGTGCACCTTAGCTTACCTATGCAGTCTTAATTAATACCCCAGGACAAGACACACAAAACAGACTACGAGCAAACTCACACGAATGGGGAAATTGCAGGCAGGAATGGAAGGACTGGAAGGAGAGGAACGCGCCGCTCGAACCGGAGCATGGTCGGCCCGGGAGTCAGCAGCCGCCGCCCTTCCTCGATCGGTATGTTCAGCAGCCGCCGTCAACGCCCTAGCTGCGGTCGTGCGGGCTGCCGCAATACGAGCACCCTGGCGGAGTCAAAGCTGCGTGGCTCCAAGCTGGTGGTGGTGGATTTAAAGGCTGATGCTCATCTGCCGCTTCTCTGGCTCATCTCAGGACGTGTCTCCCGTCTCTCTCTGAAGCTCGTCTCCGTAGCTCATCTGGACTTATCTCAGGCGCTTCTGAGGTGGGGGCGTCTCCCGCGGGTTATATATAGCCCCACCCTTGAACCTTTTCGAACCTCCCCGATCGCTCTTCCTCCGCCCTCTCAAGCCAAACCCCTCGTGCTTGGTTGGTCGGCAAGGGCTGGCTCACTCCTCCCCTCTATGACGAGGTGGAGACACGCCTTTCTTCTCCGAGCCGGAGCACATGGCAATGGCAGCGAATGCAGTTGGCAATCGAGGCTTTGGGAATGGGGCTTTGGGAATGAAAGGGAATCTACTCTATTTGAATTCGGTGCAATGGAGTATTAATTAATGGAAGACAAAACCTTAACCTAATACACAGAATAAGGAAATAACTACCAACAAGGAGGAAATCTATGATTGGCTAACGTGATTGTATATGACCTAACTAAGGGACGCCCTTTGACCTTTATACACAACTGGAGGAAGGAGGGTGATATTTTTACAACAATAAAAAAAACCACAATTCTCATTTCCACAACAATATATATATATATATATATATATATATATATATATATATATATATATATATATATATATATATATATATATATATATATACATATATATATATATATATATATATATATATATATATATATATATATATTGTTACGGATCGCGGATTAGATGTTATTATGGGCCGAGCGGATGGTCCACCGCGACCTAACAGTTCCCCCGATTCTTCCCCAACTCACCCGATTCCACTCGAACGTTGGCCAAATCGCGCTACGCTAAATCAATGATGGAAAGGACACAACGACTGGGATAGATGAAACGACGCAAGGGGTACAGTTCTCAAGACCTCCGGAGGAGGATATAATTAGTGGTGGAGAAAAGGGGTAGATTACAAGGTAGAGTGAGGTAAAAGACACAGAAGAGATGGGCACTTAGTTACAGTCTTATCTTATCCCCGACAGACCACAGACAAACGGAACAAGGCTGACTTACACAGGGATTGATGGCAGGGAAGGACAGGTAGTTCGATAGCACAAGGTGCACCTTGGCTCAGGGACAGGATCAAGCACGGTCCAAGAGATGCAGGGAGGCCTCACAGCGCTCGGAGGTGGCGTCTTTCTTTCTCCAAGCTCAGCGTGCATCTGACGTCACCTTCCTCTTCCTGCGCATGCTCAGCGGGGAGTGACACGCCCTCGGCTGGTTGGCTCCGCCCCAGATGGGACCGGTCCGCCGCTTCTATTGGGTGCGGGGGTTACCAGGCTCCGCCCTTGACGAGGAGCTGACAGGGAGCCCCTATGTGGTAACCCCGTCGCGCACATGTTCGATGGCGGCTCGCTGGGAAGGCCTCATGCCCTCCCAACACCCCCTACCAACCAAGCCGGAGTGAGGACGCGCACTCCCCGCGCCCGCCGCTGCTGTTGTTGTTGTTGTTGTTGCTGAACCGTGAGGAAGAGCTGCGGGGAGGTATTGGGAGGTCCTAAACTTCCTAACGGTGCCATACAATCACATTCTGGTGCAACGAAGAGTCAGAATTAATGGAAACGAGTCCTTAACTGACATAGACTAAGAATAACTAGCAAGATGTCCTATAGTTGTCTTACATGAGATGCGGTGAACCTGGGTGCGACATTTAATGGGGGAAATAGGGGGAGGTCGGGTCTACAGAGTGTTGTTTACAGAAAATGGGACTAGGGAATGGGGGATTGGGGATAGTTGGGAAGTATTGAGGAAATAGGGGAATATTTACAAGCGGATATGGATGGATGCAAATCCCATATCTAACAGTGGCGGAGTGCCCAACCATTCACACTCATACTAACAGGCCACACGACCAGCCAATTTCACCACACCAATGCACCCATCCACAATACCATTCTGCATCCGCACCACAAATGCCAATATCCAACCACAATTTACCTATACCTTCTAACTATTCTTTAAACTACCCTCCCTGGGTACTCGTGAAAAGGGGTCCACTCTTCCCCCATCCACACCTTCGCACCATGCACACCACTCCGTACCACTTACTCCAACTCTCTCCACACCACACATTCTCTGCTCCATATATTCCACACACCTGTGCTTGCACACCTGTGCTCTCATACTTGGTGCCGCCTGCACCCTTCTCTCCCCCAAGCGCATTCGCGCTGATCCACAACACTCACTACTCATACACTGCTCCACACACCTGTCCAGTTCTCACACAGCATCATCTCATCTAACTACTCCCCTCTGAAACTTGCGCTTCCCAGTCGTCCCTTTAAACTATTGCGCTCCCTCGTCATTATCATCCACTAAGCTACTACGTCCCCTCTACAGGTACCAAGTCTCTTACTTAAATCTTGTCACCCATAGTCACCTCTAGTCCCTATCAATATAACCTAACCCACCCGGGCTAGTTTTCACTGCCATACACCCCATAAGCTATAGCGCATTTGCCCCAAATCATGGGATCAGGGGAAGGGTGGCAGGGATGCCACCCTTACCCACCGTCATACGGCGCGAGTGGGACCTTGTGGGACCACCTCGTATGTGAGTCGTTGCCCGCCTGCCGGACCCCGTGCGCCGCCCCTTGCGGGGTCAGCGCGGGGCCGAACCGGCTGGGCCCCCACAGTACATTACCCCCAAGGGGCTCTCGTGCCTCCCCTGTCCCTCTAAAAACTACCCCTGTTGGTGTCGATGCATGGGTCACACTTCCGCAACCCGCTACCCATTCCATACCACCACAACCTTGCTCACTCACACCTCGCACCTCTCCCATCACCGGACCCTCTCGCTCGCACCCTCGTTCCATACCCTCCGGACCAGCCATACACCTCACTCTTGGCCTCTCACGAACATCCGGGTCCATCTCGACCCCCAAGCTTATTAAATCACCTGGCGCATCATACGCACGACCATATTGGTCACCACTTACACCGGGTCCTCTTTCTCTTCGCTTCTCCTCCATCACCTGCGAATCCCTCATCCGGTTAATAAGCACATCATCACGATCCGAACACAGACTTTGGACCAATTCTTTTACTTCCTCCTTTATCTCTTTCTTATCCTCTCTCCGTCGCTTCTTAATTTCGCTCACCCCTTCTTCCACTTCTTCTAATTTCTGCTTCACCTCCTTCATCTCCTCGTGCGCCCCCTTAAGTTCTTCCTCTAACTCCACCTTATTTTTTTCTATATGCTCCCGCACCTCCCGCTCTTTAACCTCCATCACCTCTACCACCTTGTTCATTTTCCTCGTCAGGTCCTCATGTACCGTCTGACACTCTTTTTTAATTACCCCTACGTCCTTTTTCATCTCCTTCTGTGTCGATTTTAAACCCTCTATTACCGCTGTGTTCTTCTTTACCTGGTCCCCCAACTCCTTTTGTCCCACTGTCAGTTGTTCTACTCCCAGCGTCAACTCCTCTATACCACCTTGCAATTTTACAGTCCCCTTTCTCACCTCCTTCTCCATGCGCTCCTTACAGTGCCTCACCTCCTCGCGCACTCCTCCGACCTCCTCACTCACACCTCTTCTGATCTCCTCTCCCATCACTTGCATCTCCTGCCCAGATGCCACCCTCATCTGCTCCATTTCCTCCCTGTGAGCATCCAATTTAGTTTCTACCCCCATTCTGACCCCCTCTATCTGCTGCCCAATTTTTTAAACTTCCCTTTCCGCTTGGTCCCTCATGTCCCTCAATTTGCCTTCCATACTGTTTTCTAACCCCTCTAACCCATTTGTCATTCCCTCTATCTGATTCTCCTGGGCAGCCATTCTATTTTCCACCCCCGTTAACCCCTCCTGTATTTCCCCTAATCTATTGTCTAATCCCTCTATTCTACTCCCTAACCCTCCGATCTGGGCCCCCATTTCTCCCATTTTGCCCCCCATTCTGCCCCCCAATCGCTCACTATCAGCCCTCATTTGCTCACTCTGAGCATCCATCCGATTCCCCAATTGCTGACTATTAGCCCTCATCTCGTCCTTCTGCAGGTTGAGGGACGCCTGCATTTGTACCATAAATTGCTCCATGAGGGCCTGCATTTGGGCCATCCCTCCCACTTGTGCAGCGGGTGCGGCCGCCGTAGCCATGTGCGAGGCGCCATTTTGCGCGCCCGCAACCTCGTGCGCGAGGACGCCATTTTGCGAACCTGCCGCCCTCACTGCTTCGCTCTCCTCATGTCCCTCAATTTGGTCCTGGATCGACCCTGCCTCACTCTCCTCTACCGGAACCCAGCCGTCTTGATCTGCCATAGCGCGACTTTCAAAATTCGGGTTTTTTTTTTTTGTAAAACAAAATCAAATTTCGGTGTCTTTATAATTTTGACCAAATTTTTTTCCTAGATGTTCTTTTAAAAATTTGGTTCGGGCCTCGAATCTCACTCCTCGACACCAATTGTTACGGTAATAACACAATTGGTGTCCAAAATTTGGGCTAAATAAATTTAGTCCCAGGTTCGAATCCCAACTCCTGACAACAATTGTTACGGATCGCGGATTAGATATTATTATGGGCCGAGCGGATGGTCCACCGCGACCTAACAGTTCCCCCGATTCTTCCCCAACTCACCCGATTCCACTCGAACGTTGGCCAAATCGCGCTACGCTAAATCAATGATGGAAAGGACACAACGACTGGGATAGATAAAACGACGCAAGGGGTACAGTTCTCAAGACCTCCGGAGGAGGATATAATTAGTGGTGGAGAAAAGGGGTAGATTACAAGGTAGAGTGAGGTAAAAGACACAGAAGAGATGGGCACTTAGTTACAGTCTTATCTTATCCCCGACAGACCACAGACAAACGGAACAAGGCTGACTTACACAGGGATTGATGGCAGGGAAGGACAGGTAGTTCGATAGCACAAGGTGCACCTTGGCTCGGGGACAGGATCAAGCACGGTCCAAGAGATGCAGGGAGGCCTCACAGCGCTCGGAGGTGGCGTCTTTCTTTCTCCAAGCTCAGCGCGCATCTGACGTCACCTCCCTCTTCCTGCGCATGCTCAGCGGGGAGTGACACGCCCTCGGCTGGTTGGCTCCGCCCCAGATGGGACCGGTCCGCCGCTTCTATTGGGTGCGGGGGTTACCGGGTTCCGCCCTTGACGAGGAGCTGACAGGGAGCCCCTATGTGGTAACCCCGTCGCGCACATGTTCGATGGCGGCTCGCTGGGAAGGCCTCATGCCCTCCCAACACCCCCTACCAACCAAGCCGGAGTGAGGACGCGCACTCCCCGCGCCCGCCGCTGCTGTTGTTGTTGTTGTTGCTGAACCATGAGGAAGAGCTGCGGGGAGGTATTGGGAGGTCCTAAACTTCCTAACGGTGCCATACAATCACATTCTGGTGCAACGAAGAGTCAGAATTAATGGAAACGAGTCCTTAACTGACATAGACTAAGAATAACTAGCAAGATGTCCTATAGTTGTCTAACATGAGATGAGGTGAACCTGGGTGCGACATTTAATGGGGGAAATAGGGGGAGGTCGGGTCTACAGAGTGTTGTTTACAGAAAATGGGACTAGGGAATGGGGGATTGGGGATAGTTGGGAAGTATTAATATATTGTTACGGATCCGGGGGACGGCACTCCCGTTATCAAGGGGGGGTTAATCCCCTTGTCCTGTTAAGCTGGCCGTCCGCCGGTCCTGGAAGTATGACGTCACTTCCAGTCGGTGGTGAGTAGGGTCGTAAGCCCAATCCGTCCGACTACCTAATTACCACCACCGGCCGTAAGCGAGGAGATACTCCCACCCGGGCCGCAGCGTGAATGGATGCGCCGAGCGAAGCGAGCTGCGACTTGGGCCGTCAACAAAGGACTAAACCCGACTCCGAGCGTTGGCCAAATCGTGCCACAGGTACTCAATTGGGAAGGGACTAAAGCGATCGGGGGAAGAAGAAACCAAAGTAAAGGAAGAACAGATATTTATTAATTATGTACACGAAATGAAGAGGAAACGAAAGAAGGGCATTTACAAGGAGAGGAAGAAGCAGGTACACAGGGCAGCCTTAAAACAGTCTTATATTATCATACGCCCCAAACAGACTCACACGAATAGGGACTGGCAGGAAGGAATGGCTGGAAGGGGGAGAAGGTCCAAGCCGATGGCAGGGCAGGAAGGTCTGGGCAGATGTGCAGCGTCGAGGTCCGCTCCAGTCCACGCTCCGATCCACGCTCCGGGCTTGAGGCGAAACCCGGTGGCAGCTGCACATATGGTTTCACGCGGTCGGACAATGTGAATATATGGCGATATTGTCGTTGTCAACGGACCCACTCTCCTGCCTTACGATTCAGCGTGTTCTCCTCTGGTACCTTGTACTCCGGACCTTCACACTCATCTGCTGACGCACTCATCTCTCTCTCATGAAGCAGTCCCTCACAGCCGCTTTTACTGTGCGTTGTTGTATCCAGCCGCCGGCTCCTAGGACACGCCTACCGGTCGGCTCACCTCGGCCCTGGTTGGCCGGCGAGGGCTCGCTGGCTCCACCTCTGATGGTGAGTTGACGTGCCACACCTTGTTCTTGTGTCCCGCCCCCTTTTTCCTCGGCCTGAGACCGCATGTTCAATGGCGGCTTGGGGCCATGAAACAAACCAAGACAAGGGGCAGCGAACGCTGCCCCACCGCTACTGCACTTTGAAGAGCGGGAGATGATTGGGGATATTGAAGGGGCCTATCTTATTTGATTAATGCAATGCAGATTCAACTATTGGGAACAGATCCTTAACTAAAACACATAATTATGAAATAACTACAGTGAGGTCCTATGGTGTTCTACGTGTTGTACTTGGACTAACTAGGGTGCGATCTTTAATAAAGCCAAATAATGGGGATATTTACAGGGGATCATTTATAAGGGAACATTTACTAAAATTTACAAAGTGAAGGTTCTAAAAACCGTAACACAGCACCCGTCTCTACTCCAGGGCCGTCCCGGCCCGAAAGAACTTTAACTTAATGTGACACTCAGGTGTCGTAACCCTCTACTATTAACCTTACCCTGAGTGCGACAGTTTTAACACAATTAAGTATGTCCCCCTGTTGCGTTGCATCCTACCTAACAGACTCATGCCCACAGACTAACCGAATTGCGGAATGGTCTTCAAACTATACATTTAGCCGGTGGGGGAGCATTATTTACAAGACACTAATTATGTACACTGCAAACCCAGGACCTGTCTTTTGGGAGACAAAAATATGTTTCAAAAGAGGAAGGAGCATGCACTGCACTGTACCGATACACCATACCCACATGCCCGGGGATGCACAATTGATATTGCAGTGCACTCCCGAGCACAAGAGCATTACAATTCACCAAAAAGCACCATCAGCACCAAAAGCACGAAAAGCACCATCCAGTGCTCATTTCACACATGTCTTCACATTTCAATAACTAGGGCATGCCCGTACTATATATATATCTAAAATTATATCCCCCCCCTCTATTTACATGAAATGGTTTGGTCCATGAAATGTTTTGGTCCATTCGCAACGCCAAAGCGAACGGCGAACGCTTTACATGAAATGGTTTGGTCCATGAAATGTTTTGGTCCATTCGCAACGCCAAAGCGAACGGCGAACGGCTTGCGAGTACAGTGACAATCCCCCCCCCCCCCCCTCTATTTACATGAAATGGTTTTAATTAGTTTTAAAACATAGTTTAACGCCAACATAGCGGCAACATAGTTTGCCAACGTGAAATAAATGAATACGCTCTCAAATGTGCCGTCCGAGGCAGAGTGTGTTCGCCACGTTCGGCACACGCGATAGCTCGCTGCTCTCTGATTGGTTGAATCGTTTTTTGGACATAGCTCGGTAAGTAATTGTCCGCTTAATATGAAACCTTGAAAAGGCACATCCTCGGGTCCCCAGCAATATACCTGGCAAGTTTAAAGTATATCGGACCCGTGGTTGTCGAGAAACAGCGGTCACAGACAAACACACACACACACAGACACACACACACACACACAGACACACACACACACACACAGAGATTACTGGAATTATAGATAGATAAAATAATAAACACACTGATGACTCTCTTCTCAGCTCCTGCTCTGCTGGCCCGATGTTTCTTGATGTTGTCGTTCTTGTTGCTTGCTGCCTATTTGTAATAATAAAAAGGCACACAACACGTCCATTTTTTTATTCATGGCCAACAGGGGCCAACTAAGGGTGGTGCACCTGTATGGCATAGGGGCCACCTCACCATGGTCCGCAAGCAAGCTTTTCTCTGGCCACCATGGCCGGTCACAGCAGAGGGGCCAGGCCCCAACACGTGGGGTCCAACACGTGGGGTCCATTTCCACCATACTCACTCCACACCATCCATTCTATACTCCATTCATTCCAGGCCATTTATTCCCCACAACCATTCTCACCTGTATTTGCACACCTGTGCCCACACACCTGGTGCCACCTGCACCCTCCTTTCCTCCCAGGACCATTCACTTCAATACAATGCACAATCACAATTACTCACATGTCCACAATGCTCTGCTCATTCACTTTCACACACACACATCATTCACGAGCATTGCCTCATTTCATAACCAGCACTACCATGCACTTTCATACCAATTCCTCATTTCATCACTCTCACTACAAACACAACTGCATCATCTGGCTACCTGGTTTCCCTCTAACTTGGTGCTCCCCGTCTTACCTTTAGACTAAGCACATACCACGTCATTAACAACCATCTAACCTATTCTACGTCCCCTACTACCTGTACAAAAGTCGCTACTTAAATCTACAGTCTCCTAAAGTCATCTCTAAATCCCTATCATTTTATCCTAACCCTCCCGGGCTAGTTTGCACAGCCACCCCATAAACTAATGCTCATGTGCCCTGGTATGACGGGAGGGATGATAGAGATACCACCCCCCGGCACTGGGTATCAATTTCCAATTTTGCCAATCAAATTTGCCCATCAAATTTGCCAATCAAATTCACTATCCCTACCATCGTCCATTAAACTTCGAGCCTCGGTGCGGGAAATTACATTTTCGAAGCTCGGCTTCGCAAAGCCGAGCAATGAATGCGGGTGGTTTGTCTCCTACGGTTGGGTCCGCCCGGCACTCGATGCAGGGGAGGAGGTTTCGTCGGGCCGAGATTCCGAGGTCCACCTCGGCGCGGAGCCTTTCGGTCTCCTGCCCGATGGCCCAATCTTGCCTGGCCGGAACACCGCAACCACAAGGGGGCACCGTTCCGACCCCTCCTACCTTCCCTCGAACCGGGCCGCCCGCTTTGCCTGGCAAAGCGCGGACGCGACCGTGTAGGGCGGGGCCCGGCCCGGATCGCACACGGCGGTTCTTTTGAAACCGCCGTGATTACGACCCTCGCCGGTTCCCGCAGTACACAAAGCCCGGCACGGACCGAGGGCTCGCGTCGACTATCCGTCAGCCTAAACGCTGCCCCGGTCAACGTTGATGCTCCCCGTACATGCTCACACCCACACGCGACTCTTCCCATACTCGCACATCCAGGTGTCTCCATACACTTTGTTATTGCACCTTCTCTTACACACCACCCAGGTACACTCATTCCGCTCACAGACTTCGTTACACACCTGACCACCACACACCTCCTCGCACACCTTGGCGCACACTCGTCGTTCGCACACTTCATCAACACACCTCCTCGCGCCCACTCCTCGGTCACATCCTCTGTGACAACCATGGGTGTGCACTCTTTTGCACACCCAATCACGCGCTCCACCACCAACTCAGGTGTGCATTCCCGCACACGCTCAACCATTCCAGATGTGCATTCTTTCTCACTTGCCACAACCAACTCGCACTCCGTGTCACTCTCACCACCACACTCTGTCGTGCATTCACTCCCGTACTCTGTCGTGCATTCATTCTCACTCTCGACAGCACACTCTGTTATCATGCACTCCTCTGTTACACACCTTTCTTGCGCACCCTCTCCCGGTACATACTCCGTACCACTCATGGGGGTGCATTCTTGCACACACCCAATCACCACCGCACACCCCGGCTCACCAATACCTTTCGCACTCCCCATAGTCGGACATCCTTGCACGCATCCTCTTTCCACGCACTCTGCACCAGTCGCACACCTTACCAGCGGCCTCTCACGAACGCCCGGGTCTAGACCAACACCCAAGCTCGCTGAATCTCCCCTCACACCATATACATTTCCGAGCATATCGCCACTCACCTCGGCACCTCTTCTCCTTCGCTCCTCCTCCGCCACCTGCAAACTCTTTATTTGGTCAGTAAGCACATCATCACGCTGTGAGCACAGACCTTGCACCAATTCCATCACCTCCTCCTTTATCTCTTTCTTAGTCTCCATCCGTCTCTTCTTAATTTCACTTACCCCCTCTTCCACTTCCTCTAACTTCTGCTTCACCTCGTTTATTTCCCGGTGTGCCCCTTCAATTTCTTCCTCTAATGCTACCTTCGTCGTCTCCATATGCTTCCTCACTTCTCGTTCTTTCGTCTCCATTGTCTCTACCACCTCCTCTAACCTCTTCGTCAGTCCCTCATGTACCGTCTGACATTCCTTCTTTGTCGCTATTAGTTCTTTCTTTATCGCTTTTTGCATCGCTTTCAACCCCCCTATTACTGCCATGTTCTTTTCTACCTGCTCCCCTAACTCCTTTTGTCCCACTGTCAGCTGCTCTACTCCTCGCATCAGGTCTTCTATGCCCCCCTGTAACCTAGCCGTGCTGTTCCTCACCTCTTTCTCCATGCGCTCCTCACCCCGCTTTACCTCGTCGCGTACTCCCGCGACCTCTTCGCCCACTCTGCGCCTTATATCCTCCCCCATCTCTCCCATCTCTTTGGTAGATGCCGCCCTCATCTGCTCTAAATCGTTCCTTTGGGCATCCAATTTACTTTCCAACCCGTTTTTTTACCTCCTCTATCTGATTCCCCAACTGTTTAATTTCCCGGGTGGATTGCTCCCCTATTTCCCTCAATTTGCCTTCCATATTGTTTTCTAACCCCGTTAACCCATTATTCACCCCTTCCATCTGGTTCTCCTGGGCGGCCATTCTATTTTCCAACCCCGTTAACCAATCCTTCATTTCCCCAATTTGGTTACCCACATCCTCCAATTGGCCCCATAATTTGCCTTCTAGCCCCCCAATTTTGTTGTCTAATCCCCCCAATTTGACTTCTAGGCCCCCAATTTGACTTCCCATCCCATTTCTTAATTCAGCAATTTGGCTTCCCATATCATTTCTTAATCCCGTGAAGCTATCCCCTGTTTTGACAACAAAGGCCATCATGTGGTTCACAAATAGGCCCCAGTCTACTGCCGCTGCAGGCTCGGCTACCGCGGCCACATGCGCGGCGCCGCCATATTGTGCTGCCGCGACCACGTGCGAGGCGCCGCCATCTTGTGCGCCTGCAACCCCCTCTACCGCACCTTCCTCAACCTCCTCCTCTATCTCTCCTATCTCCTCCCTGGGGTCCTGGGTCGCCTCTACCTCCTCATTCTCCCCTACCGGCACCCGATCGCCTTGACTATCCATGGCACGATTTTAATTTGGGATATTAAATAAAATTTCGGCCGCTCAAAATTTTGACCAAATTTTTTTAGATGTGAAAATTTGGTTCGGGTCCAATACCACTCCTGACACCAATTGTTACAGATCCGGGGGACGGCACTCCCGTTAGCAAGGGGGGGGGGTTAATCCCCTTGTCCTGTTAAGCTGGCCGTCCGCCGGTCCTGAAAGTATGACGTCACTTCCTGTCAGTGGTGAGTAGGGTCGTAAGCCCAATCCGTCCTACTACCTAATTACCACCACCAGCCGTAAGCGAGGAGATACTCCCACCCGGGCCGCAGCGTGAATGGATGCGCCGAGCGAAGCGAGCTGCGACTCGGGCCGTTAACAAAGGACTAAACCCGACTCCGAGCGTTGGCCGAATCGTGCCACAGGTACTCAATTGGGAAGGGACTAAAGCGATCGGGGGAAGAAGAAACCAAAGTAAAGGAAAAACAGATATTTATTAATTATGTACACGAAATGAAGAGGAAACGAAAGAAGGGCATTTACAAGGAGAGGAAGAAGCAGGTACACAGGGCAGCCTTAAAACAGTCTTATATTATCATAAGCCCGAAACAGAACAAACAGACTCACACGAATAGGGACTGGCAGGAAGGAATGGCTGGAAGGGGGAGAAGGTCCAAGCCGATGGCAGGGCAGGAAGGTCCGGGCAGATGCGCAGCGTCGAGGTCCGCTCCAGTCCACGCTCCGATCCACGCTCCGGGCTTGAGGCGAAACCCGGCGGCAGCTGCACGTATGGTTTCACGCGGTCGGACAATGTGAATATATGGCGATATTGTCGTTGTCAACGGACCCACTCTCCTGCCTTACGATTCAGCGTGTTCTCCTCTGGTATCTTGCACTCCGGACCTTCACACTCATCTGCTGACGCACTCATCTCTCTCTCATGAAGCAATCCCTCACAGCCGCTTTTATTGTGCGTTGTTGTATCCAGCCGCCGGCTCCTAGGACACGCCTACCGGTCGGCTCACCTCGGCCCTGGTTGGCCGGCGAGGGCTCGCTGGCTCCACCTGTGGTGAGTTGATGTGCCACACCTTGTTCTTGTGTCCCGCCCCCATTTTCCTCGGCCTGAGACCGCATGTTCAATGGCGGCTTGGGGCCATCAAACAAACCAAGACAAGGGGCAGCGAACGTTGCCCTACTGCTACTGCACTTTGAAGAGCGGGAGATGATTGGGGAAATTGAAGGGGCCTATCTTATTTGATTAATGCAATGCAGATTCAACTATTGGGAACAGATCCTTAACTAAAACACATAATAATGAAATAACTACAGAGAGGTCCTATGGTGTTCTACGTGTTGTACATGGACTAACTAGGGTGCGAGCTTTAATAAAGCCAAATAATGGGGATATTTACAGGGGATCATTTATAAGGGAACATTTACTAAAATGTACAAAGTGAAGGTTCTAAAAACCGTAACAATATAATATAATTTATTGTGGCGCTGGAACCAAACAAACAATATATTTACAACAACCCTCACAACTCCCCCACTCCAACATGATTAATATAAAAGTAGATTTTAAACTTACCCTGTGCATTCACAAGCCCCAGTTATGTCCTTCCCATCGGTGTTAAAAAAGCAACCAAACCATATAGGGTGTCTCCCTTCAACTCACCCCAGCTTTCAGAGCAGAGCAGATTCAGAGCACACCCCAGCTTTCTCTCAGGTACTTTTCCAAGTATTTTCGGCTTCTTTTAGAAGTTTAGTGAGCCATTTTAGGTAACAATCCTTACCACACAAACACACAGTTCACGTGTCCCAAAGATCATTCTGGAGCGGGTGTCATTTTGAAAGTCCCGTATCGTCCTGAAAGTTTTTGTACCACATTATTTTCACACCTGGAAGGACGTCACAATAAAAACAAACCTTAAATTCTTCAAATATAAACTCAAATCGAAGTTGAGACATGAAATAACAGTGTTTTGGCCTATTCGTGTGGAGAGTGTGGAGCTTTTTTGGCTAATGCATAGCACTTCTACGTTACATTCAAAGGTGAAATCGTTGTTGGGAATCAAACCAATTGCACTTAATTATTCATATTCCATATGCAGAATGAAAATTTACATACAAAGGTTCCACAGTCATCAAATCGATGACATAACGAAAAATATGCCAATCTGGCCAATCGAGAGTAGTACGTCGGGGAGTTGGAGGTCTCCTTCTGAATGCCTGAATTTAAAATGGATTAATTTCAGATATTTCGTCACTGATCAACACATAATACCACATAATGTCAAAGTGGAATTTCTTTTGAGAAATTTATACAAAAGAATAAAAAATGAAATACAGAAATATTTATTTTACATAAGTATTCAACCCTCTGAGTCAATACTTCGTAGAAGCGCCTTTGGCAGCGATTACGGCTTTGAGGCTTCTTGGGTATGTCAGTATCAGCTTTGCACATCTGGATTTGTGGAGTTTCTCCCATTCTTTCTTGCAGATTTTCTCAAGCTCTCTCAAGTTGGATGGGGAGCGTTCATGAACAGAAATCGTCAGGATTTTCCACAGATTCTCAATTGGATTCAAATCTGGGCTTTGACTGGGCAGCTCAAGGACTTTCACATTCTTGTTCTGAGGCCATTCCATTGTTGCTTTGGCTGTATGCTTAGGGTCATTGTCCTGCTGGAATGGAAATCCTCACCACAATCTAATGTCCTACAAGGATCTGTCTGTATTTGGCTCCATTCATTGTTCCCTCTATACTTACAAGTCTCCCAGTCCCTGCTGCTGAAAAGCATCCCCATAGCATGATGCTGCCACCACCATGCTTCATTGTAGGGATAGTGTTAGATGTGTGATGAGCTGTGCTCAGTTTCCGCCAAACGTAGCGCTTTGCGTACAGGCAAAGAGTTCAACTTTGATCTCATCAGACCACAGATTATTTTCCCTCATGCTCTCTTGCAAACTCCATGCATGCTGTAAAGGGCCTTTTTCTCAGGAGTGGCTTCTGTCTGGCCACTCTCTCATAAAGCTTGGATTTGTGAAGTGCTGCAGAGACTGTTGTACACCGCTCTTTTCCGATGCCATCTCCAGGCACTGCATAACGTCATTGCCGGGCACCGAAGGGGGCCCGGCAATGACGCACGCTGAAAGGGAGTACTCAGTTTTTATTCCGGTTGTTTGTTTGTTTATTTTCTTGTTTGTTTGTCTGGGCGATATCTCAGCCATCATTTGAGCTAAGAAGCTCAAATTTGGGCATAATAGTGAGTAAGTACTTCTTCGACAACGTTATTTTTTGTTTTTTGATTAATCAGTTTATTGATTAGTTACTTAATTATTATCGATTCATTAAGTACTTATAATAATAATAATAATAATAATAATTCATTTATTTTGTATAGCGCTTTTCAAGAAGCCCAAAGGCGCTTTGACAGAGTGGAAAACATAATGCATAACAATACATGAAAACAACAATTGCAAAAAGACAATAATCAATAGGGAAATATTTAAAGCAAAATGAGGGAGAAGGAGAAGAGATAGTCAGGGGTTAAATGCTGTGGGTTGAATGTTGAATGCAGTGTTGAACAGGTGGGTCTTTAGTGATGTTTTGAATGTGGTGAGTGAGGAGGAGTCTCTGATGGTGTGAGGTAGTGAGTTCCAGAGGGTGGGAGCAGCGATGGAGAAGGCCCTGTCCCCCAAGGATCTGAATTTGGTCCGGATGGGGGGGGGGGCAGGAGGTTGGTACCAGCAGAGCGGAGGTTGCGGGTGGGAGTGTGTCTGGAGAGGAGGTCAGCCAGGTAGGATGGGGCCAGGTTATGGAGGGCTTTGTATGTCAAGAGGAGGATTTTGTACTGGATTCTCTGGGGGATGGGGAGCCAGTGAAGCTTGTAAAGGACGGGGGTGATGTGGTCACGGGTCCGGGAATGGGTGAGTAGACGGGCAGTGGAGTTCTGAATGTATTGGAGTTTGTTGGTGATTATTGAGGGTGAACCATAAAGGAGGCTATTGCAGTAGTCCAGACGGGAGGTGATGAAGGCGTGGATGAGGATTTCTGCAGCCGTGGAGGAGAGGGATGAGCGGAGACGGGCAATGTTTTTCAGGTGAAAGAAGGCTGACTTTGTGATCTGTTTAGTGTATTTGTCGAAGGAGAGGGTTTGGTCAAAGATGACGCCAAGATTCCGGATGTGAGGGGAGGTGGATACTGGGATACCGTCGATGTTGAGGGCAAAGTTATGGGTGGATTTTGTGAGCGTTTTTGGGCCAATGATGATTATTTCAGATTTATCACAGTTAAGCTTGAGGAAGTTGATTTGAAGCCAGGATTTTATTTCAGTGAAGCAGTTTGTCAGGATAGAGTAGAGTAGGTGTCGGTGGAGACGGACTTGGTGGAGATGAAAAGCTGGATGTCATCGGCGAAGCAGTGGAATTGGAGACCATGACGGCGGATTAAGTGACCGAGGGGGGACAGGTAAAGGATGAAGAGGAGGGGGCCAATAACTGAACCTTGGGGGACACCTTGGGGGAGGGGAGCAGTGGGGGATTTGCAGTTATTGATGGAGATGCACTGGCGTCTGTCAGAGAGGTATGATTTGATCCAAGAGAGGGCAGTGCCGGTAACGTTAAAGGTGGATTCAAGTCGGGTGAGGAGGATGGTGTGATCGATGGTGTCAAAGGCAGTGCTGAGGTCGAGGAGGACGAGAATGTTGAGGTTGCCAGCGTCAGAGGAGAGGAGAAGGTCGTTGGTGATTTTGAGGAGAGCAGTTTCAGTACTGTGGTTGGAGCGGAATCCGGATTGGAATGTTTCATACAGGTTATTGGCAGAGAGGTGATGTTTGAGTTGAGTGGCCACAGCGCGTTCCAAAACTTTTGACAGAAAGGGTAGGTTGGAGATGGGTCTGAAGTTTTTTAGGGTGTCAGGGTTTAGACCAGGTTTTTTTAGAATGGGGGTAACAGCAGCAATTTTGAGGGAAGGTGGGACGATGCCTGTAGACAGGGAGGAGTTTATTGTTGCAATGATAAGTGGAGAGAGAGCAGGGAGGGAGGCCTTGACAAAGCTGGAGGGGATGGGGTCAAGAGTGCAGGTGGCAGTTTTCATTCCTATGAGGAGTTCAGAGAGGTCAGTAGGGGAGATTGGGGAGAACCGAGACAGGGGATGGCAGGACAAGGGGGGGCAGGTGGTTTGAGGGGGAGCGGGTGCGGCGGTGGTCAAGCTGTTGTAGATGTTGTCAATTTTGCGTTGGAAGAAAGAGAGGAAGGAGATGCAGTTGTCTTTCTGTGAATGACTGGGTGGTGGTGTTCAGGGGGCGGAGGAGTTTGTTTATTGTCGAGAAGAGTGCTTTTGGGTTTCCGGAGCCAGAGTGGATAATTTGAGAGTAGTAGGCGGAGCGGGCGCGGGAGAGGGCATCTTTGTAGTGTTGTAGGTGGTCCTTGTAGGCTTGGGAGTGAACTGTGAGACCTGTTTTATTGCGGACTTATATATTTCCTGTGAGACTTATATATTTCCTTTCTCTTCTGGGCATTATCTCAGGCACCTTTTGAGTTAGGAAGCTGATATTTGGACATGCCAATGACCAAGTGATTTGGCTGCAAAGGCTATTTTTGATTTATTGATTAATCAATTAATTGATTAATTATTTAATTATTCGATTAATGAATTAATTAATTTAAAAAATTAAAGTTACATATTCTGATGAAATGGTGGTGGTTTATGTATTCTATTAGCCAATTGATTAACTATTTAATTTTTTTATGATTACTATTTATTTATTTTCATTATTAATCATTTATTTTCTTTCTCATCTGGGCAATATCTCAGGCACCTTTTGAGCTAGGAAGCTAATATTTGGACATGACAGTGACCAAGTGATTTGGCTGTCAAGGGTATTTTTGATTTATTGATTAAGCAATTAATCGATTAATTATTTAATTATTTGATTAATGACTTAATTATTTATTTATTTTTTAAGTTACAGATTCGGATGAAAGGGTGGTGGTTTATGTATTGTATTAGCCAATTGATTAACTATTAAAACATTTTTATGATTATTATTTATTTATTTTTTATCATTAATCATTTATTTATTTTCTTTCTCATCTGGGCAATATCTCAGGCACCTTTTGAGCTAAGAAGCTGATATTTGGACACGACAGTGACCATGAAGGATATTTTTGATTTATTGATTAATCAATGAATTGATTAATTATTGAATTAATTAATTAATTAATTAATTATTTGATTTTTTTATTAATGACTTATTTAATTAATTTTCAAAAAGTTACATCTTCGGGTGAAGCACTTGTGGTTTGGTTATGCTATTAGCCAATTAAGAAAATATTTTATGATAACCTTTTATTGATTTTAATTATGCAATTAATCAATCAATTATTATTGTACACCTCTCTCTCCCAATACAGTCTCTAAGAGCTGCAAGGCGGTATTGCCGTTCTTTCGACAGTTGCTTGGACTTGATGGTCGGGTTTCTGCTCTGACATGCACTGTCAACTGTGGTGCCATATATAGAAAGGTGTGTTTCTTTCTAGATCATGTCCAATCAATTTAATTGGCCACAGGTGGACTCCAATGAAGTTGTAGAGACATCTCAAGGATGATCAAAGCAAATGGGATGCACCTGAGCTCAATTGGGAGTGTCATAGCAAAGGGGTTGAATACTTATTGACTCGAGAGGTTGGGGCTTTTAACTTTTAATTATTTCGCCAAAAATTCTAAAAATAAATTATACTTTGACATTATGGGGTATTATGTGTAGATCAGTGACAAAAAATCTCAATTTAGTCCATTATAATTTATAAATTAAGGCTGACACAACAAAATTAAGGCACTGTATTTCCATTTTCCCAGTCTCAGTCTCTTAGACTTTTAACTCATGAACCATGATCCCCTCTTTTGTGAATCTTATTATAATAGAGCAAACGTATATGGTTATGTCGCTATGTATGTATGTTTATATGCGACCAAAACGTCTTCTTCTTCTTCAAAATAAAATTACCACCCTCTTAATTAACCCTCTTAATTGCGTTAAGACTGCTGAGACCCCTCAGACCTTTGATGACCCTTTAATTCCCCCAAGACCCTTCAAACCATCAAGACCCCTGAAACCCAAAATACCATGAAGACCCCCAAAGACCCCAAAGACCCAAAATACCCTTCAAGGCCCTGAGGCTCAAAAATACCCTGAATACCCAAAGACCCTGAATACCCAAAGACCCTGAATACCCAAAGACCCTGAATACCGGAAGACCCAAAACACCCCGAAGACCCAAAACACCCCGAAGACCCAAAACACCCCGAAGACCCAAAACACATGGAAAGACCCAAAACACACGGAAAGACCCAAAACACACGGAAAGACCCAAAACACCCCGAAGACCCAAAACACCCCAAAGACCCAAAACACCCCAAAGACCCAAAACACCCCGAAGACCCAAAACACCCCGGAGACCCAAAATACCCCAAAGACCCAAAACACCCCGAAGACCCAAAACACCCCTGAAGACCCAAAAGACCCTGAAGACCAAAAAGACCATGAAGACCCAAAACACCCCGAAGACCAAAAATACCCAGAAGACCGAAAAGACCCCAAAGACCAAAAAGACCCCGAAGACCCAAAAGACCCAGAAGACCCCCAAAAGACCCAAAGACCCTTAAAGACAAAGAAGAACCAAAAGAACCTTAAGACCCAAAAGCCCCTAAAGACACCAAAGACCCAAAAGACCCTGAGACACCAAAGACCCAAAAGACCCTGAGAACCCAAAACACCTCAAAGACCCAAAATACCCTTAAAGGCCCAGAGGATCCAAAAGACCCAAATGGCCCTGAAGATCCAAAACACCATGAAACCCAAAAGACACCGAAATGGTCAAAGATGCCTACCCCTCTGAAACGACGTGTGGTGAGGCGCGCGGAGTGCGCCGAGTCATGCTCGTAGTCATAATGAGTCATTCTTATGCCAGTATAGGTAGTTAACCCCTGGACCATACCGTTAGATTGAACCACAAAAAAGACGTCGTTTCGTGAGAAAGCTGAGCTGTATTAATCGCTCAACATGAGGCCAGTACACAACACAACAATGCCGGTGGCCCGGAACTACACGCCACTCAGGCATGGCCAGGACACGGCACTGCCCTCAGGACATGCATATATCAATACTTGTGCTACCCTACAAGCACCCTGATCCCTGACTTAACTCTGACTCATTTCCACCCCATATTAATCATCACCCTTATCCGATGTTCCTCTTTTGCTCTGACAAAGGGTTAATGCCAAAATGTCAGTTTCTCCTTGCTTCGCATGGCAGTTAGCATGCCTCCATCAACCTTCTGTTGATTCAATCCATTATTGTACTTGTCTACCAATGCAGTGGCACCAGCCATCATTAAGACTAGTTTTCCATCATTCTATAGTAGTATTGATAAAGAAGAAGATTGTTTATTATTTCCTTTCGTCTTGGTTTTCCTCCTGCAAGTGAATATTGACATACAGATGATGGTCCGACCTGCCTTTTTAACAACTACAGCAGCATTTCAGGTTTATGGACCCTTTGACATAACTCAGGTTTAGTGATGGACCCTTTGATATTTGTTTCTTTTCAAAATGTGTTCATTTTTTTTTCATAATAAGTCCACTTGTAAATACAACAACAACAACAACACCAGGCATTTTAAGTCCATTTTCCCTGCTAGAGCGGGGGTTAGCCTTGCGGTCCCCATGACAATCTTCTCCATTTTGCACTATTTTCTACATATACCCTCTTCTCGTCAATCCTCTTTCCAACTTCATCATCCCACCACCATGTTTCCGAGTGCCTCGGTGGTCCTTTTGTCCATCCACATACCTCACCAACGGCTCCCAACAGACTAGCTTTCATTGACAACCAACCACTTTCAAGCTCAACCACATCATCCTCTACCATACTCAGACTCTCTTTAAATGCCTCCCTCAATGTCACCTCTTTCAACCTCCACACCTTCATTCTCGGTTGGTACTTCACCCGCCGAGCTCTCCTCGCACCTTTCACCCTTATGTCGCAGACAACCAAGTGGTGCTGTGAAACAGCCTCCTCCCCCGGGATCACCTTTGTGTCCCGGAGGTGCCCCCTATCTCGCCTACGCACCATCAGGTAGTCAACGGTTGTCATCGACCCACCTGACGTGTATGTAACAAGCTTATTATCCTCTTTCTGGAACTGAGTATTACAAATCAACAAATCAGCTCCATCAGCAAACTCCAAAATCCTTTCACCTTCTCCATTCCTCACACCAAACTGAGTAATCAGAACTGAGTAACCCCCATGAACTCCCTCAAAACCGTCCATACTCCTTCCCACATGCCCATTTAGGTCTCCTCCTACCACAACAACTTCCCTATCTTTCACGTTTTCCAGCCGGAGCATATCCTGAGATGACGTTCACCAAGAGCTTTTCCAATCATCATTTTCACCATCATCAACCTATCACTCACTCTCGTCACACTCACCACACTGTCTACAAACTCCTCAGAAAACAGGACACCAACACCATTGACGCCCTCCGTGCACCCTTGCCACATAAACTTGTATTTCTGTCCCTGCCTACCCTTCACCATTCTCACACCACTTCCCTTCCATCTAGTCTCCTGCACACAACACATGTACACTCTTCTTCTGACCAATACTTCCACCACTTCTCCTGATCTCCCTGTTATTGTCCCGACATTCCATGTCCCAAACCTCAGAAACCGATGTCCATGTCGGGCATCAAACGTTTCGTCGTCATAAATGGAGTGATTTCCACCCTTGCTTCGATCGGGTTCCCCACCTTAATTTTTGACGAGAGGGGGTGAGGACCACTTCGGGCTGTACCCTACCCATATGTAATTGTAATTGTCATGGTTCCCTTTTTGAGGCAATGTTTTATTCCTGACGCCAACCCTTTTAGTCGCCTCTTGCGACACGCAGGCATACGGTGTACTTATTCTAAACCGGGGTACACACCGGGTACCAGGCTATGCCGCTGTCACTTCTACATGAAAACGCATTTTTCCTGAAGTATTGGTATCCTGTTCAGTATCTCGGCCCACCTGGTCATGTTGCTGCAGCTGGCTTAGCTGCAAAATGTGCTGCATTTCACGCTGCCACCGGGCTCAATGCGCCTGGCATCAGCAGCCAAATTGTTCTTGTATGCGCCAATACGTCCCTGACCTCTCCTTATGCAGATGCCTGGTGTGCGCCCCATCGTCATCAAGGGTCTGTTGTGGCTTATGACGTTATCGCGGTCTAGTGCTCCGATTTTCATCACAATTTGGTGGGAGACGGAACCTTCTCCAAAAACTTGAATCTGGAAAATGCTCCTCAAAAAGGGTGACCAATAGAGGGTGTTTACTCCTCATGGTACTCAAAATTGGTTGGACGTTTAACGAATGTTTCACTGCTCAATACACCTGTGCGTAATGCAAAATGGCAGGTTAGGGCTTTCAAAACACAGAGGAAAACCATCTTGCTTGAAAAGTCACGCTCACCGATCCAGATGTCCGTGAAAGATGACCCGAAGACGGGAGCTGTTGTAAACCAAGCGATGACAGCCAGGTGGCAGATGATAATTTAATCCCTTGCATCGGCCTGCTGTCGCCAGAGAATGGATAAAAGCGTTGCAATGATGTTAGGTTTACTCCTGCCAATTTACCATCAAAGTGAACAAGAAATAGTGAAGCATAGATTGCTACAGCCAGTACAGTGTTTTGGCTAACAATGCAGCACAGTTTGTTTTTGTTGGCGTTTTTGATCCTGTAATTAAATAATAGTCACATAAGATTCCCAGTTAAAAAAAAAACGAAACAACCTTGGCTAAAGCATGACGAATACAAGAGGCCACCAACTAAGCGGCAAACCTTCTGCCACTGATTCTAATACCTGAGGAGCTGTGTTGTGCAGGTGGCAGGAGACCCATCACAAGAGAAAGCCAAAAACCTTTGAAAAGATAAAAACTATAATCAGACCGGTTAATAACCTTCTCAGGAAAGGCAATGTGGAGAGGATAACAAGGTATACTAGTTTCGGTGAAGGTTGCTGATGTAGAAAGGATGTTTCGTATATTAAGCCAGATAGCATCTAATGTGCTGTAAGCATCTGGTGTTGATATAAAGTTATAAACGTTTTTCAAATAGAAACAACTACAAAACTACCAGTTAGGTTGCGGTCAAGGGTATTGGACATAGCAGAGAGCTTCTCACCTTTTTTCTTCTCTTTATCATGTGTGCATCAAAATCTTGCCGACAATCACGGCCTTCCACTCAAGAGATAGGAGAAACATCTGCCGAGTTACATCATGGCAAAATGTCTACAAAGTTTGTTCGACGACTGCAGACCCGCACACCCAGTCTCCGGAGAACCCGGACACTTCCAAGGCAGGCCATCTGTCGCAGATCGTCTCTGCCAGATGGTCGCGAGACGCTTACGGGCTCCCGGCTGCCCGTCAACACCAAAGGGCTTGAAGCCAGCGAGGGGGTGAGCGGATTCTCTCACCACCCGGTGAGACCCATCAAGCAAGGGGCCGGTTCTGGCTGCCCAGAACTACGGTGGAAGGTGACTGAAGGATGCATGTTGGAATTACTGGACTGTGGAAAAGCAAGCTTCTGGCATTATAGAGTATTGAATGCATTATCAATAAAGTTTGCCAAATGGGCACATGGTGCAAAGTAGTATCTGGAAAAATGATTCCTCAGGGGCACGATCAAGTTTAATTTCTGTTTTAAAATGTCAAATGTGGGGATCTGTCTTGCTTTGGATTACAAAAATGTCTCTGCGTTCTCATTCAGAGCCTGGCAATGAATGATCTGATTGTCAGTGAAGTGGCTCGAATATTACATCTCAGTATAAATTCCAAGGGTTTGGCAGGAGAGCTCAGTGGTGGATTACTCGTCTTTGAGCGGTCTAATCTGGGTTGGACTCCTGACCTGACTATATAAACTGTCATCTCGTTACTTCACAGGCAGGACGTTATATCAAGGGTTTTGCCACCTTTAAGAATGGATGTTGAGCCGACTGCCTCAAAGAACATTCAATAACCCAATGTCCTTTGTACTTAAAAGAGAGGGACATGGCGTGCCAGCACCCTGTCCAAATTCCTGCTCTGATCACTGGGAGGAACAATGGTAAACGACCAAGCGTATTCATATCATCATGACTGCTTCAACCGTGCCAATGCTCTGGAAAAAGCATGGACAGGAATAAACTCGAACCTGTGTTCATCTTCATATCCTTCCTGCAAGAAGTAAAATAGGAAATCTCAGCAAATACCTTTTGCCTTCGACATCAGTTACGGTATCAATATCTTTCCAGTTTCTTCAATTTCTTCCAATATTCCCTTCTCTCCCATTTGCCATTGTACAGCTTCGGATTTCCTGTAATCATCTTACCTCTTCCATCACATGCTATTTTTTTCTTTAAAAAAATCGAGGCTCTTGGAAGAGTGATTGGACATAGGGTATGGACTTAGAGTGGGGCGGCGGAACTTAAGGGAATGAACACACAAAAAGTAGGAGACAGAGGAGAAGAAGAAGCACAGTAACCTGCGAGTAAGTGACGTGGGGATAGGAAGGGTCAAAAAGAATGTGTAACGTGGGGTACGACACGAGATGGTGCTACACCGCCTTTTTGAAACCCTGGAGGGAAGAGCGGGATAGAGCAGTCTTTGGAAGGCAGTCCCACAAACGGGAGAAGAGGAACAAAAGAGTTGAGGTGTGTGGAAAGCCTAGAGTTTGGAACTTTAACCAGCAGGTGGTTCGTGGTAGGAGACGGTCGAAGGGCTGAGAGCAAAAACAGCAAAAACACATCAGACATTAAAAAGTAAAATCCCCACTCTCGGAAAACGGATCCACCCAGTAAAGTAGAAATTGGTCTCGGCAACAAAGATGATTGAAAGTTGGGAAAGCCAGCACAGAAAAGCAAAGACTCATCAATGTAGGCACAGGCAAAGGTTAAGGCTGCAAAATTCTCCAGATGGACACCGACCGTAATACACCTGAACATCGGACACGCTGCACCTTGAGCCATCAGGACAGTTCCACAAACCTAACAGTGATCCAGAAAACAGTTGGAAATAGGGTCATACATAGCAGGGTGTACTGATCATCTCCATAAAGAGGCATCTTACCACAGAAGCCCAACCCTCTCATCAACCAGGCTTCCTCAAGCACAGGTATTGAGACAGTGGCTATCGGAGCAGGGTGGTTATTAAAAACATGAATGGAGGTTTAAAATACCTAAAATTTCTGCGATGATCTTTCTTGGGAAAACCACATTTCAAATCTGGCCTCCAAAGCCAGTCGCCGACTGGGCATCCTCCGTCGTGCGAAGTCCTTCCTTGGCACACCTGAGCTCCTCACCACATACAAGGCTTTCATCCGCAGCTCAATGGAGTACTGTTCCCCCCTCTGGGCTGGTGCTCCTGCCTCACACCTAGCTCGGCTTCACGCTGTTGAAACCAAAGCTTTCAGAATCATTGGAATCTCCTGCGATGAAGGTAACTCCGAGGGCCCTTCACTTACTCACCGCAGGCAGGTTGGTGGTCTTTCTGTCTTCTACCGACTCCTCTCCGGCCTTGCTCCCCCAGATCTGTCTGTGCTCTGTCCCCCAAATATTCCTTCAGGACCCACAAGATCTACCAGCAACCCTCTTCTGGTGAAACTGCCAAAATCAACTCTCTGCTCACCTTCACTCTTTCATTCCTCTTTTTTCCCGCCCCTGGAACAAACTCCCACACTCTCCTCAATCCCACTCCTACCTCCAGGTCTTCGAAACAGTTGTTCACCACCATCTCTTATCTTATCTTCCCCCATCCAAAACCTTGATCTCCAACTTATTTTCTGTAATTCCTAGTGATGTTCGTTTGCTTTATCCTGTGTACCCCTCCACCACCCCCCCCCCTCCCCCCATGCCCCATCCACCCCCCTCCTCCTCAAAGCCTCTCCCTGCTCTATGCTGTGTCAGAGCCTGCTCTATGCTGGAGAGATGGAGCTGCAACCCCGATATTGGTGAGATTGCTAATTAAATGAGTGCCACGTTAACAATCATAAACAGCACATCCACAGCATCCCTAATTAAATTGAAGATTGAGTTTGCTTCGAGGAAATGATGTAACTTCCCGGAGCACTCTGGGTGCCAGTGAGGCCTCCTTTGCTACGCCGCTCTCTCTATCTCTCTCTATCTCTCTCCGCACTCCGCGGGGCAATTAAGGAGAACTCTCCCCACGAGATGCGAAATTGGTCGTCGAGATAAACTCAGCACAATTTGATTAGAGACCTTTCATTTTCTAATGTTTAGAACCTCTTGTTCTATATAAACGAATCTTGTTTACCTGGAAACCGCACCATTAAAGAGAGCTTATTGAGACATAAGCAATATACAATCTAGAATTACAACACTGATTGGCCACAGACTTGTGCTGAGGTCCATAAGAGTATACAAGCAATTGTACAAACGATGAGTCCCCAAGCAAACGCTCTCTGGGAGTTGTGGAATACATGTACAACATGACGGCATTTAAAGTGTAAGACCGGCGTACCACACCTGGGCAACGCTTAAGAAGCCTTATAGGCCAGGTAATGATCCCGGCAAATAATAACAACAGTAATCAAGCCGTTAATCAATTAACCTAACTCCACTCCCAGAGTTAGAATGATTCCCGATAGTTTACTCTCTCTTCACAATTCCTTGTTGGAAAACGTTCCGAGTTCGAGTGACGAAGCAAGGCATGGAAATTGCACGTCACTCCATGCCCGATCACTGCTCCATGCAATGGGGGCATCAAGCACGCTTCTGGGACCCGCGGGTCTCACTCGACGCTTTTTAAAAATTTGTCCGCAACGTAGGAACACATGGAACGTAATGGCGCATGAACATGCGAAATGTCAACCTTATCCTCATATGGACTCGCAATCTGCAGCTGACCATCTGGTCTGGGGAGGCCCCTATGGCTCCCGGCATGCCAGGCTGGCAAGGCCTATGCAGTAGCACAGAGCAAAGGGTGCACCACGTGGTGTGGTGTGCACTGTGGTCTGGTGTTGTACGCATGTCGACAGCAGTCTGCCCCCACAACACACCTGATTATTCATGCATTACGTAGCACAAGTACAATCACAATCTCAGCTTAATAACATCCCTTATTAGCGGTCTAATTAATGAACTCATGGATATAAATAAAAAACAATGCTTGTTCATAGCACAGACGGTCAGGTCGGTGGTCTCTCTGTCTTCTACGGACTCCTCTCCGGCCTTGCGGCTCTGTCTGTGCTCTGTCCCCTCTAATATTTCTGCAGGACGCACAAGGTCGACAGCAACACCCTTCTGGTGAAACTTCCAAAATCAAGACTCTCTTCTCACCTTCACTTTTTCATTCCTCTTCTTCCCCATCTCCGGAACAAATTCCCACATGCTCTTCAATCTCATTCTTCCCTTCAGATCTGTTCACCACCATCTCAGATCGTCCCCAATCCAAAACCATGATCTTTTCTACCCTTGTTAACCCCTTCCTCCCCCAAGCCCTCCTCCTCCCAAATTTCCAATTTTTTCCTTTCTGAGTTTCCTTCTGTATCGAACTTGTCCACCTTATGCGTCCTCCCCACACCTATTGTTTGGCCATGTCTCCCTCTTGTTACCCTCGCCAGAAGAGAGGGTATTGCATTTATGTCCGTTTGTCTGTTTGTTCGATTTTGCAAGTATATTGGTCGGTTGCGTTTGTGGTTCTGTCTGTCTGTCTGTCTGTTTGTTTGTCACCGGCCTACAGGTCACAATTTTCAACCGATCTTCACGAAACTTCACCAAATGATAGAGTTGGTCAAAAGCAAGAAGCCTATTGTTTTTGGGGTCAAAATGTCAAAAGCTCAACATAGGCCAAAGGGCACCAGCTTTGCTAAATTTATAAAATCCTCAATTTTCATCCAATTGACTTGAAATTTGAAGAGGACTTGCATATCTGGTCACTAAATTCAACCACCAAGTATTTTTGAGGTCAACATAGGCCAAAAGGTCAACATAGGCCAAATTTCCAAAATCCTCAATTTTAATCCGATTGACTTTAAATTTGAAGAGGACTTGCATATCTGGTCACTGAATTCAACCATCAAGTATTCTTGAGGTCAACATAGGCCAAAAGGTCAACATAGGCCAAATTTCTAAAATCCTCAATTTTCATCAAATTGACTTGAAATTTGAAGATCATTTGCATATCTGGTCACTGAATTCAACCACCAAGTATTTTGGAGGTCAACATAGGCCAAAAGGTCAACATAGCCCAAATTTCTAAAATCCTCAATTTTCATCTAATTGACTTGAAAATTGAACAGCATTTGCACATTGAGTCACTAAATAGGGAAACTAACTATTTTTGAGGTCAAAAGGTCAAAGGTCAACTCAAGGTCAACCTTCCAAAATCATCATTTTTCATCTGAAAAATCGTCACTTTTCTTCCTATTGACCCGAGCTTTGATCAAGATTGTCAATTTTAATCTTGATGAAATAGACAATTTGCTGTATCAATGGAATTTTTTTTCTTGGGAGTGGGGGCGGATTTTGCAAGTATCGTGCTCCGCATGACATCTTCTTGTTTGTTTGTTTGTTTGTCCGCACAGAATAAATATGATTTTCTCTGCAACCGTTGGTCCGATCGACAGGAAATTTTCACTATAGGTGCAACTCCACCTGTAGAATGTTTTAATGATAATCATGACGTCATAGGTCAAGTGGTTCGGCCGCCATCTTGGAAAAACCTAAAAACTTTGCACCTCTATATCTCCGAAAGCGCTGAATAGAAACAATTGAGACATGGCTCATTGTAAAGAACTCTCCACGTGGAATAAAATGTTAATGATGTCATAGGTGCCTCCATTATGACGTCATAATTTGACAAGTACAAATCTTCATCCAATCAAGATGAAATTTCTTGAGCATAATCTAGGAATAAGTTAGTTTAGAAAAAAAAAATATGAAGACGTCATCGGTCACGTGGTTCAATCGCCATATTTGTTTTGACACAAAAGCCTTAAAAACAACTGAAAATACATCCTGGCGAGGGTTTGCGATCACTGATTGCTCTTTTTATTGTTTAACTTATCCTTCAACCCTGCTGCTGGTGTTCACTTATCTCTCCACTGTTCATTTTATTCCGTTGCATCCTGATCTGTTCAATGTTCTAGCTCTTCCCGAGAGCTAGATTGCCTCTGTATCCAAAGTAAAAAAAAAAATGCAGTAGACCTTCATTTCATACCCACGTTTTGTGATGCTTTGTGGGAATTCGCACCAAGCGGTTCTGGGATCACTCTGTGACGTGCTGGAACAAGGTCGGTTTGAGGGATACAAGGTCGGTTTGTCAGCCCAAAAAACAAGATCCAATAAGTGTTCCTGATCGTGCTGATTATGCCTGAAATCACTGTAAGAATGAGTGACCATGTTTTAATGAATAACTTTCCTGATTATAAACATACCACTGTGAAGAGTCTGGGTTCGTGAAAAGGAAACCATCAATCAGAGAGACGTAAGTGAGTAATGCTATCAGGTAGGAAGCAGCTCACCGCAAGTACCTGAACGCACGACCACATGATGCTTGCACCCAGTGGATAAGCTGCGAATCGTGGAAGAGAGAAAAGAGTTCAAGGGACAATCTATTGATTATGTACACATAGCAAGCTAAATTTAAGGGTGACCAGAGAGAGAGAGAGAGAGAGAGAGAGAGAGAGAGAGAAAGAGTGAGAAACTAAGGTAAGTATGTTTTGGAGATCAAATGGGGGGAAGGGAAGGCATGTATGGGTCATGCAGAGTGGGAATAAGAGCAGGGTAAATGGGGAGGACTAGGGGATAGACCAAAAATGTATCCATATTTCAGTACGTAATAAACAGACAGGGTACATGCTTGTAGGCCTCAGTGCTGTTTAGCCCAAACGCCTGATTTCCCGCATGAAATAAAAGGGTTACAGGAGATGAATCAAGGATTGCTTTGTAAAAAGGCCGATTATTTGCATGTGGTTAACCTTGCGGAAAATACATGCCCTCCAAAACAGGCGTCTCCCTGACAGATAGGGCACCATTTCACGGGGTGCTGGTTGTCGGAATGAAAACAAGGCCGTGCTGCTGCTTTCGTACAACCCGTGTCGAATATTTCAGAAAGCTGGCTTGATAGACAATCGCTCGCTATTCTGACTTCAGGACTCCAGTCACTTTCCCTTATTGAGCACATGATGGGAAGAGCTAGCTTGATGTTTCTTTTCCCTAAAGGCATTCCTCTGCTCCATGTGTCATCAGCTGATGGATTCTTTGAATACATCAGCCATTTTATACTCAAAGAACATAAAAAAACGTTGTTTGGCAGCTGGGGGTCCCTCGATTGAATTAATCCAAATAAATAGATGCCTAGATCCTTTTTATGCCATTAAAGGTCATCCTATTCAAGGAGAAGCCAGAAAAAGAGGTAGATCGTATAAACAGAGCAAATGGCACCAGGTTAGCCAAGTGGATCTGTGCACACTTCCATGTGCATGTCATATGACAAGTCACCTTACATTTTGGCTTGCTGCCTTGGACCTCTGACATACATACATATATATATATATATATATATATATATATATATATATTTCATCAGCACAAAGTGGATTGCCCCCAAAACTTAATTAGCTCCACACTGCTGACGGACAATGAACCAGAAATGCCTCCGTGGATTGATCAGGGAGGGCGCGGGGCTGGTGTTGCTACAAAGGCTTCGAAAGCCATCACGCTGACTAATACTGTCGTATCTGACACTATATTTATCAGTGGGTGGTTCTGTGTCTTTCCCACACTGCAACTATGCCAGAGGTTGCATTTTAACTTTAATGTCTTTTTTTTTTCTTTTTCTTTTTGTATACAGAGTTGAGGCTCGTGAAAGAGCTAACATTTATCAAACAAACAAATCAAACAAACAAGCAAACAAAGTATATAAAAAGGGGAGCGGTCGACAAGATGGGGAGAGAAGGGGAGGAAGCACACAAACACAACATTTGAGAGCAGGGACATCGGGAGATGTGTGGGAGGGAGAGGGCCTGGGGGGAGGCAGGATAGGTAGAAAACGCAAGGACACCAAGGACTTCCAGGAAAGAAGTCAAAAGTCACCTCAAAAAAGTGGATTTGGGGTGAAATTAGCGGGGGTAGAAAAGATCAAGGTTTTGGATGGGGGAAGATAAGAGATGGTGGTGAACAGCCGTTTTAAAGACCTGGAGGGAGGAGTGGGATTGAAGAGAGTGAGGGAGTTTGTTCCAGAGGCGGGAGAAAAGAGGAATGAAGGAGTGAAGGTGAGCAGAGAGTCTTGATTTTGGCAGTTTAACCATAAGAGGGTTGCAGGCAGATCTTGTGCGACCTGCAGGAATATTTGGGGGACAGAGCCCAGAGAGAGCTAGAGCTGGGGGAGCAAGGCCGGAGAGGAGTCGGTAGAAAACGGAAAGACCACCAACCTGCCTGCGGTGAGTAAGTGAAAGGCCCTCGGAGATAGTGTCATCACGGGAGATTCCAATGATTCTGAACACTTTGGTTTCAACAGCGTGAAGACGAGCTAGGTGTGAGGCAGGAGCACCAGCCCAGAGGGGAGAGCAGTACTCCATTGAGCTGCGGATGAAAGCCTTGTATGTGGTGAGGAGCTCAGGTGTGCCAAGGAAGGACTGCGCACGACGGAGGATGCCCAGTCGGCGACTGGCTTTGGAGGCCAGCTTGGAAATGTGGTTTTCCCAGGAAAGATCATGGCAGATAGTGAGACCCAAAAGCTTGAGTGACAGAGCTTCTTGGAGAGGATTATTCAGAAAGTAGATGGGAGGGTTGTCCAGTCGGTCTTTTCAGAGAGACATCGTAAGAGTGTGAGATTTGTCAGGATTGAAAGACATGTTCCACTTGTTTGCCCAGTCTGTGATTTTGTCCAGGTCTGCAGAGAGTGAGGAGGCTGCAGACTGCCGATCTGAGGGATGAGGAATGGAGCGGCAGAGAGTGGAGTCATCAGCAAAGAGATAGAGAGGATTTTCAAGAGAGTCAGAGAGATCATTGATGAAGACCAGAAAAAGCACAGGGCCCAGAACACTGCCTTGGGGAACTCCAGCCTGAACAGGAAGAGGAGATGAGAGAAACCCATTCAGGGCCACACATTGACTACGACTATAGAGGAAGTCCGCCAGCCATGCATGGAGATTTCCATGGATACCAAAGGAGGAGAGTTTGGTGAGCAGAGCGGGGTGCCAGACCGTATCGAAGGCACGTGATATGTCGAGGGAGACAGCTCTAATTTCCTGTTTGGCATTGAGGACCTCCATCCATTGTTGAGACAGCAGAAGCAGCATGTCCAGAGTAGAGTGACCTGGTCTGAAACCAAATTGATGATCAGAGATCAAGCCATTGGAGAAGAGGAAAGATTTCATATCCAAAGCAATGATGGATTCAATGACTTTGCTGATAATTGGGAGAAGGCTGATTGGTCTGTAATTGCTAGGATCTGTTTTAGCACATTTTTTGTGCAAAGCGGTGATGTTGGCTGATTTTCAAGCAGATGGCAGTTGACCTTGAGCAAAAGAGAGGGTGAAGAGAACAGAGAGAGGGAGTGAAAGAGCGGAAGAACAGGATTTTAGGACCCGTGGGCTGATGCCGTCAGGTCCAGTTGCAGAATCAGAGTCGAGGGTTGACAGAAACTTTTCCACCTTGTCAGGAGGAAAGGACACGGAGTCCAGGAGCAGCTGGGTACGACTGGGTACGGTGGGTACAGAGAGGGATGGGTTTGGGACACAAGATTTAGAGGCAAACACAGAGTTGAGGCATTCAGCTTTTTCACGTGCGGAGTCAGCTGTGTAGCCGTTTGAGGTAAGGGAGGGGATGGAGGGGGAACACCAGAAACAGATTTGACCAGACGCCACCAGGATTTGGAAGAGGGAGACAGATAAGAGAGTTCGGTCTTGAGAACGGAGAGATATTTTTTCCTGGCTCTCCTGAGGGTGGCGAAAAAATTTCGCAATTACATAAACTTGATGAGTCTTCTTTCGCACGTACAATTCATAATCCAAGTAAACTGTGTAATGGATGCTTAAACAGTGCGGATGCATACAGGCACCCCATGTTCATGAGGACCCTTACAGCACGTGCTTGTGTGACACACAAATTCATGGCTGCATAAGTTTGGAGATGACATTCGGATATATATTTCACACTTGTAATGTATTTTCTTACATCGTTCAGCAGATCAATTTCATACAAGTTTAGAAATTCGTGATGAGTACATTGAAATTACATAAACTTGATGAGGCCCTTGGACAAGCTAATTTTGGAACAGTGATGCTTTGTTGGAGGAATTTGATGATGTGCGTTTGATATTTCTCAGATGATTCATAACTAACATAACATAATTCATAACTCTTTTATTCCTCTTTTTCCCACCTCTGGAACAAACTCCCACACTCTCTTCAATTCCACTTCTCCCTCCAGGTCTTTAAAACAGCTGTTCAACACCATCTCGTATCCCCCATCCAAAACCTTGATCTTTTCTACCCCCTCATGATATCATACACCCCAAATCCACCCCCTTAAAATTCCGTTTTCTATCCTGAAAGTCCTTGTAGTGTCCATCTTGTTTATCCCGTGTACCCCCACACAGTCCTCTCCCTTCCACAGATCCCCTGATGTCCCAGTTCTCTACTGTTGCTGTGCTGCCCCCTCTTGTCTCCCACTCCCTTTTTTATATGTTCTCTGTGTGTTTCTGTTTCTGTTTTTATGCGTTAGCTCTTACACAAGCCTCGACTTTGTATACAATAATAATAATATAACAGTACAATGAAATCATCATCATTTCAGTTTATTGGGAATGTCAAGCACTGGGCAAGGCAGTCCGAAGACTGATATTTGTCAAGTTTACAAAAATAAAACTGTTTCATCAAATTTTCAAATATATTATAAAGATATAATCTATACTATAAGAGAGCCGTTTGGCTGTCTGTGTGTCGCCACGTTTCTCAGAGATGGTTGAATGGATCTTCGTCAAACTTTCAGAGGTTCATGGTGACTGCCGCGGAGTATTTTAGGCAAAAATAATAAAATAATTAAAATTGAAAAAAACAAGTTCGATTCTTTATGCCTCCGCTCCGAAGGTGGCCGGAGGCATTATGTTTTTAGGGTTGTCCGTCCGTCAATACTGGCTTAGCCTCATTTTTCTCAGCAACCACATGTCCGATTGAGAAGAAACTTTCAGGGTAGGAGTGACACCCATGCAGGATATTTTTTTGATAATTGTGACGTCGTCGGTCACGTGGAATAGCAGCCATCTTGGATTAAATGCAAGTAATTTTAAAAATATTTCTCGGAAACTGCTGAATGGAAAAAATTGAAACTTGGCACATTGTCTTACTTGGCACTGCACATTTCATTGAATGCCCTATCCTAAAAATCTGAAATTGCATGCACATGATCTCTGACCCATTTGTATTGAAATTTTAAATTTATGACATCATAGATCACATGGTTTGGCAGCCATATTGGATTGAAGGAAGATATTAAATAATTATATCTCTGAAACTGCTTATCCTATTGATGCAAAATTTTACTAATGTCATCTAACACCATTGTTTCATATAGTTTGAAAATGATGACGTCGTAGATGCTAATCTAATCGTAATCGTGCTTGTGTGACACACAAATTCATGGCTGCATAAGTTTGGAGATGACATTCGGATATATATTTCACACTTGTAATGTATTTTCTTACATTTCTTACATTTTCTTACGTCGTAGACGCTAATCGTAGATTAGCTAATCTAAGCTAATCAAGTGGTTTGGCAGCCATCTTGGATAGAAAAACGAAGCTTATCCGATCAACACGAAACTTCACAAACATGATCCGCTCAACCCCATACATATGCGGTGTTCATTTGTGATGGCATATGTCACGTGGTTTGGCAGCCATATTAGCTTCAAAGCCGATATTTTTTTAATCCCTTCTCCGAAAACGCTTCACCAATTGATGTGAAACTTGTCCTGTGGTAAAAATGTGATACTTCATAACAGCTAAGGGGATTTAAACCAAGCTGGTTTACTCTTAGGACAGTGAACGAGGGTGTCTACCCATTGTCACAGGTCGGGACAATGCAGAGGTATATTGGCTACAGTCGCATTGCTCCAGTTTTTTTTGTTTTTTTAAAATCGCTTTATAGTGCCTGAACCTGTGTAGCTATATATAAAGAAGAAGAACCACTTTTAGAGGCCATTTTTCCCTACAGAGCAGGGGTTGGCCTTTGTTGGGCACCGTGGTCCCCTTTTTGAAGAAATGTTTTATGGCCGGATCCCCTTCCTGCCGCCAACCCTGTTATTCGCCTTTTGCGACACACAGGGAATTACCAGTGAACTGGTACTCAATGAACCAGAAATTGTATGGTTTCAAAGCTATATGAAAGGTAATATTGTGGGAGCTATGCTCGCACGATAAAGCCGGACAAAATGGACGACACCAGGAACGAAGTTTCACTGAGCTATTTATTTTAGCTCAACTCGAAAGAACTCAAAAGCACTGAATCAGCCCATCGAACGGGCGGCAATTTATAAGTAAAGTTCAACACACAAAAGCCACGCCTCTCAGGCGGGGCGTGGTATGCAAATAGGTAAGCCAAGTGTTCGCTCGGGAAAGGCAAGTCTGGACACGCCCGGGCGAGTCCGGACAAGTGACCGCTCGCCGGTTGCGTCATCGGCCGGTGCAAGGTAATTGTGTCATGCTTCCGGTAACCGCTACATGCGCCCCCACAGAATTAACATGCACCGGGAGAGTCAGTTTGAGGGGGGTCTTGATGACCCGGCCGAAACGACCCCTGGCGATTTGTGTGGGGGTGGTAGGTGGCGTGGCGGTGGATGGTCGGGCGGGGGGCTTGGTTGACGGGGGACGGCCCCGTCGTGGAGGAAGGGCCAACCGTGGAGGTTGGTCGAGGTCCAAATGGGCCGGCTTGAGGCGGTCCACGGAGATGCGGTCCGGCTTGCCGCCGATGTCGATGATGAACGACTTGTCGTCCCTCTTCAGGACCCGGAAAGGTCCATCGTACGGCGGCCGGAGCGATCCCCGGTGTGCGTCGTGCCGGATAAAAACGTACTCCGCAGTGCGAAGTGCTGGGGGGACATGGGGTGGGGGCAGCCGTGGTGGGACGTGGGCACGGGGGCAAATCTCCTGGCGGCCTCCTGGAGGACCGAGCATTGGCGAGCCACGGACCAGGGGCCGGTGGCGTCAGGGATGAATTCGCCCAGCACGCGCAGTGGCTGGCCATAGACCAGCTCGGCAGTGGAAGCCTGGAGGTCCTCTTTAGGGGCCGTTCAGAGGCGCAATAGGACCCACGGGAGCCTGTCCGCCCAACCGTCGTCCTGGAGGCGGGCCCTGAGAGCGGCCTTCATCGAGCGGTGGAACCGCTCGCACAAGCCATTGGCTTGGGGGTGGTAGGCCATGGTGCGGTGAAGCTTGACCCCCAAGGCCTGGGCGACCGCGCCCCAAAGCTCGGAGGCGAATTGCAGACCTCTGTCAGAGGAGATGTCCGAGGGCGTGCCGAAACGGGCAATCCAGGTGCCAATGAAGACCTGCGCCATGTCGGCGGATGTCGATGATGCCAGCGGGACGGCCTCCGGCCACCTGGTGGTCCTGTCCACCATCGTGAGGAGGTTGGTGAAGCCCCGCGAGGAGAGAAGGGGTCCCACCAGGTCCACATTGACGTGGTCGAAGTACCGCTCGGGCACGTCGAATGGTGCCAATGGGGCCTGGGTGTGCCGGTGGACCTTCGCGCATTGGCAGGCGACACAGGCGTTGGCCCAGTCGCGAATGTCCTTACGGAGCCCGTACCAGATGAACGTTGCTGCCACGAGCTTCTGCGTCGCCTTCCGGCCCGGGTGGGAAAGGCCATGGAGGGCGTCAAAAATGTGCCGCTGCCATCCGGTGGGCACGATGGGGGCGAGGTTGAACCAGGGAAACGTCGCACAGGAGAACTGTGCCTGTGTCCTCAAAGGGGACGTCGGCCAACCGCAGGCCTGTGTCGGCTGTCCGGAGGGCTTGCACCGTGGGGTCGGCGGTCTGGTCGGCTGCCATGCGGGCGAAGTCCACACCCAGGTGGACGGCGTTCGCGCCGGACCGGGAGAGGCAATCGGCCACAGCGTTGTCCTTGCCCGCGACGTGCCGGATGTCCGTCGTAAATTCGGACACGGCGGAGAGGTGGCGCTGCTGGCGGGCCGGCCATGGCTCCGTAACCTTGGCCATGGCGAAGACCAGGGGTTTGTGGTCCACAAACACCGTGAACGGGCGGCCCTCCAAAAGATGGCGGAAGTGGCGAACAGCCAGGTAAAGGCCGAGGAGCTCGCGGTCGAAAGCGCTATACTTGCGCTCGTTAGGGCGAAGCTGCCGGCTGAAGAAGGCCAGCGGTTGCCAAGCCCCGTTCACCCACTGTTCATGCACGGCGCCCACCGCGTAGTCGGAAGTGTCCGTGGTGAGGGCGATGGGTGCGTCGAGCGCCGGGTGCACCAGCATTGTCGCATTGGCGAGGGCCAGCTTAGCGCGCGTGAACGCCGCGTCCATCTCTGTGGTCCAGGCGACGTCGTGCTTGGCCAGCTTGCCCCGGAGGGCTTCGTACAGGGGGCGCATGAGTTGGGCGGCGCGAGGAACGAACCGGTGGTAGAAATTTACCATCCCCAAAAATTCCTGTAGGGCCTTGATGGAGCGGGGGCGCGGGAAACTTGTGACTGCCTCCACCTTGGTAGGCAGCGGGACGGCCCCGCGCTTCGTGATGCGGTGCCCCAGGAAGTCGACGGCCATTATGCCAAACTGGCATTTCGCCGGGTTGATGATGAGGCCGTGCTGGCCGAGGCGCTCAAAAAGCGTGCGCAGGTGGATGAGGTGCTCCGCCCGGGAAATGCTGGCGACGAGAATGTCGTCCAAGTAGACGAAAAGGAAGGTGAGGTCACGCAGCACGCTGTGCATCAGCCGCTGGAAGGCCTGGGCCGCGTTCTTAAGGCCGAACGGCATGCGAAGGAACTCGAAGAGGCCAAAAGGTGTAATTACCGCCGTCTTCGGCACGTCGGCCGGCTGGACAGGTACTAGTCAGGTTCACCATGTTTTTTCGTTCAAAATCATGGTAGATTAGCAAACCTATACATTTTTGGAAACGTTATTACATGGAAAATCTGAAAATCAATGTTTACATTTGCCAATTCCGACCAATTCGATTCGACCAATTCGATCATTCGACCAATCGCTTCGATCGACCATTCGACCATTCGACCAATTCGATCGATTCGATTCGATTCGATTCATCGAATTCGATTCGATCGACCATTCGACCAATTCGATTTGCCAATCAATTTGACCGACCTTTGCTTGTGTGGAACGGACTGTGAAAACGATGCGGACTATATTGTCGGATACGACACACAGGACAGTGATGACGAACTCTAAATGGCATATTTTGTAATCGTGTATGTTTGATGCCATTGACTGCCTGTGTATATTTTGTCATTGACTGCCTGTGTAGATGTGAAGTTATACCGACTGCATGTGTATATATGATTTTGCTGACTGCCTGTGTATGTTTGGTGATATGAATTATTGTGACACATTTTGATGTTATTAATGATACAAATGCAATGATACAAATGCCTGTACAAAATGATAACATGTATTTGATTATGCAACTTATCGCGAATATAAAGACAGTATTTTGCAATTCAAAACCTTTGATTCGTGTCTTACCATTCCCCAAAGCACTAATTTGATACTTTCATTGGATTCCTTGTCCCTGAAAATATAGGTTTAGTATATTTTTTAAAGTTTTAGGGTAATTAGAGGAAGAAATAGAACAAAATATGTATTTTACAGTGGCCATTTTGAAAATCCAAAATGGCCGCCATACAGGTATCTCTCCAAATGTAAACATTGATTTTTAGTTTCCTTATGCTATAACCTTTCCAAAAATGTATCGGTTTGCTAATCTACCATGATTTTGAACGAAATATAATTTATTGACATAGTGAACCTGACTATACCTGGTGGTAGCCCCGATTGAGGTCGACCTTGGAAAAGATCACCCGCCCCGCCAAATGGGCGGAAAAGTCCTGTATGTGTGGTATCGGGTACCGGTCGGGGGTGGTGGCGTCGTTGAGGCGGCGGTAATCGCCGCATGGTCGCCATCCGCCACCCGGTTTGGGCAGGATGTGCAGGGGCGAGGCCCACGCGCTATTCGAGCGCCGCACAATGCCCAATCGCTCCAGCGCGTCGAATTCCGCCTTCACCATGGCGCGTTTGTCCGGGTCGAGGCGGCGAGCCCTGGTGTAGACCGGTGGACCTGTGGTCGGGATGTGGTGTTCGACGCCATGTTTGACGGCGACGGCCGAAAACGTCGGCTGCGTGAGGGCGGGAAACTCGGCGAGTAGGCGGGTGAAATCGTTCATGGCCGGGAGCGCACAGGCTAGCTTGGTCGGAGCGGAGCCGCTCAATGAGCAAGCAAGCGAGCTGAAGGTCTCCGCGTTGATGAGCCGACGCCGTTTGACGTCGACCAAAAGCCCATGCGTGCAAAGAAAATCTGCACTGAGCAAGGCCATGGGCACGTTCGCCGTGATGAAGTCCCACCTGAAGCGCTGGCCCCCGAAGCAGAATGCGACGCTGCGCAAACCGAAGGTGCAGATGGAGGAGCCATTTGCGGCGACCAAGGCGGGGCCGTACAGCGCGGCCTATTTGTCCTGCACCGAGGCGGGTATCACGCTCAGCTGAGCGCCGGTGTCACACAAAAAACGCCGCCCGGACGCTGTGTCCGTGATAAACAGAAGGCTGCCTGAATGGCCGACGCTCATGGCAGGCAGCGAGCGCCGGCCTGGTCGTTTCCCGACCTGCCGAAAGTGCACGGTGGGCGGCATGTTCTGGCCTTCTGCCGGAACCTGGCGTGGTAATAGCACATGGTCCGCTCTGGTGGAGGCTCCGGCGGTCGCGTCGGGTTCGGTCGACGGGGCGTCCGCGGCGGCCGCTGCCGCCAGCGGAGCTGACTCGGCCGGTGGTGGCGCCGGTCATGGCGCGGGCGTTGCCTCAGTCGGCCCAGGGTTCCAGGCGGCCGCTCCGACGTGTCGCCTGTCCGTGAAAAATGTATCGGCCTCCTTGGCCAGGGCGCGAGGGTCCGTGATGGGCAAGTTGGCCAAAGCTAACCGTACCTGCCCGGGTAGCCGCCGGAGGAACAGCTCGCGAAAAAGGAAGTCCGGGCTGTGGTCACCGAGAAGAGCAAGCATGTGGTCCATGCGTTCGGATGGACGGGCCTCGCCCAGCTCCGGGAGGTCGAGTAGTTGTCGCGCACGTTCGGTCTCCATGAGTCCAAACGCACCGAGGAGTAGGCCTTTGAGCGCACCGTGTTTGTCGGCGTTCGGCGGGTTCTGTAGGAAGCTCAGGACCCGGGCAGCGGTGGAGGCGTTGAGCACGGAGACCACATGGTGGTAGCGCGTCGTGTCCTCTGTAATGTTCCGCAGGGCGAATTGAGAATCCGCTTGGGCGAACCAGACGGCCGTGTGCGATTCCCAAAAGCCCGGGAGCTTCAAAGCTACAGACGACTCCGTCGCCATGTTCTTGAAAAGGGGTCACTCATTGTGGGAGCTACGCTCGCACGATAAAGCCGGACAAAATGGACGACACCAGGAACGAAGTTTCACTGAGCTATTTATTTTAGCTCAACTCGAAAGAACTCAAAAGCACTGAATCAGCCCATCGAACGGGCGGCAATTTCTAAGTAAAGTTCAACACACAAAAGCCACGCCTCTCAGGCGGGGCGTGGTATGCAAATAGGTAAGCCAAGTGTTCGCCCGGGAAAGGCAAGTCTGGACACGCCCGGGCGAGTCCGGACAAGTGACCGCTCGCCGGTTGCGTCATCGGCCGGTGCAAGGTAATTGTGTCACGCTTCCGGTAACCGCTACAATATTAAATTTAACCCGGTGGGTGTGTGTGTATGTGTGTGTATGTGTGTATTAAATATAAATTTGCCTTTTTGGGTGTAGGTAGGGAAGTGTTTTGGGCATCTACAACAACAACAAAAAAAAAATTGATTTCTTCAAAATGCCAACAGAACATCACCGGGCAACGCCATTACAACATCACCGGGTGCTCCTGCCAATCATCATAAAATTACATAAATATTTATATTATGCATCAAAATAAATGTACAGAATAAAAAGAAAATTAGCCAGAATTAAGGAGACATTTTGGATTACAATGAAAGGTGTCCAAGCTCGAATACCCACGGCTCAAGGCTCGCTCAGCCAGGGCACAGGGTGTGCCGGCATCAGCGACAAGATCGCCTGCACCCTGTCTGCAAAATTCCAGGGCGAGTACAGAGCACAGAGCACAGAGCGAGCACCGCTGAGGTCTTCCGTGCAGCCAGGCCTTGCAATCGGGCGGTGGGAACGGACATGAAGACGCAGAGCAGCAGGACCTGCCGGCTCAGAACCCAGGTCCGTAGGAGACCGAGCGTGTCCCGCTCCAGCACCCGGAGCACTTCATTCGTCTCGATGGCGAGATCACTCCGAACACTGCATGAGCTCCACCTGCTCGAATGCCCGATTTAATCCAGATGTCCAATTTAAAATGGCAGACAATCCAGCTTTGTTCGACATCTGTAGGACGAACGCTGAAAGGAAATTCTGCAAACGTGTTGATCCAATATGTCATGTATGGACGTGCAAACGTGTTGATCCAATGTGTCATGTATGACGTGCAAACATGTTGATCCAATGTGTCATGTATGACGTGCAAACATGTTGATCCAATATGTCATGTATGGACATGGCAAGCGTGTTGATGCAATGTGTCATGTATGACGTGCAAACATGTTGATCCAATGTGTCATGTATGGGCGTGCAAACGTGTTCATCCAATGTGTCATGTATGGACATGCAAACGTGTTGATCCAATATGTCATGTATGGACATGCAAACGTGTTGATGCAATGTGTCATGCATGGACATGCAAACGTGTTCATGCAATATGTCATGTATGGACATGCAAACATGTTGATCCAATGCATCGTGTATGACGTGCAAACATGTTTTTTTTTTTTTTTTTTTTTTTTTTGTTGTATACTGAATCGAGGCTCGTGAAAGAGCTAACATTTACTTCACAAACAAATCGACCAGACAAACAAAATACACAAAAAGAGGGAGCGGAAGACAAGATGGGGAGAAAAGGGGAAGCACACAAACACAACATCCGAGAGCAGGGAGATGTGTGGAAGGGAGAGGGCCCGGGGGGAGGAGGCATGGGAAGGGGGGGGGGGGGGGGAGAGAGAAGTATAAAGCACAAGGACACCAAGGACTTCCAGGACAGAAGTTGGTATTTCAAAAAGGGGAATTGGGGTGAAATTAGCGGGGGTAGAAAAGCTCAAGGTTTTGGATGGGGGAAGATAAGAGATGGTGGTGAACAGCTGTTTTAAAGACTTGGAGGGTGGAGTGGGATTGAAGAGAGTGAGGGAGTTTGTTCCAGAGGCGGGAGAAAAGAGACATGAAGGAGTGAAGGTGAGCAGAGAGTCTTGATTTTGGCAGTTTAACCAAAAGAGGGTTGCAGGCAGATCTTGTGCGACCTGTAGGAATATTTGCGGGACAGAGCCCAGAGAGAGCTGGGGGGGGGCAAGGCCAGAGAGGAGTCGGTAGAAGACGGAAAGACCACCAACCTGCCTGCGGTGAGTGAGTGAGAGGCCCTTGGAGTTAGCTTCATCGCGGGAGATTCCAATGATTCTGAATGCTTTGGTTTCAACAGCGCGAAGGCGAGCTAGGTGTGAGGCAGGAGCACCAGCCCAGAGGGGAGAGCAGTATTCCATTGAGCTGCGGATGAAAGCCTTGTATGTGGTGAGGAGCTCAGGTGTGCCAAGGAAGGACTTCGCACGACGGAGGATGCCCTTCGCACGACGGAGGATGCGACGGAGGATGCCCAGATGCCCAGACTGGCTTTGGAGGCCAGATTTGAAATGTGGTTTTTCCAGGAAAGATCATGGCAGATAGTGAGACCCAAAAGCTTGAGTGACAGAACTTCTTGGAGAGGATTATTCAGAAAGTGGATGGGAGGGAGTCGGTCTTTTCGGAGAGACATCGTAAGAGTGTGAGATTTGTCAGGATTGAAAGACATGTTCCACTTGTTTGCCCAGTCTGTGATTTTGTCAAGGTCTGCAGAGAGTGAGGAGGCTGCAGACTGCCGATCTGAGGGATGAAGAATGGAGCGACAGAGAGTAGAGTCGTCAGCAAAGAGATAGAGAGGATTTTCAAGAGAGTCAGAGAGATCATTGATGAAGACCAGAAAAAGCACAGGGCCCAGAACAATGCCTTGGGGAACTCCAGCCTGAACAGGAAGAGGAGATGAGAGAAACCCATTCAGGGCCACACGTTGACTACGACTAGAGAGGAAGTCCGCCAGCCATGCGTGGAGATTTCCATGGATACCAAAAGAGGAGAGTTTGGTGAGCAGAGCGGGGTGCCAGACTGTATCGAAGGCACGTGATATGTCAAGGGAGACTGCTCTAATTTCCTGTTTGGCATTGAGGACCTCCATCCATTGTTGAGAAAGCAGAAGCAGTTTGCAGAAGCAGTTGATCCAATGTGTCTTATATCAGTGCAAACGTGTTGATCCAATGTGTCATGTATGGGCATGCAAACGTGTTGATCCAATGTGTCATGTATGGGCATGCAAACGTGTTGATCCAATGTGTCATGTATGGGCATGCAAACGTGTTGATCCAATGTGTCTTGTAGGGGCATGCAAACGTGTTGATCCAATGTGTCATGCATGGGCATGAAAACATGTTCATCCAATGTGTCATGTATGGGTGTGCAAACGTGTTGAACCAATGTGTCATGTATGGGCTTGCAAACGTGTTGATCCAATGTGTCATGTATGGGCATGCAAACGTGTTCATCCAATGTGTCATGTATGGGCGTGCAAACGTGTTGATGCAATGTGTCATGTATGGGCGTGCAAACGTGTTGATCCAACGTGTCATGTAGGAGCATGCAAACGTGTTGATCCAATGTGTCATGTAGGGGCATGTAAACGTGTTGATCCAATGTGTCATGTATGGACATGCAAACATGTTCATCCAATGTGTCATGTATGGGCGTGCAAACGTGTTGATGCAATGTGTCATGTATGGGCGTGCAAACGTGTTGATCCAATGTGTCATGTACGGACGGATGTGCAAACGTGTTGACCCAATGTGTCATGTAGGGGCATGCAAACGTGTTCATCCAATGTGTCATTTATGGGCATGCAAGCATATTCATCCAATGTGTAATTTATGGGCATGCAAACGTGTTGATCCAATGTGTCATATATCAGTGCAAACGTGTTGATCCAATGTGTCATGTATGGGCATGCAAACGTGTTCATCCAATGTGTCATGTATGGGCATGCAAACGTGTCCATCCAATGTGTCATGTACGGACGGATGTGCAAACGTGTTGATCCAATCTGTCATGTATGGGCGTGCAAATGTGTTGATCCAATATGTCATGTATGGGCATGCAAACGTGTTGATCCAATGTGTCATGTATGGGCGTGCAAACGTGTTGATCCAATGTGTCATGTATGGGCATGCAAACGTGTTGAACCATTGTGTCATGTATGGGCGTGCAAACGTGTTGATCCAATGTGTCATGTATGCGCGTGCAAATGTGTTGATCCAATGTGTCATGTATGGTCGTGCAAACGTGTTGATGCAATGTGTCATGTATGGGCGTGCAAACGTGTTGATCCAATGTGTCATGTATGGGCGTGCAAACGTGTTGATGCAATGTGTCATGTATGGGCGTGCAAACGTGTTGATCCAATGTGTCATGTATGGGCATGCAAACGTGTTCATCCAATGTGTCATGTATGGGCATGCAAACGTGTCCATCCAATGTGTCATGTATGGACGGACGTGCAAACGTGTTGAACCAATCTGTCATGTATGGGCATGCAAATGTGTTGATCCAATATGTCATGTATGGGCATGCAAACGTGTTGATCCAATGTGTCATGTATGGGTGTGCAAACGTGTTGATCCAATGTGTCATGTATGGGCATGCAAACATGTAGAACCAATGTGTCATGCATGGGCGTGCAAACGTGTTGATCCAATGTGTCATGTATGGGCATGCAAATGTGTTGATCCAATGTGTCATGTATGGTCGTGCAAACGTGTTGAACCAATGTGTCATGTATGGGCATGCAAACGTGTTGATCCAATGTGTCATGTATGGGCATGCAAACGTGTTGATGCAATGTGTCATGTATGGGTGTGCAAACGTATTGATCCAATGTGTCATGTACGGACGGACGTGCAAACGTGTTGATCCAATGTGTCATGTATGGGTGTGCAAACGTGTTCATCCAATGTGTCATGTATGGGCATGCAAACGTGTTGATCCAATGTGTCATGTATGGGCATGCAAACGTGTTGATCCAATGTGTCATGTATGGGCGTGCAAACGTGTTGATCCAATGTGTCATGTATGGGCGTGCAAACGTGTTGATCCAATGTGTCATGTATGGACGGACGTGCAAAAGTGTTGATCCAATGTGTCATGTATGGGCGTGCAAACGTGTTCATCCAATGTGTCATGTACGGCTCTGAAAACGCCATAAACTTAAAAGAAGAAGAAGATCGAATCATTCCGCATGCGCCATGGCGTCATAGCACCAGCAAATAAGCATGTGGCACGAACCGGTAGAAAACAACAATATTCCTTGCTGATCACGGCAATATAATGTAGTATTGGCACACGTTACATGATGACATGGCAGGTACGAGCATAATGACGTGACAGTTACGAGCGGACCTTTCTTTACATGCTCTTTCGTTGCCAGACAGCATATACAGTCACGTGAAAAAGTAAGTACACCCCAGGTAAAGTTTCGACTTTTTCAACATATTTCAACATACAGCTATTTGATCTTCATTTCAACAATATTGATAGATAAAGGTGATATAATATAACAAATAGCATGAAACATTTACATTTTGTAGTCCATTGTATAATTTAAATAAACATAAATGCAAATTTCGCATGTGGAAAAAGTAAGTACACCCCTACATTTATCACTACTTCAAATACCTAAAATTAGAATCAGGTGCACCAGCTCAGGTGCAAATGATTAGAACATCGTTAGAGAGGATCTTGGAGGAACCTGTCTTATTTAAACCTCAGACATTTAGTTTGGTTTGCTCTTTGTTGTTGAAGTGTGCGGCGTCACCATGCCAAGATCAAAAGAGCTCTCTGAGGCCTTCAGAAAGAAGGTTATAGATTTCTACGAGTCTGGGAAGGGATTTAAAAAGATCTCCAAACAATTTGAAATCAATCATTCGACTGTCCGGAAGATCATCTACAAGTGCAGAAGATTCCAAACAACTGCCAACTTGTTCAGGCCAGGCCACCCCAGCAAGTTCAGCCCGCGAGCAGACCGCAAGATGCTGAAAGAAGTCTCTAAGAGCCCCAGAATGTCATCACGGGACCTACAGGTAGCTCTTGCCACTGTTGATGTCAAAGTGCACGAGTCTACCATTAGAAAGAGGCTGCACAAATTTGATCTGCATGGGAGGTGTGCCAGGAGGAAACCTTTGCTGTCCAGAAAGAACATCAGGGCAAGACTAAAGTTTGCCAATGAACACCGAGGCAAAGACCAGCACTTCTGGAACAATGTGCTCTGGACAGATGAGTCACAGGTAGAGCTATTTGGCCACAGTACCAGAAGACATGTTTGGCGAAAACCAAAGACATCATTTGACCACAAGAACCTGATACCAACTGTAAAGCATGGTGGTGGAAATATTATTAGTAAGGGAAACATATGAAAATCTGTTAACTAAATTGTTACCAAAAAATTTCTTCACCAATATGTTTGTAAAGGTGTGTAATAACATGTGTTAAAATGTTGAAGGTCAACTCCCGTGGGAAACCCAGAAAAAAAGCTGTTGAATTCGGGTACCGAAAAATTATTTTTGAGAATTTTTATTTTTTTTAATCGGCCCTTAAGTAACTTATGAGGGGTCAAATAAGGGTTTTTCATGATTCTGAGTTGATTGTTAACATTTATATTTCACCACAGACACTCCTTTGTGGAAAAATAATTTCTAAATATATCTCATTTTCTACTTTGCAGGACATGGAGTCTAGCAATATGGATGAAGACGTTACTCCACCTGTGCTCAATTGCTTCATCTGTGCACGCTCGGATACACCAGCTGAAAGGCTCATACAGGCAACTCCAAAGGGATACTCAACTTTATTGAAACAAGCAGAAACTGCCGAAAATGTTACTGTTGTGGAACGTATGAAGGAGGCTCAAAAGGAAGGAAAACTGAGGTACCACCAGAAGTGTAAAAATGATCTGTACAACAACTTTGTTGCAACCACCAAGAAGTCAGCTCAAGCATCAAAGGCAGAGAAAGAGTCATCAAAGTTGAAGAGAAGACACACTACTTGTGAGTTCAGTTCATCAACTGGCTGCAGTTCTAGAAGATCACAGTCAGTTGACCTCCTGTATAAGGATGTATGCATTCTTTGCAACCAACCAGCCCAGCTCTACAAAAATAATCCAGCACAAGCTAGAAAGAAATACGGAGTGCCAGATAATTTGACTGCAGATACACTGAAGGCAAGCTTGCTGAAGACAGCACGGAGTCGCGGGGATGACTGGGGCACTGAAGTCACTGGACGCCTGGAAGGGATCAACGACTTGGTAGCAGAAGAAACACTGTACCATTTGCGATGCAAACTTATGTTTGCGAGAGGTGACAGTTTGTCCAAGACTGATGAGGAAGGAAAAAGGAATAGAGGACAGAGGAGTATTGATGAGGAGCGAGAGGCAGTTTTTATTGAATTCTGCGAATGGTTAGACTCAGAATTAGAGCATGGGGTAATGAACATGGACCAAGTCCATGAAAAGCTGCAGGAGTTTGATCAGTCACCAGAGAAGAGCCTTTCTTATTCAAAGCATTGGCTAAAGATAAAACTTCTAGAGAAATACGAAGACACCTTGTATTTCACAACACAGGAAAGAAGGGCAGATGTACTCTGTCTCAAAGATGGCACCGACAATATTCTGCGAGAGCATCATGCTAATCTTGACCATGGAGATGAGAAGACTCAGATCATAAAGACGGCACTCAAGTTCATATCCAATGATATTGCTTTGATTGATTTAGGTCCAAAGTCATACCCCACCACACACAGTATGACTGACATCGATAGTCAGCTGACACTTGTTCCTGCAAGCCTTCAGATGTTCTTGAGACCGATTGTCAAGACAGACGAAAGAGTTGCCGTTTGGGGGCAGAATTTTATTAAGGCCTGTCGACCTCGGTCTGGAGTATTGCCACACCAAATGGGGCTTGCCATACAACTTGATCATAGATTTGGGTCAAAATGGATGCTCAACAAGTTCCACCGGCTGGGATACACTGAGTCTTACATGGAGACACAAAACTACAAATACTGCTTCCTTAATAGTAGGAGTGGAGATGATGTTCCAGATACTTCTGGCACTCTCGACACCATTGTGGAGGAAACCGATGAACAGATCAATGATGAGGTTGCGGTTGATGCTGTGCTTGAGGATCAATCAGTGATGACTGGTACTGCGATTTTCAAGTACATTTACCATGGACGAGATACTACATTGGGTGAAATTCGGTACAACATGTTCTCAAGGAAGGCAGCGGCAGGAGTGATCAAACCAGAGACTCTACCTCCAACAGAGGGTGCAGCTGCACAACATTCACTCTGTGCCTACCTGCAGACCCGGGACTGGATCCTTCTACAGAGCATGTCTCTGAACCCCAGTGACTATGGATGGACAATAGGTGTGCATGGGTATGAGCCAGTTCCAACACTGGACCCCACGGCTCCTGAGGAGCTATTGCAGTTCACGAGCTGTAATTGTCATGGAGATTGCAGCAACCGGCGATGCAGCTGCAAGAAGAATGGGGTCACGTGCATCTCGGCCTGTGGAGTCTGTAATGGCATTACATGCAGAAACTGCAGTCATGATGTTGTTGAGTCTGAAGAAGACATAGACAATGACTGTTGAAACTTCTGACATTGTGAATGAGAAATAACTCTTGAGTATTATATATGTATGTGAAATAAAAGCTACTTTGTGTGTAAATGTAAAAGTGAAAATATAAATGTTAACAATCAACTCAGAATCATGAAAAACCCTTATTTGACCCCTCATAAGTTACTTAAGGGCCGATTAAAAAAAATAAAAATTCTCGAAAATAATTTTTCGGTACCCGAATTCAACAGCTTTTTTTCTGGGTTTCCCACGGGAGTTGAACTTCAACATTTTAACACATGTTATTACACACCTTTACAAACATATTGGTGAAGAAATTTTTTGGTAACAATTTAGTTAACAGATTTGTGAAATATCTCATAAAATGCCCTTACTATATGGTTTGGGGCAGCTTTGCTACATCAGGGCCTGGGCAGCTCACCATCATAGAATCCACTTTGAATTCTTCATTGTACCAGAGGGTGCTTGAGGATAATGTGAGGCCATCTGTCGGAGAGTTGAAGCTCAACCGAAGGTGGACCTTGCAACATGACAATGACGCTAAACACACCAGTAAATCCACCAAGGAATGGCTGAAAAGAAAGAAATGGAGGGTTCTGGAATGGCCAAGTCAAAGCCCGGATCTAAATCCCATCGAGATGTTGTGGGGGGATTTGAAACGAGCTGTGCATGCAAGAAACCCCTCAAACATCGCACAGCTGAAATAATTCTGCATGGAGGAGTGGGCAAAAATTTCTCCCAGTCGATGTCGGAGACTGGTAGACAGTTACAAGAAACGTTTACTTGAGGTTGTCTCTGCCAAAGGGGGCAATACCACCTATTAAAGCCAAGGGTGTACTTACTTTTTCCACATGTGAAATTTGCATTTATGTTTATTTAAATTATACAATGGACTACAAAATGTAAATGTTTCATGATATTTGTTATAATTATATCACCTTTGTCTGTCAATATTGTTGAAATGAAGATCAAATAGCTGTTTGTTGAAATATGTTGAAAAAGTCAAAACTTTACATGGGGCGAGGAAGGTCATAGATCGGGGGTACTTACTTTTTCACGTGACTGTATCCCGTTTGTGGGCAAATTTGCCTTCCTCTTTCTAGTATGTTTGACTTCAGCCACCATGTTAGCTTTTCAAGCATACGAGACAGTGCAATGCATTGTGGGACATTGCCATTTACCATATTAAAAGTTTATCCACACCATATCCTGTGGAAAGTTATCCAACCGTACTTTATCCTTCGGATAGTTAACCATTGAATAATAACTTTAACCTCAGGATAGCTTTTATTCGGTGGTGAAGATATCTATGTTTCCAGCAAGCAGGTCCTAGGGTCTAAGAAACTCTCAAGTACCATTAAAATTGGGGGCGCTGATTGTAAAAACAAACCCTACAATAACAATAAGTCTTCCCCAATCCTATAGAGAGAGGCTTAAAAATGAGGTGATCAACAAAGAGAAACCAAGGGTTAACTATAACGACACTCGGTAGAGAGCATACCTCCACCAGGCTGAACAGTTAACGTTTTGTATCCCACTGATAGGCCAGATCTGGATTCGCACCTGGACCAAAAATCGAATCGGCTTGTCCGTGTCACACTCCCAACCTGTCCACCAAGTTTCGTCCGAATCCGTCCATAACTTGAGATATCCTGCTCACCGACAGGGGTGAAAACATAACGTCGTTCACCTTCATGACGGAGGTAATAATGAACGAAGAGTTCGTTCTATCGATAACGTATTGTTACCTTTGTGGGGGTGGATGATGGAATCCCATAGTAAAGGTAGGATTGTATAATCGTAGCATGGACCGTGGACGTGTAGGATAATTTCTCGATGGACTTAAGTAGGGAAACTGAAGCTTAAGATTGTTTATGTGTCTTCACACGAGGAGAGAATGGGGAGATGACTTGCAATTTTCACCTGTACAGAGAAGTTTAACAGCAAGTGGTTTAACCACTGATGACTGATCCCTGTCGGAGGGAGGCGTACGTATCACCACCATATTTTGCTCCCAAAGGGGCATTACTGGAGTTTAACAAATTAATTGGATTTGTATGAAGCAGTTTCTGATTGGGTACCTGAGGGTAGTGTGGTGGAAGTACTACATTCAGACAAGAAGAGGTAAGTAACACTGAGGTAGCGTCACTGGCATGATTGTGCAAGCTTGACGAGCTACATGGCCTCCTCCAGCTTCCTCCTGCATTGAAGTTCCTTGTATTTCCTTGCACAAGGTTTTGTTAAGTTATACTCAACCTCAATGTGCAGAGCGGGGTGACCACAGGACGACAATTACTTTCCCGTACCCTGATATGCAGGAGTGTCTGATGGTATGTCGTGAAAAACTCGATGAAGAGTTTAATACTTAAAGAACCACCATCATCGTGAGGTAGATTCCAGGACAAAATGAAATTGCAAAATAGACCAAGAATATATTTTGGTGTATTGGTCAGTGGTGAAGTAGTTGAATGTAGATCAACCTTTCCCTTGTTCATAAGCGGTTAGCACCACTGTGCCACCACTACACTTTTGTAGAAAATGTTGTTTTTAATGTGGTCAAGTTGTATTCGATCTAGGTCATGACGGAATACTGATTTATCCAGGACATCGATCGGATGTGATGTGAAGAACGGCGAACACAGTCTGTGATGGAAGGTGGGCTCTGCAATGCAGCGGCACCTGCTGGTATCCCACTGGTAACGTTTCCATGAACGGGGTTTCTTTTTTTCTTTTTATACCCATAAAGCGATTTCATTGGTTAAAGCAGAGCGACCTCACAACGATACCGGTAAACATGATATATCTATTTTATTGGAGTAACCCACTATTTGTAGCTGTGATGGAGGTGCTGGCTCGAACGTAAAGGAGGGTTTACCGTGGGACTTTGTGCATGCAGATGATCTGCTGTTGATTGCGGAAAGTATGGATGGACTGAAGGAAAAGATGAACAAGTGGAAGGAATGTATGGAGACAAAAGGTCTGAAGGTGAATATCGGAAAGACGAAGGTGATGGCAAGTGGTAAAGCATGTGGTGAGGTGGAAAGACCTGGGAAGTGGCCGTGTGCTGTATGCAGGAAGGGTGTCGGAGTGAACTCCATTCAATGTACAATGTGCGCTGAGTGGGTTCATCAAAAATGTAGTGGTCTGAGAGGGTCATTAACCAGTGTGGCAGCTACATTCAAGTGTAAGGTGTGCACAGAGGGAGCTGCAGATGGAGGAAATGTTGAGTTGGATCTTGGAGACGGCGTGAAGCTGGAAGGTGTGAAAACATTTTGCAACCTAGGAGACATGCTGAATGGAGAAGGTGGATCAGACTCGGCAACTGTTGCTGGAGTGAGATGTGCATGGAAGAAGTTTTGGGAACTGAGTGGCATGCTGACGAGGAGGGGAGTGTTGTTGAAGCTGAAGGGAAAGGAGTATGCTGTATGTGTGAGAAGTGTTATGATTTATGGGAGCGAGACATGGGTAATGAAGGTAGAGCAGCAACGAAGGCTGGAAAGGGTAGAAATGCGAATGGTTCGGTGGATGTGCGGAGTATCGTTGAGAGAGAGGAAGACAAATGATGAATTGCGAAAGATGATGGGAATAGAGCCTGTGATTGATGCTGTGAAGAGGAACAGGTTGAGATGGTTTGGTCATGTGTTGAGGAAGGATGAAAGTGACTGGTTGAGAAGAGTGATGGAAATGAATGTGGACGGAAGTAGAGGACGGGGAAGACCGAGAAAGACTTTGCTAAAGATGGTGGAAGAAGAAATGCGGGCAAGGGTGTTAACAAGGGGAGATGCAGAAAATAGGGCAAAATGGAGAATATTGTCATGGGGACCGCAAGGCTAACCCCCGCTCTAGCAGGGAAAATGGCCTTAAAATGCCTGTTGTTGTTTGTTTGTTGTATTGGAGTAACCCAGGCTGGACAGTTCAGAGGTGAGTGAGCATACCTCTCGGCCATTCTGTCAGCCTAACCTTACCCCTATTGACCCTGCATTCCGAATACTGTTTGCCCCTCCCCACCCCATCTCTCTCACCCATTCCTCCACCCTCCCCACCAACTCCTCCCCTACCCACCCCTCCAATCCCTACCTCCCCCACCCACCCCTACCCCTCGCCCCCTACCCAACCCTCCCCCCCATTCCCTCAACCCCTACCTCCCCCCCCCCCACCCCCCCAATCCCCACAACATTACCAAAGTGACTTTGGATTGACGAATGGGGTACTGGTAAATAGAGTTCAGCGAATGTTACTTTTTCCGGCAAAATTATACGCTCGTCTTCATCAACGGGAAGTCCAAACAAAACTGGCACACTTAATTTATTATTACGATTAATCCAACATGTAATATATAAAGTGTAGACCTAGTTAATGGTTGCGAAAACTCCATGAGGCCCAAAAATAAACCCTTGATCATTGAGGGAGATTCGGCTTTTTAAGAGAAAAAGACAGGAAGGTGGGAAGTCTGTCAGGAAAGGAGAAAAAAAACGTGATTTAAACGTTTACTTGGAACGTTACACACATTTACAGCGCACGACAACATCGCCATCTTCCGTCAACATCAGTAATAACAACGAACTGTTTGAATAAGAACAAGAACGTCACTCAGTAGAGAGCATACCTCCACCTGGTTGGCCATATCACTCAATGGTGAAGAATCACTTAAAAATTCTACTGGCTGGATCCGGATCCGGATCTTCACCAAAATTGAATTGATTCTTCCTTTCCACACACACACAACATGTACAACAAGTTTCGTCCAAATCCATCCATAACTTTTTGAGATATCCTGCTAGATGTTGGTTTTAGCCCAATCTCCCAATGGTGAAGAATCAATTTTAAAAAATGTATTGGAGCCGAATCTGAATCCGCATCTTCACCAAAATCTAAATTTCGTCCATGTTACATACGCCACATCTCTGCCAAATTTCGTCCGAATCCGTCAACAACTGAGATATTTTGTTCACAAACGAACAAACAAATGAAAAAAATCACACGCAGAGCGACACTTGGCAAAAGAGACCAAAGTAGCATGGCACTCGGTAGAGCATCCTTTTGACCTCACAAATAATTGGTGGTTGAATTATGTGACCTGATATGCAAATCGTCTTCAAATTACGTTAATCGGATGAAAATTGACAATTTTAGTAATTTGGCCTATGTTGACCTCAAAAATAGTTGGTGGTTGGTATCAGTTAGCTGATATGTAAATCCTATTCAAATTTCAACTCAATCGAATCTACAGAGCTGACTCCGCACATGACGAAGCCGAATGCCTCAACTCTGTGTTTGTCTCAATATCTTGTGTCCTAAACCCATCTCTCCCTGTACCCACCTTACCCAGTCGTACCCAGCTGCTCCTGGACTCGGGCGTCCTTCTCTCCCGACAAGGTGGAGAAGTTTCTGTCAAACTTCGACTCTGATTCTGCAACTGGACCAGACAGCACCAGCCCACAGGTCCTAAAATCCTGCACTGCCACTCCATCTCACACTCTGTCTGTTCTCTTCACCCTCTCTTTTGCTCAAGGTCATCTGCCATCTGCTTGGAAATCAGCAAACATTACCACTTTACACAAAAAAATGTGCAAAAACAGATCCTTGCAACGACTGACCAATCAGCCTGCTCCCAATCATCAGCAAAGTCATGGAATTCCATCATCGCTTCTGATATTAAATCCTTCCTCTTCTCCAATGACTTGATCTGGTTTCAGACCAGGTCACTCTAGTCTGGACATGCTGCTTCTGCTGTCTCAACAATGGATGCAGGTCATCAATGCCAAACAGGAAATTAGAGCCGTCTCCCTTGACATATCACGTGCCTTCCACACGGTCTGGCACCCCACCCTGCTCACTAAACTCTCCTCCTATGGTATCCATGGAAACCTCCACATGGCTTGCGGACTTCCTCTCTGGTCACAGTCAACGTGTGGCTCTGAATGGAATTCTCTCATCTCCCCTTCCTGTTCCTCAAGGCAGTGTTCTGGGTCCTGTGCTTTTTCTGGTCTTCATCAATGATCTTTCTGACTCTCTGGAAAATCCTCTCTATCTCTTTGCTGATGACTCCACTCTCTGCCGCTCCATTCCTCATCCCTCAGATCGGCAGTCTGCAGCCTCCTCACTCTCTGCAGACCTGGACAAAATCACAGACTGGTCAAACAAGTGGAACATGTCTTTCAATCCTGACAAATCTCACTCTTACTGTGTCTCTCCGAAAGGACCGACTGGAAAACCCTGCCATCTACTTTCTCAACAATCCTCTCCAAGAAGTTCTGTCACTCAAGCTTTTGGGTCTCACTATCTGCCATGATCTTTCTTGGGAAAACCACATTTCCAAGCTGGCCTCCAAAGCCAGTCGCCGACTGGGCATCCTCAGTCGTGCGAAGTCATTCCTTGGCACACCTGAGCTCCTCAGCACATACAAGGCTTTCATCCGCAGCTCAATGGAATACTGTCCGCCCCCCCCCCCCCCCCCCTCTGGGCTGGTGCTCCTGCCTCACACCTAGCTCGGCTTCACGCTGTTGAAACCAAAGCTTTCAGAATCATTGGAATCTCCTGCGATGAAGTTAACTCCGAGGGCCTTTCACTCACTCACCGCAGGCAGGTTGGTGGTCTTTCTGTCTTCTACCGACTCCTCTCCGGCCTTGCTCCCCCAGCTCTCTCTGTGCTTTGTCCCCCAAATATTCCTACAGGTCGCACAAGATCTGCCTGCAACCCTCTTATGGTTAAACTGCCAAAATCTAGGCTCTCTGCTCACCCTCACTCTTTCATTCCCCTTTTCTCACGCCTCTGGAACAAACTCCCCCACTCCCTTCAATCGCACTCCTTCCTCCAGGTCTTTAAAACAGCTGTTCACCACCATCTCTTATCTTCCCCATCCAAAACCTTGATCTTTTCTACCCCCACTAATTCACCCCAGATGCACTTTTTTTTTTTTTTGAAATTCCAACTTCTTTCCTGGAAGTCCTTGCAGTGTTCATATGTTTTATACCTCTTCCACCTCCCCCCAAGCCCTCCCCCTCCCACATTTCTCCTGATGTCCCTGCTCTCAAATGTTGTGTTTGTGTCCTACCCCCTCTCTCCCCATCTTGTCTACCGCTCCCCTTATTTTTTGTGTTTTATGTGTCGGTTTGACTTTTTGTGTGATTAATGTTAGCTCTTTCACTAACATGTTATTTTCTAACATGCTCTTTCACTAACATGTTAGCTCTTTCACCAACATGATTAATGTTAGCTCTTTCATTAAAGTGAGCAGAGAGCTTCGATCCTGTATGCAAAAAAAAAAAAGAAAAAAAAAAGAATGAAAGAGTGAAGGTGAGCAGAGAGTCTTGATCTTCGCAGTTTAACCAGAAGAGGGCTGCAGGCAGATCTTGTGCGACCTGTTGGAGTATTTGGGGGACAGAGCACAGACAGGGCTGGGGGGGGGGGGGGGGGGGAGCTGGGCCAGAGAGGAGTCGGTAGAAGACAGAAAGACCACCTACCTGCCTGCGGTGAGTAAGTAAAAGGCCCTCACAATAGGCTTTATCGCGGGAGATTCCAATGATTCTGAAAGCTTTGGTTTCAACAGCGTGAAGCCGAGCGAGGTGTGAGGCAGGAGCACCAGCCCATAGGGGAGAGCAGTATTCCACTGAGCTGCGGATGAAAGCCTTGTATGTGGTGAGGCCAATTTAGGCCGGGGCTCTGACTGGGCCACTCAAGGACATTTATCTCGGAGGTCTATCACATTTATGCGAAGGTCTCTGAGCAGGTGGATGGGGATGTGGGGGTGAATGGGGTATTGTCGGTCTGGGAGTACAGTATGATGGTCTGGGGAGTGGGGGTTGAAGGCAAGAGGAATAAATTTCAATCAGGCAAGAATAAAAAGCGTCCTTTTTTTCGATCGCACTATTTTACCACAGCCTTCCAGCTAGTACATTAATAATCTCATGGGGAGAACCCTCCATACGTCCTGCTTTCTTTTGTCTGAGGCCGAGGACTTGGTTTTAGAGTCCTGGAGTGTAAGCAATTTAGCTGTTTTGTAAATTATGCACCACCAAGTAAAATTATGTGAAATTGCTCACAGATTAGGGGCCATCTATTTATACACAGGAAGGGAGAGGGAGGGGTGGGAGTGTCTGTGTGAGGGTTGGGAAGGGAAACAACTTTGGGAGAATGGCAGGTGTACTAAGCTCATCCAGAGGCAATTTTTGCCTTGCCTATAAAATTGTGAAGGATGGATAAGGATGGCTGCTCTGCAAAAAGTGGCCAAGTGTTGGACATGACTGGGAAAGTTTGTTTCTTCTCCCTCTTAGACCCTTGTGGTTTGGGAAAAGTAAGTTACACATTCTCCCACAGAACAACCACACTCACTTTGGCCATCTTTCAGAAAAGAGCTAGCTCGGCCTTGTATCAATGCAGTTTCATACCTGCCCAAAAGCACTGTGGACACAGACACCATGGAGCCTTTCGACGTCTTCATAAGTGTCCTGAAGGCAATGATTGAAATCACAAAGTGTGGACTAGAATCATACATAAACCAGGCAAGCAGCTTTCACTCCATAATGGTCATTGGTCAGCCAGCTTGACTGTAACCACACTGGGATGAGCTCACTTCCCAGATGGTCAGAATCAGAAATTTGAATCCCACTCCCTCCAGCCAAGTTGAAACCAACATCTGGGATGCAAGTAGTGCCACCTTAGCTCCCGCAACTCCTTTACAAATTTGCTTCTATTTTACCTTCTGAAGCCAGGAATTTCATGAAAGGAGAAATGCCGGTCGTCGAGTTCATGTTTTTAAAAGTCTTTGGTTCTACCAGACAATTTGTGGGCCACAAGCATTCTGCAAACTTCAATAAACACTTTAATCTTTCACAGAAAGAGTACAATTACACAAAATGTACAAGTTCTCCCATCAAACGCCACATCGGCAGGAATAGTTCAGAGATTTGGGTGGGTGGAAGAGAGGAGAGGCCAGAGTGGTCACACAAAATCAGATAAGGATAAGGAGGAAAAACAAAGCGATAGTTATTAAATAATGAGGAAATAATAATCATGGATCGGATAAACACCAGAGCCAACTGACGCTCCATTTTGAAACCCCTCAAGATGCAAATCGAAGGGAACCCCTTCCACTTGATGACTATCAACTCAAATTAACCAAAAACACAACTGGTCCTCAAAATATGAAGCATGGATCAGGAGTAAGGTGGAAAGTAAAGATGCCACCGGAAAGAACCGATAAAAGCACGGGTTTGAGGAAATGAGACTCACTTGGCAGGAGAATAAAAACAAAGGACAAAATGTGAAAATAGATTCCGCACACAGTCAATACAATAGATGACTGAAGGAAGGTTCTGTACAAAATGGCCACATGAGGTTTGCTGCCATGACCCAGGGCAGGAATCTTTCACGGCTGTCCAATCTAACGAGGTTGCCTCATCAAAATGTCCCCAATAAGATGGAGCTCCAACACCTCAACATCCTCCCAACCCCTCAACCTCCTCCCAACCCCTCCACCTCCTCCCAACCCCTCCACCTCCTCCCTCTGTAGTTGGACCAATTATTTTTAATTCTGAACGTTTTGGTCAACAACAATATACAGTAAGAGCAAACGATCACTGAACATTTCAAATTGCACAGTGGTAACAGCCAATCAACGGGTGAATTGTGCCAACAACCTCAGCAAGCTACACACGGAAAGAATTAGTGATTAAGAGTTAAGGCGCACAAAGCCACGGAACGTTTCAAAAAGCACCTGCTGGAGAATCTTGTATGCTCACACACCGCGTTGTCATCGATTTTGGTCAATGTTCTCTTCATATGCTTCCAGCCAAAAAATAGGAAACTCGAACAAACAAACAAAAAAAGCTATCAGGGTTGAAGATGGGTGTAGAGGTCAGTCTTAAGCATTATTCTCACCTCATCCTGATTAACTCAACCTCTCGACTTCATCTGCGCTTAGCGATTGCCTGGCTCATCTGCAGTGTTGCAACATGGTATGCAGTGTCATTTCAACATGTGACAGTTCAGAGAACTCCCCTCTACCTCCTCACGATACAATTACAAACTTTATGGTTTGATATTCAATCGTCAGCCAAGCTCAAAAGATAAACACCTTTCTTTGTATGCCTTGCAAGTTGTCTAAGGAGCACACTGACCAGACAGGAATGAATAATGAACACAGCATTTGTTATACATTTACATACGAGGCAAAGGTAGTCCACAGGTGTTTATACTTAAAAGTACACACAATGTGTATAAACTAGACCGTTTGATGTGATCACATACGAGTCGCCCTTTGAACCCGTGGGTTGTGACCTCGACGTGACGTCACAGATACTCACCTGGATCTTAGTGTTAATGTCACAACTTGCCTCGCCAAACTTTGTACAAGTGTTACGCATAAATTAATAAAGCTGCGTTTGTGGTATACCTGCGTTAAATTACAATGACCAGCGAAGAAACCGTCGGTCAAATGATACATTACGTGTACAATGACAATGCCAGTGGAATTATCACCCAAGGTTCAAATACAAGCATAACCGACCCCGTATATCGCGGTGGTTCAATTGCACAACGCAGCTCTGCAGTCCTGCTTTGGAGGCCCATCTCGATGAAAAGCAGCACGCCCAACCTGGAGCGACGTACGGTTTAGCACCAATGTAGTGATCAAGTCTGTGGCCTTTTATGTACAATAAGGACAGCACCATATCCCTCGGTACAAGACACGCGTCTCCCAGTAAAGCTCAGGGGTTTCACGAGTGGTCTTTAAGCATCGTGGTTTTGTGGATCACTCGAGACGGAACGTAGAGCGAATGAATAATTGATCGAATGAATGGTACGCAAATTAGGAAGGGTGTCAATGTTATAAACAAGTGAATCATATGGTCTGGGATACAGTATTTATGCAACAACCCTCTCATTGTGCCACTTTCATGCAAGATGTGTTTCCAAGGCATACAAAGAATGTTTATTCTACCCAAGATAGTGGGCCGCAGAATTGCCCTGCTGTTGGTATACCTGCACCAGGTTACAAGGATAAATAACACGTAGAGCTACAATGCTGGCAGAGCTATCACCAGAATTTGAATTTCCCAGCTTGCAAACACGCTGACAATTAACGGTGACAAGGGTTTCAGCTAACAGTTAACCCTTGTAATACTCAGTGTTTGTTGGAGAGAGAGCGAGAGAGCGAAGAGCCAGAGCCAGAGCCAGAGACAGAGAGAGACACCAGATATAACGAATAGGAGAGAGTTTAAACAACAAAGTTAATACCAGATTAACTCGCTTAAGTTGTGCTATGGCAATTAAATAATATTTTATGCCTCGTGGGCAATAAGGACTGACTTTAGAGCCAGTACGGTAGTGAATAAGTTGGCAAATAGGTAGGAATATGGTGGTAAGAGGTCATTCAGGTGAGCTATGGTGGGGACTGCATTTGCGTTAACTCTGTCGGTGGTTCAGGCAGGGTTTCCCTCCAGTAGGAGAAAGAGCTGTACAGCTCCGGGCAAGGGAAGGCAGCAGTGGACTCTCGTGTCCGCAGGGGGAACATGTGCTCCACGAGCTCACTCAACTTCCCGTAACTGTGGGAGAAGACCTTGGTATCAGGAAGGAAAAGTAAGGCGTTTGCAGCTCGACATGAAGACTACACAGAGCAAGCACAATGATGAAAAGACTACGGTCAGCATTCCAACAGTGTTGGTGAACGATGGCTTGGCAATCAGAGCTAAATGAGGGAAACTTCCAGGTAACTCAGTAAAGGGATAACAAATGGAAACGAGAACAAACAATCGGAGATAGCAGATCCTTGCCAGGACTTGTTTTGTGCGGTGTATTTGATGTGGCATATAAATGAAAGGATGTGCTAAACGAAATGTTGTCGATTACAAATAAAAGTTCTAAATGATCTCGTTTTCAAAATGTGAAAAGGTCAAAAAGGTCTACAATGTGAGGGTCAAAATGGTCTGAAGGTATAAAAATGTCTAAATGGGTCTAAAAGTGTCTTAAAAGGTCGAAGGGGTCTAAAGAGTGTAACTTAAGGTCCAAAGGGTCGGAATGGTCTGAAGGGACCAAAAGGGTCTTAAAACATCTAAAAAGAGTCTTGGGGTCAAAGGGTTCTATAGGGTATTAAAAGGTCTGAAATGTGTGAAGGTCTAAAGGGTAGAAAGGAGTCTCCAGGGTTATAAAGGGTCTTTCCGCTCCAATAGGTGTAACCGGGTCTTCGTGGTCTACGGGGTCTTAGGGTTCCAAAGGGTCTAATACGCTAATGTAATTAATACACATACTCACGTTCTGTGTGGACAAACAGACAAACTAACTCACTCAAATGCAATACCCTCTCCTCGAGCGAGGGTAACAATCATATCGACGTGGTTCAAGTTGTGAAACAGGTGAATCAATGTCGGTGAACATACGTGGACTTGGCTCCCTTTATATTCTCCTGGTTAAGCTCTCCACGGGGGTTTACTGTAAAGATGCGGTTCTCAGGAACCCCGACCTCCTTGTACGCGTATACATCCTGAAACGATGTACAAGCAGACACAAATAATAATCCATCCATACAAACAGTTTCCACTTCATACACCCCTCCTTCTTCCCCACCTGACATTCGAGGGTTTTGTTATATGGATGCCCCTCCGCTCACCAACCCTCCTCCCCAAACCCCACCACCATCAAATGGCTTACATTAGGCCTGTTTCCAAAAGCTGCATAGAAGGCCGTGCTGCCTGCTGGGAAGAGCTGCCCGATGTCGCCGAGACAAGCAATCTTGAACGTCTCTGGTTTCTTCTCGATCACCTCCCTGCGAAGGAAGGTCCAGCAAGGTGACTGCCTTCAAATGCATCTTCCATTAAACAGAGTTGTGAATTTAATCATTATTTATTGGTGTTTGGGAATTTTGGAGGCACTAGCCATGCCTACCTTTCGCTTCGCTGATGGGTTTAATCAAAAGGCACCATGTCGCACTTCACAAGCATGGTGCATGCCTTTCTGTGGCGGTATTTATAGAACAAAGGTGAAATCAGGCTGCACCAAAATAGGTGTCCCGAGATCGATTTTGGCCATAACAGCGAGCGTTTAGAGAACGCAGGAAAAGGTGATGCAATTGTCTTCCACTCAAAATCGACGATCTGACCTCCCTGTGTGTGACCTTATGATCGGCACGTGCTTTTATTTTGGTTTCGCGGGTAATTCATGTACTGTAAATTCACAACAGAAATCGAGGACGATCGACCAATCTGAAAAGTTGAAAGTAAGTTAATTAGACGGAGACACATTAGACATGATACGGAGGCTGAGATTCGCCGGCGATGCTTTCTTTTCATCGCAGCAATTTCCTATCTTGTACGGCTGATCATACAGTGGACGCACACTTGTTTGAATGATTTTTGGGAACAAATAGTGAGGGATATCAGCAATGAAGAATTTCAAAAGAATTTCCGTATGTCACAGCTCTGCCGGGAACTGGCCGATCTGCTGCGTCGGAGGTCAAACCGAGGATTGCAAATTTCAGTACAGAAGAGGGTGGCAATAACTATGGTGTTTAGCCACAAGTTGTGAATATAGAAAATCGGACACACATTTAGTAATGCATGGTCAACAGTTTGCCGCCTTGTGATCGAGAGGCACTCGGCGTTATGTGGAGGAGAAATAAAAATCTTGCAAATAAAATTGCTGACGTGCAAAAACACGAGAGCAATGTGACTGCGTTGCCAATATGCCTCCAAGTAGTCCCTGCCCGTGACAATGGGTAGATGCCCTCGTTCACTGTCCTAAAAATAAACAAGTTTGGTTTAAATCCCTTCAGCTGTTTTGAAGCTCACATTTTCACCACAGGACAGGTGTCACATCGATCGGTGAAGTGTTTTCGGAGAAGGGATTTAAAAAAAAGATCTGCTTTCAAGCTAATATATATGGCTGCCAAAATACATGACATATGACATCAAAAATGTAAACTCTGCTTATGTACGAGTTCTGTAAACTCTGCATAAGGGAATACGTTTGTGAAGTTTCGTTTGTTTTTTTTTGTTTTTTTTGTATACAAGATCTAGGCTCGTTTAAGAGCTAACATTGATCACAAAAAGACAAACTGACACATAAAACATATGATAAAGGGAGTGAGAGAAGATGGGGAGAGAGAGGGAAGCACACAAGTACAACATTTGAGGGCAAGGACATCGGGAGGTCTGTGGGAGGGAGAGGGCTTGGGGGGAGGAGGAATGAGAATTGGGGGGCGGCAGGGGTGGGAGAGGTTTAAAAAAAACCAAAGAAAAACCACATGGACACTGGTAGGACTCCAGGAAAGAAGTCGGTATTTCTAAAAAGTGGATCTGGGGTGAATTAACAGGGGTAGAAAAGATCAAGGCTTTGGATGGGGGGGAGATAAGAGATGGCGGTGAACAGCTGTTTTAAAGACCTGGAGGGAGGAGTGGGATTGAGGAGAGTGAGGGAGTTTGTTCCAGAGGCAGGAGAAAAGAGGAATGAAAGAGTGAAGGTGAATAGAGTCTTGATTTTGGCAGTTTAACCATAAGAGGGTTGCAGGCAGATCTTGTGCGACCTGTGGGAATATTTGGGGGACAAAGCACAGACAGAGCTGGGGGAGCAAGGCCGGAGAGCAGTTGGTAGAAGACAGAAAGACCACCAATCTGCCTGCGGTGAGCGAGTGAAAGGCCCTCGGAGTTAGCTTCATTGTGGGAGATTCCAATAATTCTGAAAGCTTTGGTTTCAACCGTGTGAAGCCGAGCTAGGTGTGATGCAGGAGCACCAGCCCAGAGGGGGAGAACAGTATTCCATTGAGCTGTGGATGAAAGCCTTGTATGTGGTGAGGAGCTCAGGTGTGCCAAGAAAGGACTTTGCACGACGGAGGATGCCCAGTCGGCGACTAGCTTTGGAGGCCAGCTTGGAAATGTGGTTTTCCCAGGAAAGATCATGGCAGATAGTGAGACCCAAAAGCTTGAGTGACAGAAATTCTTGGAGAGGATTGTTCAGAAAGTAGATGGGAGGGTTGTCCAGTCGGTCTTTTCGGAGAGACATAGTAAGAGTATGAGATTTGTCAGGATTAAAAGACATGTTCCACTTGTTTGACCAGTCTGATTTTGTCCAGGTCTGCAGAGAGTGAGGAGGCTGCAGACTGCCGATTTGAGGGATGAGGTATGGAGCGGCAGAGTGGAGTCATCAGCAAAGAGAAAGAGGATTTTCCAGAGTCAGAGAGATCATTGATGAAGACCAGAAAAAGCACAGAGCCCAGAACACTGCCTTGGGGAACTCCAGCCTGATACGGAAGGGGAGATAAGAGAAAACCATTCAGGGCCACACGTTGACTACGACCAGAGAGGAAGTCCGCAACCCATGCGTGGAGATTTATATGGATACCCAAGGAGAAGAATTTGTTGAGCAGAGCGGGGTGACAGACCGTATCGAAGACACGTGATATGTAAAGGGAGACGGCTCTGAATTCCTGTTTGGCATTGAGGACCTCCATCCATTCTTGAGAAAGCAGAAGCAGCATGTCCAGAGCAGAGTGACCAGGTCTGAAACCAAATTGATGGTCAGAGATCAAGCCATTGGAGAAGAGGAAAGATTTCATATCTGAAGCAATGATGGATTCCATGACTTTGCTGATAATTGGTAGAAGGCTGATTGGTCTGTAGTTGTTAGGATCTGTTTTTGCACCTTTTTTGTGCAAAGTGGTGATGTTGGCTGATTTCCAAGCAGATGGCAGATGACCTTGAGCAAAAGAGAGGGTGAAGAGAACAGAGAGAGGGAGTGAAAGAGCGGAAGAACATGATTTTAGGGCCCGTGGGCTGATGCCGTCAGGTCCAGTTGCAGAATCAGAGTCGAGGGTTGACAGAAACTTTTCCACCTTGTCAAGAGGAAAGGACACAGAGTCCAGGAGCAGCTGGGTACGACTGGGTACGGTGGGTAGAGAGAGGGATGGGTTTGGGACACAAGATTTACAGGCAAACACAGAGTTGAGGCATTCAGCTTTTTCACGTGCGGAGTCAGCCGTGTAGCCGTTTGAGGTGAGGGAGGGGATGGAGGGGGAACAAACACCAGAAACAGATTTGACCAGACGCCACCAGGATTTGGAAGAGGGAGACAAATAAGAGAGTTCGGTCTTGAGAACGGAGAGATATTGTTTCCTGGCTCTCCTGAGGGTGGACACACACTTGTTTCGGGCTTTGTGAAAGGAAATGAGATTTCCTTCCGTTGGATTTGCTTTCCAGGAGACGAAAGCAAGTTGTTTCTGGGCAACAGCCTCACCACAAGATTCGTGTACCATGGACGGGAGGAAGGGTATGACAACTGAAGACGAGATGGGATAAATCTGTGCATGAGAGAGAGCAATTTACTTTGGAAGAATTCCCAGGATGAGTTGATGTCAGAGGCGGTAGAGATGGGAGACCAGTCCAGATGATTGATGGCTGCTTGAAGACCGTGCCAGTTGGCCTGAGTGAAATGCCAGACTCGTCGACGCTGAGGAGGCTCTCTGAGAATGGTCAGAGAGATGTCCACTTTGACAAGCACATGATCAGATGAGCCGATTGGAGCAGAAGAGCAGCAGACATTTTCAGGGAAGTTAGTCATAACCAAGTCCAGAAGAGAAGATGCTCCATTGACTGAGATCCGGGTCGGGAAATTGACAGATTGTGTCAGTCCCAGTGAGTCGCAGAAGTCCTTTGCTGAAGAGTCATGGCTGGTGAGAGAGGTACCCACACCCAGACAACTGGCATGGTGACAATTGAAATCACCACATATGAGGAAGAGAGAGTTGGGATGGGTAGATAAAAGTTCGTCCATATTATCAGAGATACGTGTTTCCTTCAGTTGAAATGGGTTAGAATTCTCTCAAGCAGGGATTCAACCCGTGTCCTTATAAAAGGTCTTTGTCCGAGGTCACCAAGTTCGATCGGTGCAGCCGTGCAGCGATCGGTGCAGCCGTTTGTGCGGCACCCAGGAAAGCAACATCCTCACAATGAGAACAATGAACGTTATGCGAACGTCAATGTTATGTGTGAGTCCAAACCTGAGAATGCTGGAGGCTAAAGCTGAAATTGGGAAAACTAAATAGCCTATTTTACTCCTGGAGATCCCAGGATTATCGACCCAAAATATCGTTGAGATCGGTTCAGCAGTTTTTACGGTACCTTCAAACAGACAGACAGACGGACGGACATTTGGTGAATTATAGTAAGATAAGGCATTCGATTAAACCATTTTTTGCTGGTATACCACTTCACCTGTGATGTCATATTTATCATGCTTTTGATCCCCAATTGGGAATACTTGACAATGTGCAACGTTTCAAATTTTTCCATTCAGTGGTTTCCGAGAAATACTTTTTTAATTATTTGCATTTAATCCGAAATGGCTGCCATACCATGTGACCTATGGCGTCACAATTATCATAAAACATTTTGCATGGGTGCCACTCCTACCCTGAAAATTTATTCTCAATCGGATATGTGGTTGCTGAGAAAAACAAGGTTTAGCCCGTACGGACGGACAACCCGAAAACATTATGCCTACGGCCACCTTTGGTGGCGGAGGCATAAAAAGTGATTGACCTTCCAGTGAAGAAGGGTCTCAGCAAACGTTTGTGCTTATCTATCTATAATTCCAGTAATCTCTGTGTGTATGTTTGTATGTTTGTATGTTTGTATGTTTGTATGTTTGTATGTCTGTATGTCTGTGACCGCTGTTTCTCGACAACCACGGGTCCGATATACTTGAAACTTGCCAGGTATATTGCTGGGGACCCGAGGATGTGCCTTTTCAAGGTTTCATATTAATCGGAGAAGTAGTTACCGAGCTATGTCCAAAAAACGATTCAACCAATCAGAGAGCAGCGAGCTATCACGTGTGCCGAACGTGGCGAACAGACTCTGCCTCGGACGGCACATTTGAGAGCGTATTCATTTATTTCACGTTGGAAAACTATGTTGCCGTTAAACTATGTTTTAAAACTAATCTATCTATAATTCCAGTAATCTCTGTGTGTATGTTTGTATGTTTGTATGTTTGTATGTCTGTATGTCTGTGACCGCTGTTTCTCGACAACCACGGGTCCGATATACTTTAAACTTGCCAGGTATATTGCTGGGGACCCGAGGATGTGCCTTTTCAAGGTTTCATATTAATCGGAGAAGTAGTTACCGAGCTATGTCCAAAAAACGATTCAACCAATCAGAGAGCAGCGAGCTATCACGTGTGCCGAACGTGGCGAACAGACTCTGCCTCGGACGGCACATTTGAGAGCGTATTCATTTATTTCACGTTGGCAAACTATGTTGCCGCTATGTTGGCGTTAAACGATGTTTTAAAACTAATTAAAACTAATTTGCGATTCTTTCGCTTTCCTGCGCGTTTGTGCATGCTATGGCGATTTCTTTACCAAACTCCGCAAGCCGTTCGCTTTGGACCAAACCATTTCATGTAAATAGAGGGGGGGGGATTGTCACCGTACTCGCAAGCCGTTCGCTTTGGACCAAACCATTTCATGTAAATAGAGGGGGGGGATATAATTTTAGATATAGATATAGTACGGGCATGCCCTAGTTAAAACTAATTTGCGATTCATTGTAACTGCGATTTGCGACCTTCCGGACAGTGAAGACTGCACTTCCGGCAGCCAATCACAGAACGCGTTGTTGCGTAGGCGTGGCCGATGTGAGAGCGAGCCGAGCCGAGTGCGTGCGCCATTACGGTTCGTAATTCGATTTCTTCCGGAGAAAATAATAATTTCTCGATTTCTTATGCGCATTATTTCTCCCAATTCAGTCAGAGCGAAGGGCGGAAGCGAAGAGCGTTGTTTTTTTTGTTTACGGGCGTACGGGCGTACGGGCGGGGTAGAGCGTACGGGTAGCGTTTTTTTTTTTTTTTGGCAAGGAACGGGCACCCACGTACGGGCATGCCCTAGTATAACTAAATAGGTGATCTCAGAGCTCCCTGAGAACACATCGAAAGGTACACTAAATTTGGGGCACCACGAGTTTGGTTGCATTCCAAAGAGCAAATTAAAGGCGATTTTAAATCGCCTTTGGTGACCTCGGGGCACCGTGAAATCACCAAATTGTGTTCCAAAAACAAGGTCTCAATCTCAATGAGGCTGTGAAATGAAGTGATACACGTGAAAAAAGGATGTTTTATTACACGATTGTTGTTGCTGTTGCCATGGCTGTAGTTGTTTGGGTGCTCTTTCCATGCACAGCACTATATATTTTTCTATTGCTTCGAGAGGTAATGCCATGCTGTATATAATCGTGTGCTCATCCCATGTCCGCCACACTTTATTCTAACGGGTTCTTGCTGTCGTGCCGTTAGAATAGCTACATTAAAACTCCAAGTCCTGCTTCTTTTCTTCCCTCCAAGAAAGACTAGCTTTTAAAACAGGCATGAATGTTTGTTCAAAGTATATCCATTATTGGCTTTCCCCAACTGTACCAATTATTATTCACCGACAACAGGAACCTTGAGCAATGCCAGCAGGAACCTTACGACAGCAGGTGAGCAATGCGGTGAGCGAATGACTCACCTATGTAGGGCAGTGAAGAGGCTGCTGGGAGAAAGAAGCAAGGGGCCACGAGGAAGCTCCGTTCCACTCTCGTTCACCCACTGCAGGTAGCCCCGAGTCATACCCGCCATTCCAATGGCTCGTGCGGAGCAATACAGAAACTTGTAGCCATTTCTTACCAGCAAGTGCATGGGGAGGTGGGGTGGAGAGACACCAAGTTTATCAGCAAACATTTAATGGGTTCTTACAGTACAGTGCCTTGTACACCAACTTACATTTCCTTCAATTAGTGTTACAATGATGGTCACACATCCTTCCCTGTATGATGTCAATACTGAAGGATCTACCACTGAGATAAGAAAAGAAGAAATGATTACGAGAACCCCAAATGACCTTCAGAGCATCCTTGAAAGCTCAAGTGCCACAAATCTCTTGGCCCTTTCAATGAACCAGGAAGCAAAACCACAAAGAGATCAAAACAGACAAAGCTCCAGACATATTTATTGGTGCATCACAAGCCACACCCCCTACCTCCCCTGTTCAATTAGAACCTGTCGTGCACATCTTTATGGGATCACAGTCCATGATGCGTCGCAGATGTCTCCACCCCTCCCGCTAATACAAAAATAAAAACAAAGTGCTGTTGGTAGAGAATGGGAGCGGGGCAGGGTTGGGAAAGTAACCTGTGCTACAAGTATCAAGCAGGCTTATCACTAAACACAGTGAAGAGGTAAGACTCACTTGTGGACATTATGGTAGAGCTTTGCAATTCCTTCGTGTGTCCAGTCCTTGCCCAGTGTCGGTAGGATATGTCCCAAAGTGTCCGATCTAAGGTGGAAACGCAAGCACCGTTTTACATGAACCAAAGTAAGCAAAGCAGAACTCGATGGTGGAAGAGAAAGAAAATGGAACCCACTTGGTAATAGTTCCATCGATGTCAGAAATTACCACCTTGTCATCCCAGTTCCAAAGATAGATCGTGCCTTGACACCTGGTTGTGCCCTGGAACTGTGTGGTTACACTGAAAACCACATCGTTGGGTCCTTCCTGAAGCTTCAGACTTCCCTGCAAAGTGGTTGGCAAATACAGGTTCAAGCATGCCATGGGAAAATAAATGATGCACATTCACATCGTGTGTGCGCATGTGTGTGTGTGTGCGCGTGCGCATATACCCATGCATGTTGCATCCCCTCCAAAACCACTGGTCGCACAGTTATTTACATCGACAAATGTTCGGGACAAAGCAAGCGTGGACAAGTCACGAGATGCTAGGTGCACTGTGATTGGCTCCTGGCAAGTGACATCGTCCACCCTTGCTCTATCTATTTTTCTGCCCACATGCCATGCGGCACTGATAAAAACTTGCCATTTAAGGCTATTTTTTCTCATCATACTAAACTTCGACAATTATCTATGTCAACATTCTGTTTCTGCTGTATCATACTCTGTTTCAGAGCATCGGTGCTGCCGAAGCAGTTTCTTGGCAAGGGTTATACTTGCCAAGAAACTGACATTGCCTTCCCAGCAGCATTTAGGACAGGGATTTGGAACTTGGCCATGGTGCAGGCGATAGCTCGCCTACTCTTCCCTGAAGGACACGGTGGGATCTTTAATGTCCATCGACTAATGCCGGCAGATGGGACAGCACACACATTGATGAATCACCCTGCCTGCGAAACGCCGGGATAAAAGTTTATAGCTAGGTCGGGATTTGAACCCATGCTCGACAGCCGAGAGGCAAGTAGGGTCCGAACCTTATAAGTAGAATCGAAAACTGTTTGGCAACTTCCATTGAATTGTGCATACGTGCTTGGAATACGCAGGGTCAGGACATGGGGACAAAACAACCACTCTCCAACCCTCCCTGCTCCCCCCACACTCAACCCTCCCCACACCCCAATCTCGAGGGTGGAGACACGACTTGCAATTCCCCCCCCTGTGCATGTTGCACAGTGAAAGCAGTTTAACCACAGAACCCTCTATTCTCTATTCTATCCTCTATTCTATTCCTCTATTCTCTATTCTATCCTCTATTCTCTATTCTATCCTCTATTCTCTATTCTATCCTCTATTCTCTATTCTATCCTCTATTCTATCCTCTATTCTCTATCCTCTATCCTCTATCCTCTATCCTCTATCCTCTATCCTCTATCTATCCTCTATTCTCTATTCTATCCTCTATTCTATTCCTCCATTCTCTCCTCTATTCTATTCCTCTATTCTATTCCTCTATTCTATCCTCTATTCTATCCTCTATTCTATTCCTCTATTCTATTCCTCTATCCTCTATTCTATCCTCTATCCTCTATCCTCTATCCTCTATCCTCTATCCTCTATCCTCTATCCTCTATCCTCTATCCTCTATCCTCTATCCTCTATCTATCCTCTATTCTCTATTCTCTATTCTATCCTCTATTCTATTCCTCCATTCTCTCCTCTATTCTATTCCTCTATTCTATTCCTCTATTCTCTATTCTATCCTCTATTCTCTATTCTATCCTCTATTCTCTATTCTATCCTCTATTCTCTATTCTATCCTCTATTCTCTATTCTATCCTCTATTCTCTATTCTATCCTCTATTCTCTATTCTATCCTCTATTCTCTATTCTATCCTCTATTCTATCCTCTATCCTCTATCCTCTATCCTCTATCCTCTATCCTCTATCCTCTATCCTCTATCCTCTATCCTCTATTCCTCTATTCTCTATCCTCTATTCTATCCTCTATTCTATTCCTCTATTCTATCCTCTATCCTCTATCCTCTATTCTATATCCTCTATCCTCTATCCTCTATTCTATTCCTCTATTCCTCTATTCTCTTCCTCTATTCCTCTATTCTCTTCCTCTATTCTCTATCCTCTATTCTATCCTCTATTCTATTCCTCTATTCTATTCCTCTATCCTCTATTCTATCCTCTATCCTCTATCCTCTATCCTCTATCCTCTATCCTCTATCCTCTATCCTCTATCCTCTATCCTCTATCCTCTATCCTCTATCCTCTATCCTCTATCCTCTATCCTCTATCCTCTATCCTCTATCTATCCTCTATTCTCTATTCTCTATTCTATCCTCTATTCTATTCCTCCATTCTCTCCTCTATTCTATTCCTCTATTCTATTCCTCTATTCTATCCTCTATTCTATCCTCTATTCTCTATTCTATCCTATCCTCTATTCTCTATTCTATCCTATCCTCTATTCTCTATTCTATCCTCTATTCTCTATTCTATCCTCTATTCTATTCCTCCATTCTCTCCTCTATTCTCTCCTCTATTCTATTCCTCTATTCTATTCCTCTATTCTATTCCTCTATTCTATCCTCTATTCTATCCTCTATTCTCTATTCTATCCTCTATTCTCTATTCTATCCTCTATTCTCTATTCTATCCTCTATTATATTCCTCCATTCTCTCCTCTATTCTCTCCTCTATTCTATTCCTCTATTCTATTCCTCTATTCTATCCTCTATCCTCTATTCTCTATTCTATCCTCTATTCTCTATTCTATCCTCTATTCTCTATTCTATCCTCTATTCTATCCTCTATTCTCTATCCTCTATTCTCTATTCTATCCTCTATTCTCTATTCTATCCTCTATTCTCTATTCTATCCTCTATTCTCTATTCTATCCTCTATTCTATTCCTCTATTCTCTTCCTCTATTCTCTATTCTCGCCTCTATTCTCTATTCTCGCCTCTATTCTCTATTCTAGCCTCTATTCTCTATTCTAGCCTCTATTCTCTATTCTAGCCTCTATTCTCTATTCTATCCTCTATTCTATCCTCTATTCTCTATTCTATCCTCTATTCTCTATTCTATCCTCTATTCTCTATTCTATTCTCTATTCTATCCTCTATTCTATCCTCTATTCTCTATTCTATCCTCTATTCTATCCTCTATTCTCTATTCTATCCTCTATCCTCTATTCTATCCTCTATTATATTCCTCCATTCTCTCCTCTATTCTCTCCTCTATTCTATTCCTCTATTCTATTCCTATATTCTATTCCTCTATTCTATCCTCTATTCTATCCTCTATTCTCTATTCTATCCTCTATTCTCTATTCTATCCTCTATTCTCTATTCTATCCTCTATTCTATTCCTCCATTCTCTCCTCTATTCTCTCCTCTATTCTATTCCTCTATTCTATTCCTCTATTCTATTCCTCTATTCTATTCCTCTATTCTATCCTCTATTCTATCCTCTATCCTCTATTCTCTATTCTATCCTCTATTCTCGATTCTATCCTCTATTCTCTATTCTATCCTCTATTCTCTATTCTATCCTCTATTCTCTATTCTATCCTCTATTCTCTATTCTATCCTCTATTCTCTATTCTATCCTCTATTCTCTATCCTCTATCCTCTATTCTATTCCTCTATTCCTCTATTCTCTTCCTCTATTCTCTATTCTCGCCTCTATTCTCTATTCTCGCCTCTATTCTCTATTCTAGCCTCTATTCTCTATTCTAGCCTCTATTCTCTATTCTATCCTCTATTCTATCCTCTATCCTCTATTCTATCCTCTATCCTCTATTCTATCCTCTATTCTCTATTCTATCCTCTATTCTCTATTCTATCCTCTATCCTCTATCCTCTATCCTCTATTCTATCCTCTATTCTCTATTCTATCCTCTATTCTCTATTCTATCCTCTATTCTCTATTCTATCCTCTATTCTCTATTCTATCCTCTATTCTCTATTCTATCCTCTATTCTCTATTCTATCCTCTATTCTCTATTCTATCCTCTATTCTCTATTCTATCCTCTATTCTCTATTCTCTATTCTATCCTCTATTCTCTATTCTATCCTCTATTCTCTATTCTATCCTCTATTCTCTATTCTATCCTCTATTCTCTATTCTATCCTCTATCCTCTATCCTCTATCCTCTCCTCTATTCTCTCCTCTATTCTCTCCTCTATTCTCTCCTCTATTCTCTCCTCTATTCTCTCCTCTATTCTCTCCTCTATTCTCTCCTCTATTCTCTCCTCTATTCTCTTCCTCTATTCTATCCTCTATCCTCTATTCTATTCCTCTATTCTATTCCTCTATTCTCTCCCTCTATTCTCTCCTCTATTCTATTCCTCTATTCTATTCCTCTATTCTATTCCTCTATTCTATCCTCTATCCTCTATTCTATTCCTCTATTCTATCCTCTATCCTCTATTCTATTCCTCTATTCTATCCTCTATCCTCTATTCTATTCCTCTATTCTATTCCTCTATTCTATTCCTCTATTCTATTCCTCTATTCTATTCCTCTATTCTATTCCTCTATTCTATCCTCTATCCTCTATTCTATTCCTCTATTCTATTCCTCTATTCTATCCTCTATCCTCTATCCTCTATTCTATTCCTCTATTCTACTCCTCTATTCTATCCTCTATCCTCTATTCTATTCCTCTATTCTATTCCTCTATTCTATTCCTCTATTCTATTCCTCTATTCTATTCCTCTATTCTATTCCTCTATTCTATCCTCTATTCTATCCTCTATTCTATCCTCTATTCTATCCTCTATCCTCTATTCTATTCCTCTATTCTATTCCTCTATTCTATCCTCTATTCTATCCTCTATTCTATCCTCTATTCTATCCTCTATTCTATCCTCTATTCTATCCCTCTATTCTATTCCTCTATTCTATTCCTCTATTCTCTCCTCTATTCTCTCCTCTATTCTCTCCTCTATTCTCTCCTCTATTCTCTCCTCTATTCTCTCCTCTATTCTCTCCTCTATTCTCTCCTCTATTCTCTCCTCTATTCTCTCCTCTATTCTCTCCTCTATTCTCTCCTCTATTCTATTCCTCTATTCTATCCTCTATCCTCTATTCTATTCCTCTATTCTATCCTCTATCCTCTATTCTATTCCTCTATTCTATTCCTCTATTCTATTCCTCTATTCTATTCCTCTATTCTATTCCTCTATTCTATTCCTCTATTCTATTCCTCTATTCTATCCTCTATTCTATTCTCTATCCTCTATCCTCTATTCTCTATTCTATCCTCTATTCTATCCTCTATTCTATCCTCTATTCTATCCTCTATTCTATCCTCTATTCTATCCTCTATTCTATCCTCTATTCTATCCTCTATTCTATCCTCTATTCTATCCTCTATCCTCTATTCTATCCTCTATTCTATCCTCTATTCTCTATTCTATCCTCTATTCTATTCCTCTATTCTCTCCTCTATGCTCTATTCTATTCCTCTATTCTATCCTCTATTCTATCCTCTATTCTATCCTCTATTCCTCTATTCTATTCCTCTATTCTATTCCTCTATTCTATCCTCTATTCTATCCTCTATTCTATCCTCTATTCTATCCTCTATTCTATCCTCTATTCTATCCTCTATTCTATCCTCTATCCTCTATTCTATTCCTCTATTCTATCCTCTATTCTATCCTCTATTCTATCCTCTATTCTATCCTCTATTCTATCCCTCTATTCTATTCCTCTATTCTCTCCTCTATTCTCTCCTCTATTCTCTCCTCTATTCTCTCCTCTATTCTCTCCTCTATTCTCTCCTCTATCCTCTATTCTATTCCTCTATTCTATTCCTCTATTCTATTCCTCTATTCTATTCCTCTATTCTATTCCTCTATTCTATTCCTCTATTCTATTCCTCTATTCTATCCTCTATTCTATTCTCTATCCTCTATCCTCTATCCTCTATTCTCTATTCTATCCTCTATTCTATCCTCTATTCTATCCTCTATTTTTTCCTCTATTCTATCCTCTATTCTATCCTCTATTCTATCCTCTATTCTATCCTCTATTCTATCCTCTATTCTATCCTCTATTCTATCCTCTATTCTATCCTCTATTCTATCCTCTATTCTATCCTCTATTCTATCCTCTATTCTATCCTCTATTCTATCCTCTATTCTATCCTCTATTCTATCCTCTATTCTATCCTCTATTCTATCCTCTATTCTATCCTCTATTCTATTCCTCTATTCTATCCTCTATTCTATCCTCTATTCTATCCTCTATTCTATCCTCTATTCTATCCTCTATTCTATCCTCTATTCTATCCTCTATTCTATCCTCTATTCTATCCTCTATTCTATCCTCTATTCTATCCTCTATTCTATCCTCTATTCTATCCTCTATTCTATCCTCTATTCTATCCTCTATTCTATCCTCTATTCTATCCTCTATTCTATCCTCTATTCTATCCTCTATTCTATCCTCTATTCTCTATTCTATCCTCTATTCTATTCCTCTATTCTCTCCTCTATGCTCTATTCTATTCCTCTATTCTATCCTCTATTATCTATTCTTTTCCTCTATTCTCTATTCTATTCCTCTATTCTCTATTCTAAATTATTTAATCTCATTTCTTCCCCATCCAAAACCTTGATCTTTTCTACCCCCGTTAATTCACCCCAGATCCACTTTTTTTGAATGCCAACTTCTTTCCTGGAAGTCCGAGCAGTGTCCATGTGTTTTTTACCCATCCCAACCCCCTCTCCTCCTTCCCATGCCTCCTCCCCCCAAGCCCTCTCCCTCCCACAGATCTCCCTGTTCTCTACTGTTGTACTTGTGTGCTTCCCTCTCTCTCCCCACCTTGTCTCCCGCTCTCTTTATTATACGTTTTATGGGTCCGTTTAAAAAAAATATGATTAATGTTAGCTCTGACACGAGCCTCGATCTTGTACACAAAAAAAAAACAACCCTGCCAAAGGGTCCATGTGTTGAAAAATAAACCCTGCCAAAGGGTCCATGTGTTGAAAAATAAACCCTGCCAAAATCTAGACGATTGAGGGTGGGGAAACAATGACACAATTCCAAAAAAAAAAAAATCCCTTCAAGTTAGTGTGTATTTGTCTAACTTTATTAGTATCTTCTTAAAAACTATTACTTTTCTCGAAAACGATGGCCCGTAGTAATGATAATTCCCAGTGAAAATGATCATACTTTATATGAAGAAAAGCCATATGTATGTACAGTGCATTCAGAAAGTATTCAGACCCCTTCACTTTTTTCATATTTTGTTATGTTGCAGCCTTATGTTGAAATCGTTTAAATTCTTCTTTTTCCCTCATCAATCTACACTCAATACCCCATAATGACAAAGACAAAACAGAATTTTAGAAAGTTTTGCAAATTTATTAAAAAGAAAAAACTGAAATATCACATTGACATAAGTATTCAGACCCTTTGCTATGACACTTGAAATTTCTCAGGTGCCTCCCATTTCTCTTGATCATCTTTGAGATGTTTCTACACCTTGATTGGAGTCCACCTGTGGTAAATTCAATTGATTGGACATGATTTGGAAAGGCACACACCTGTCTATATAAGGTCTCACAGCTGACAATGCATATCAGAGCAAAAACCAAGCCATGAGGTCGAAGGAACTGCCTGCAGAGCTCAGAGACAGGATTGTGTCGAGGCACTGTACATTGTGTGTGTATATATATATACTACCAGTCAAAAGTTTTAGAACACCTCAATTTTTCCAGTTTTTATTAAATTTACGCAGTTTAATGTCCAGTGAATAACCTGAAATGGTACAAAGGCAAGCAGTAAACTGGTCGAGGTTAAAAAAAAGTTTAGGTTAGCAAAAATGGGAGAATAATGTAAATTGCACAGTTATATTGCAAAAAAAAAAGGCCTTCTTCAGGGAACAAGTAATGGGTTAACAACTTACAGCTGTTCTGCAGCAATGAAAGCAAATTAAGCCTTGAAAGTTGATGCAAACAATTCCTACAGGTGTCCCAACCTCTGCTGATTACTTGATGACAAACCCCCTGTCTGTATAAAAGCTGTATTGGAACAGACTGTTATTACACCCTCTGAAGCATTATTTGGACAATATTGCGCTGCATGAAGTAGTATATTGGAAACTGGAGGAAACTGACAGGAAGAGGTCTGGCAGACCCAAAGCCACAACAGAATCAGAAGACAAGTTTCTGAGAGTCAACAGCTTGCGTGATAGGCGGCTCACAGGACAACAGCTTCAAGCACAGCTTAACACTGGTCGAAGTAAGCAAGTCTCAGTTTCAACTGTGAAGAGAAGACTTCGAGCTGTAGGTTTGACAGGTCGAGTGGCAGTAAGAAAGCCATTGCTATGATGGCAAAATAAGAAAAAGAGGCTTGCCTGGGCCATGAAGCACCACCAGTGGACTACTGAAGACTGGAAGAAGGTTTTATGGACCGATAAATCAAAATTTAAAATCTTTGGTTCATCACGCAGGGATTTTGTACGCCGTCGAGTAGGCGAAAGGATGGATCCTCAGTGTGTGACATCAACTGTCAAACCTGGAGGAGGAAGCGTGATGGTCTGGGGCTCTTTTGCTGGATCCAGAGTCGGCGACTTGCAGAGTGACTGGCACCCTGAACCAAAAGGGCGACCACAGCATTTTGCAGTGCCGTGCAATACTGTCTGGTATACGCCTCGTTGGTCAGGGGTTCATCCTGCAGCAAGATAATGACCCTAAACACACCTCCAGGCTGTGTCAAAACTACCTTTGAGGAAAAGAACAAGACGGGAGGCTTCAAATCATGGAATGGCCAGCACAATCTCCAGACTTAAACCCCATCGAGCTGGTTTGGGATGAACTGGACAGAAGGGTGAAAGCAAAGCAACCTCCAAGTGCAACACATTTGTGGGAACTTCTGCAACAGTGTTGGGAAGAACTTCCCGAACAATATTTGATTTCCATTGTAGAAAGAATGCCACGAGAGTGTTCAGCGGTTATATCTGCAAAAGGTGGCTACTTTGCCGAGTCAAAAATTTAAATTAAATTTTGTTAAACAAAATGATTCTATGATTTCTTTTTTATTTCCAATTATTTATTTGTTCTATGCTTAATTTCAGAGTAGAATGAGACATTAAACTGCGTAAATTTCAATAAATACTGGAAAAATTGAGGTGTTCTAAAACTTTTGACCGGTAGTGCATATATATATATATATATATATATATATATATATATATATATATATATATATATATATATATATATATATATATATATATGTATATATATATATATATATATATGTATATATATATATATTTGTGCATGTCGAGCAAGCTCGACGCAGAAAGTAAGTAAGTAAGTATATATATATATATATATATATATATATATATATATATATATATATATATATATATATATATATATATATATATATATATATATATATATATATATATACACAACATGCATTTTAAAGGCCATTTTCCCTGCTAGAGCGGGGGTTAGCCTTGCGGTCCCCATGACAATCTTCTCCATTTTGCCCTATTTTCTGCATCTCTCCTTGTTAACCCCCCTTGCCCGCATTTCTTCTTCCACCATCTTTAGCCAAGTCTTTCTCGGTCTTCCCCGTCTTCTACTTCCTTCTACATTCATTTCCATCACTCTTCTCAACCAGTCACTTTCATCCTTCCTCAACACATGACCAAACCATCTCAACCTGTTCCTCTTCACAGCATCAATCACAGGCTCTATTCCCATCATCTTTCGCAATTCATCATTTGTCTTCCTCTCTCTCAACGATACTCCGCACATCCGTCGAACCATTCGCATTTCCACCCTTTCCAACCTTCGTTGCTGCTCTACGTTCATTACCCATGTCTCGCTCCCATAAATCATAACACTTCTCACACATGCAGCATACACCTTTCCCTTCAGCTTCAAGGACACTCCCCTCGTCATCAGCACGCCACTCAATTCCCGAAACTTCTTCCATGCACATCTCACTCGAGCAACCGTTGCCGAGTCTGATCCACCTTCTCCATTCAGCATGTCTCCGAGGTAGCAAAATGTTTTCACACCTTCCAGCTTCACGCCGTCTCCAAGATCCAACTCAACATTTCCTCCATCTGCAGCTCCCTCTGTGCACACCTTACATTTGAATGTAGCTGCCACACTGGTTAATGACCCTCTCAGACCACTACATTTTTGATGAACCCACTCAGCGCACATTGTACACTGAATGGAGTTCACTCCGACACCCTTCCGACACACAGCACAGGGCCACTTCCCAGTTCTTTCCACCTCACCACATGCTTTACCACTTGCCATCACCTTCGTCTTTCCGATATTCACCTTCAGACCTTTTGTCTCCATACATTCCTTCCACGTGTTCATCTTTTCCTTCAGTCCATCCATACTTTCCGCAATCAACACCAGATCATCTGCATACAACAACTCCCACGGTAAACCCTCCTTTACGTTCTGAGCCAGCACCTCCATCACAGCTACAAATAGTAGTGGACTTAGTACCGACCCCTGATGCACTCCCACCTTCACCTCAAACTCACCACTGTTCCCGTCCTTCATCCTTACAGCTGTGCGCACTCTTTTGTACATTGCCATCACTACTCTGATCAACCATTCCTCCACTCCTAACTTCCTCAATGCCCATGTCAATACTTTGCGTGGAACCCGATCGAATGCTTTCTCCAGATCAACAAACCCAAGAAACAACTTCTTCCTCTTCTCCATGTACTTCTCCTGCAACTGCCTCACAATGAAAAGCGCATCTGTCGTTCCTCTTCCTGGCATAAATCCAAACTGCATTTCGTCGATCTTCACTTTCTTCCTTATCCTCCTCTCCAACACCCTTTCCAATACCTTCATTCCATGCTCCAATAACTTTATCGCTCGGTACGAGCCACACTCCAGAGGGTCACCTTTCCCCTTGTATAGAGGGACGAGGGTACTCAGTTCCCAATCCACTGGAATGCGGCCTTCTTTCACCACCAGATTACAGATCTCTGTCATTCTCTTCACACCCCAACTTCCTGCTGCCTTCAACACATCTCCCACAACTCCCGGCGGCCCTCCCGCTTTTCTACCCTTCATTGCTTTTA